>NC_080850.1:22484554-22799939 GCF_030435755.1 Ochotona princeps
TCTCCTCCTCTCTGTATATCTGCCTTTGCAATAAAAATAAATAAATCTTAAAAAAAAAAAAAGGGAAAGTGTGAGAGAGATCCTGCATCTTCTGGTTCACTCCCCTAAGGGTCGTGACAGCAGGGCTGATTCAGGCGGAAATGAAGAGCCTGGAACTCAAACACTGGGTCATCTCCACTGAGTCCCAGACGCATTAGCAGGGAGATGGGTCCGGAGAGGAGCACCAGAGACTGTAACTTCAGTTCCTATGGGATGCTGTGTTGGAGTTGACAGCTTAACCCTGTGTGTATAATGTTGGCCCCTTGTATAACAAATCTTAAGGTGTGATTTGTGAATTGGTTAAAAAAAGACATTCTAAAGCTAGTGACAAGGTCAATAGCAGCAGCTTAAACAGATCCATCGTTCATTGTAATCTGTGGAAAAGTTTGGAAGTAACTGCCCAGAGCTGGTACAGGGGCTCCATAAAAGTCAAGTGTCTCACTATCATTTTGTGCAAGGTGATAAGATGGCTTCTGGGATTTACCCATCATGTCTGCGTTCCAGACAGGGAAAGCAGCAACTAAGTAGAGGGGAAAGCTTGCTTCTAGCCAGATTGTTCTATCAAAAGTATTCCTGGGGGTGGACTTTGGCACAGTGGCTAAGACGCCACTTTGGACACTCACATCTCATCTCAGAATCTTGTATTCAAGTCCCAGCTTGCATAACCTCCAGCATCTTGCTAATGTGCATCCAGGGAGGCAGCAGGTGATTGTTTAATTACTTAAATCCCTGCCACCCACATGGGATATTCAAATAGAGAGATCTGAGCTCCTAGATTTGACCTGGCCCAGCCCCAGCTATTGTGGGCATCTGGGACGTGGACCAGTGGCTGGAATATCTCTCTCCTTCTACCCAACTCCCTTCAAATACAATTACATATTTTTAACTTTTTAATATATTATCTGAAAAATATAATCACAGTCATGGCAGTCTCCCTTGTGCATCATGGCCTCCGTGCAAGGGATTCTGGGTCAGGAGAGTGATAGCCCAGTGCTCTGTAGTCCCATAGAATATGAGGACTCTGCAAGGAAGGGATAGAGAAGAATGGCAGGTGAGTTATGTAACTGGCAGTCTAGGCTGCAATCTGCTGCTACAGCCTGCGGTGAGGGGTGGGGAGACTTGGGTCCTTTAGGGAGGACACACAACACACACAACACACAAACAAGTGTAACTCAGAGGGGAATTGCCATGTGTGCCCAGACACGTAGAACCAGTGCTGCAAGGCCCTCAGGTGAGCGGGCACATGAGCTGCCCCTTGATATATAGGTGGAATGCTAGCCCACAGAAATGAGCATGAAGAAATTCAGCCTTGGCAGGGGATGCATGTCTAGGGACAGACAGTCTCAAATAGAAGCACCTGCCCAGGAGAGCTTGCAGGGCTAGAAAGATTTTTAGTTACTACTGAACTAGAGATTGTCTCCCTGGTATCTCCACATAGTTTCATTGTGTGGGCTGCAGGAGGGGGGCTGGGGTGCCTGGAATTCTGTGCAGACCTTGTCACACATGGGTCCATGGCACTTTACATGGCTATATGGCACTTTTTCTCACCCAAGAGTCTTGAGACAATTTCCATTGTCCTTTCCAGTCCTTCTCCCAAACAGCCCTCCCTATCGACTCGGTTACCTTTATTGCATAACTCTCCAGGCCCTGCCCTCTACTGCGATCTGACTCATGCTATCCCTCCCTGGTTTTCCTCTTCCCCTTAGGATGCAGAGAGAAAATCAGTGATTTCCCCTTGACTGGAAGTATGACCCACAGGCTGTATCATCACCTACAGGGAGATTGTGAAAATGGAATACATAGTCAGTATGCTCTGCTGAAAACTGCGGAAGCCAGCATCCAGTTCTATCCCACCCCTTGGGTGCAAATGTCTTTTGGATTTCCTATTCCTCCAGGAAGCTCCCCTTCTACCTTGCTCCCTTCTCTTTAATATCAATCCCTTCTAGTGAACCGCACAACTTGGCATTAGCTTTCTATAGCATATTGTATGGTTTACCACGTTTAATGTCAAAAACCAGGTCACAACTAATTGAAGAGCAAGAAAGCAAGAACAGGGTCTCTCTCTCCTAATCCTTCAGTGTGTTCTGCCATGGTGATGGGAACACTCAATGTGGGACTATTCTGGGAAAATCAAAATGAGTCAGTCATCCTTCCTGCCCTTAAAATGGGGGCACTATAAGGACTTGTTGATTGCTAATCATGGTAGACATCACTGCTATTTGCCACTATTTCCGATCCTCCTCCCCTTCAGGATGCACATTGCACCCCTCCACCCACTGAGTTGAGCAGCACTGTGTGACTGGAGTGGACCTCATGTGTGTCACTTCTGTGGGAAGCACTGAAGAGTGTGGCTATGCTCAGCACACGCTCACTTCTCACCTGAGGTCTGGAGTCATGACATGTGACAGCTGCACTGTAACGTGATGGGGGATGTCCCCATGAACGCAGCCCTGCACCTGCCCATGCTGGATGTGAAGCATAAGCCACAATTTAACGTCTCTCACCTTAGTCATTGGGACCTCATGCAGTTGCATTGATAGAGCAAAAACCTAATGTAACCTGACTGGTACACCAACATCAAAAATCACACTGGCAACTTTCTTGGACTCAAGTTGCTAAAACAAGCAAACAGAAAAACTCTTCCAGGTTTCTTTTCAAGGAGGAATTCCAAAGCACAGGACACCCAGGCCAGCAGTGGGAGCTGAGGGAAATGTGAATCTGTTCTCCTGGGGAGGCTTAGAAGAAGCTGAGGCAAGGCCCCTGACAACAGAGGTTCAGGGAACAGTTCCTGTTCCTCCTTCCCACCCACAGTCCTAGTTGCTGATTTCAGTGTTGACATTAAAGCTCAAGACCAGTTGCAGAAAGCTCAACTCTTCAATCTGCAGATGAGTGACTCCTAGAAAAGAGAAACAACTCCAGGTCGAATGGCTGCTTATGGCCCCTCACCAGCATTGGCCATTTCTTGGGGATTTCACCAACTGTTCTTGGACAAAAAAAGATCACAACCAAATAATAAATAAATAAATAAATAAATAAATCACAACCACATGCATAGATATAAAAAAGCCTTTTTCTTATACTCAAAATTGCATTATTACAATAAGAAAAAAATGGGTACTTCTTTTTTAAAATATGTATTTATTCTAAAAGATCCATTTATTTTTATTAGAAAGAGAAAAGGAGAAACAGAGACAGATCTTCGGTTGGCTAGTTCACTCCCCAAGTGGCTGAAGCTAAGCTGATCCGAAGCCAGGAGCCAGGAGCTTCTTCTGGGTTTCCCATGCAGGTGCAAGGTCCCAAGGCTTTAAGCCATTCTCTACTGCTATCCCAGGCCACAAGCAGGAGGCTGGAGGGGAACTGGAGTAGACAGGACATGAATCCGTGCCAATATGGGATCCCAGCGCATATAAGGCGAGGATTTAGCCTCTGGGCTATTGTGCTAGGCCTAAGATGAATTTTTTTCTTTATATAAAAATAGATTTGTTCTGGTTGGCATTTTGGCATGGCAGGTAAAGCCACCACCTTTAATGCTGGTGCCTGTTAGTATCTCGTTACTCTGTTTCCAATCCAGCTCCTTGTTAATGGCCTGGGAAAAACAGTGGAAGATGGCACAAGCGTTTCGATTCCTGCCACCTACATGGGAAACTGGATGAAGCTCCTGGCTTCAGGCTTCAGCCTAGCCCACTCCTGGCCATTGAGTGGAAGCTGTGTGTGTGTGTGTGTGTGTGTGTGTGTGTGTTGCTCTCTTCTGTAACTCTGACTTTCAAATGGATTTGTTACATTTTAGGCTTTTTTTTTTAATTGGAAAGACAGATTTTATTTATTTATTTATTTACAGAGAAGGAGACACAGAAAGATCCTCCATCCGCTGGCTCATTTTCCAAGTGGCCATAATGGCCAGAGCTAAGCTGATCCAATACCAGGAGCCACGAGTTTCTTCTGGGTCTCCCACGCAGGTGAGGGCTCCAAAGCTTTGGGCCGTAATGGACTGCTTTCCCAGGCCACAAGCAGAGAGCTGGATGGCAAGCGGGGCTGCCGGGATTAGAACCAGCACCCACATGGGATCCCAGACATTGCAAGGTGAGGACTTTAGCCACTAGACTACTGCGCCAGACCTGATTTGTTACATTTTATAACATTCAAAAACATTGATCCTCATCAGCATTTTTACCAGCTGGACGACATGTTATTTTTATGGATATATCACAATTACTTAACTATATTTGGGGGGGGTGTTTGATTGGTTTAAGGCATGAACACTAGGCTAGCGAGTTAGTTCAGCTGTGAGTTAAGCTGCTGTCTGCAAAGCCAGCCTCACATATCAGAGTGCTAATGCTAATGCACGTGGAAAAGCAGCAGCGGATGACCTTGCCACCCTCATGGAAGACCTGGTTGGAGTTCCAGGCTCCTAGCTTCAGCCTGGCCCACCCCAGGCTATTGCAGCTATTTGGAGAGTGAACTCATGGATGGCAAAGAGCTCTCCCTCATTTTTCTTGCTTTCATTCTGCCTTTCAAATAAACATTTTTTTAAGTGTCATAAACCATGAGCACTGTTTTGATCAGCATGGCTTGTTTTAGCGCTCTTTCCTCCTCATTCATTGATCGCAAAGGTCCCCAAACATTAGCCTGCCTCAGAAGCCCCTGGAAGGCTTGGGAAGCTGTAGATGCCTGAGCCCTGCAAGTTTGGTGAGGACTGAAAATTTGCAAAGTTCCCTGGTGATATTGGGTCCTGGATTCCTTTCATAGCAACCCCCTCAGCTGGTTCATGCTTCGTGGAGGGCTCCAAGTCTCCTATTTCCCCCTCATTCATGACGCTAAGTCCCTTTCATCAGTACATCTTTAAGAGTTGGGAGGCCTGACTCCACACAGACGCTTATGCTTACTCATGTTCCAAACCAGGTCTCTCTGCTCTCCATTGCAACTCCCAGAAACCCCAGCTAGAAATAGGTGAAGACAGATAAAAAGTTCTTATCCGAGATGTTTCCCATGCCCTCCTCCCACAACACTTGACCTTTTTGCCCCACCAGGTGGCCATGATGGATAACATCTGTCCAAGACGCAGAGAGCAGAAAATTGCAGGTGCATGTGTGAGAAACGGGTCCATCCAGAAATGACAGAGCTGAGGAGGCGTGGCCATGACACCCGGTACTATTACTGATTTGTAGGAAGCGGTCCAAAGCTTAGGTTCTGAAGTTAGAACTAAATTTTATCTGGGCCCCGGTACTTAACTTCTTCTTTGGGTTGCCTTAGCCAATCACTTTGCATCTTTGAGTTTCATTTTCCTCGTTTGAGAAATAGGAAAAAAAAATAAAAGATTGTTGCTACGATTAACTTCTGTCAGAACAGAAACAGCCCTCAATAAACGACAGTGAGTATTTGCTTTAATTTTTCCCTTTTTTAGCTGAACGCCGCCCCTATAGAGAGATATACCCTGGAACGAGGTTTCCATCATTTAGAAAGATTCTGGTCACCTGCCTGCGGCGGTGGCCCCGCGGGGCCCCACAGACGCGGAGGAGGCTCTGCTCTTCGGGTATTTACGGCGCTCAGCCGTCCCGGCTCGGGCTCCCTGTCTGCGCTTCCAGGTTCAGTTTCAGGGTCGGGCCGGCAAGACCCAGCGGGCGGCGCGGAGCTGGCGGCGCAGCCCGGACCCGCGGGGTCCTCTGGGGGCCCCGGAATTGAGAAGCGGCGTCCGGGGGCCCCCAGCGGAGGATGGGCTGCGGACGCAGCAGACTGAGTTGCTGCAAACCCCCCAAAAAGGTAAAGGGCGCCGGCGAAGTTTGTCTGCTTCTGAGGGCGGGGGTGCGGCACTGACGCGCCAGGAGGGGACTCGGCGCTCCGCGCTCCCGCTGCGCTGCGGGACCAGAGGCGGGCGCGGGGACAGGGACCAGGCAGGCTCTGCCAGGAGGTGCTGCAAGCCCTGGTCCCGGCCCCATCTCGGCCGCGCGAGGCAGCCCCCGAACGGGAGAGCGATCGCGGGTTCCCGCTGTCCGCCTCGGGCAGAGAACGGTATGGTGTGTTTGGCAGGTGCTTCCCACTCGGGCCTGGGGCTGCTGGCTGTGTGGAGGCGGACTCGCGGCGTGACCTCTCTGGGCCGGTCCGCAGACAGACCCGTCTCCCTCCCTGTCGCCTCCTGGCTGCGTGGTCCACGGCCTCGCGGTGACCCAGCATCAGCGGGACCTGTTGGGAGCTCAGGCGCGGCCCCAGACTCTGCCAGACACGACCTAACCTGCCTTTTAATCAGGCGCCAGGGACTTGCCAAACGCCTTATTTAAGTTTGTGAGGCGCTGGGTTGGGGCCTCCACCGCCTCTGCCAGGGCCCCACAGCAGCCGGTGCCTGTGGGCAGCCTTTTGGGTAGCTGGGAGGGGCCAAAGAGGGAGGAGGTCCACGACCTACTGCCGCCCTCTCCACCCTTCCTGCCCCTCCCCCCACTGAGACCAGGGCCTGATGTGGCCTTGGGGACTCCACTCAGGGTTCTTGTCCTTTGGAGTGTGACATGCTCAGAGGGTGAGAGCCTTGAGCTAGAGGGACAGCCTCTTCTGGGGAATCCTCAAGTCCTGGCCCTTTTTCCTACTAAGGTACAGTCTGTCCCTCAGGCAAAGTGGGAGCAGACGGTGCCTTTCATCTTATGCTCCCTTCTGAGAACTTGGGTGGCCCCAAACCGTGACAATATTTCCTAATTTTGCAGATAACTTTGTTCTCTCTTACTCTCTGTGCCTGCTTTGCATGTGTCACCAGCACAAACTTCTCTGCCCCTTGGGTGCTGGGTTCTGTCCTCAGCCTTCTCTGTGCCTAATGCAGGCTTGCAAGTGTGGGTCTGAAGTAAAAGCTTTACTTGCTCCACATGTGTTCTGAGTTCCAAATCAGACTCCAGGTTCTGACCCAGAACCTTCCCGTCTTTCTGGGCTATGAGGGAAACTGAGACCAGGCTGTCTCCTGGCTGATGACGGGACGGTTACACTTGAGCCTGCTCTGAATCCTGTAACTGAGCTGGGGGCAGGTAGACAGTGACACTAAATGTAAGTTCTAGTTGTATCACGGGCTTGCTGTGTGACCACACACACACACACACACACACACACACACACACACACACACCTGGCCCCAGCAAGCCCTTTCTGCTCCTGCAGGCTTTGGCTCCCTCCCTGAACAAGCAGAATGAACTCTAAGGGGCTAGGAGTCTGTCCCCTGCACCTGTGTCAAGCTTCCCAGCCTGCAAAGTGACCTGGAGTCAATTCTAAGAGGAGCCCATGCCAGTCCTGATGCGTACTTCTGGCACAGCCTGAGCCGAATCCCTTTCACCCATAACTGTGAAGGGCAATGGAAGTTGGTACTCTGAGTTTGGAAGCATTCTGGGTACCCCCTGGGCAAGTGCACCCAGCCTAGAGAGGGAGAGCCTAGACTTAGCCTTGTCACAGAGCAACACCTTGGAACCAGGCATCTGGTCCCCCCAGCCCTGAGTTCAATGCTTCCAGTAGCTTCTTGGTGACAGCACATCCCTTGGCATAACAGCCTGCACCTTGTAGCTTCTGGACAGGGGGCAAGTTTTCCCTGTCTTCCCAGCACAGCCAGGCTGATGCCCAATGCTAGACACGAGCTAGGCTGGTTTTATTTAAAGTACATACCTGCTTCCAACCTCTCGGCTGTGTTCCTGCCCAATTCCCCCAGCAGATGCAGATCCCCTAGAAGACCTGGGCTCTAAGGTCCATCCCCATGAGGCTGCCAGCTGCCTGTGGGGAGATGGCATGTTGGAAAACATAAGGAATAGGTCATGTTCATCGTGACTTGTCCTCAGTGGCAGCTTAGGGAGTGCTTTTGCATCCCACTGAGCCTCACCAAAGCCTGGTGAGTGAGACTGACTTGTGGAATCTTCCCCACCTTACAGGCGGGAAACTGAGGCTCGGTGAGTGGTGATGTGTCCAAAGTCACATGGCCATAGATGGTAAAGATGTACAGTTGAACCTGACTTTCTGCGTTCCCCATCTGGGGCTCCTGCCTTTTGCAGCATGCAGAGCAGGTGCTAAGTACATGTTTGAGTGCATGGAGGCCAACCAAGAGTCAGCCCAGAGTGCCAAAGGAACATCTCACCGGAGAGAAGGCAGGCAGCCTTCTTGGTTTTCAAGCTGTGGTGGGAGCTTTTCAGACTTGGGCATTGAAAATAGCATGAGGCGACTGTGTGGAGAGTCAGGGTGACCTGCAGGCAGAATTGAGGCACCTTCACTAGGGACAGGAACTTGGTCACCAGGAGCCCTCTAAGTTCAAGATCTGAGGAATGAGTTCTGTGGTTTGTGGTGCCTGCTGGCCTTGGCTAAACTGAGACCTTATCTGGGGCTAAGCCATTACCTACTTGGGACAGGTTGAAATCTTGGGAATGAATGAGTGGGGTTCCTGGCAGGCTGCAGCTCAGGTGCTAAGGAGCCATTGGGATAGTATGATTCTTCCTAACTACTTCTTCTTGGCAGAGACCATAGCCAGTGTGGCCACACTCCCCACAGGATCTTGGGAGAAGGACAGGCAGAGGGGTAAGGGTCAAGCAAAGGAACCTCTGTAGTCTTTCCTCTGGGGGTGGCTTCCAGAGAAAGGAGTGCCCTCCCCACCTCCAACAAGTTACCAGACTCCTGTAGGTGGAGTGGAGTGGAGAGGTACCCCATGGCTAAGCCCCAGGCTAGCCTGCACCTGCACCTGTTTCAGGTGTGGGGTCTGCTCAACATGTACTCTTGTGGGGAGCAGGTCAAATGAAAAAGAAGCAGAACTGTAGAAGTGAATGCCATGGGAGAGGCTGGCCCAGGCCTGTTACAAAATAGAATTTTAGATGCTAAAGGTCTTAGAGCTGAGTGCACCTGTTCCCTTGTTACAAACCTGTGTGTCTGCCGTATCAGCTCTCGACTAGGTGCTGATTCAGTCCTGGCTCCATCAAGGACCTGGAAATTATCTTGGAAGTGACTTGGCTGTTGCTTGCTTCAGTTTCCTCATCTATAAAATGGGCACAGTATTAGCTCCTGTGTCATAGGACAGTCCTGAAGATGAAATGAAAGAATGAATGTGAGTCACTACTGATCTGGCAGCGTACGCCCTTGAAAGAGGTAACAAAGCATAGAGTCCTACTGTAAGGACATCACGACCTGGAGTGTATCCAAGGGAAGCAAGCTGGGAGTTAGCAGATCAGAGGCCTTAATAACCCTGCAAGACTGATGTGGGTGGGGCAGGGACAAGCAGCTCTGAGGCTGGCCATGTCCTCCAACCTTGGCGGCATTATCAAGGGCCATGGGAAGCGGACTTGTTCTCAGATGTTGCAGAAAAGAGAGCAGTAGTCAGTAGGGGAAGCAATAGGGGGTCAGAATCCTACTTCTCATGAGGAAAAAGCAGCCAAAAAATTACCTCCAAAGGTAGTGAGTTCCCCATCATTGGAGGGGTTCAAGTAGAGGTCAGGCCACATTTCAGTACGAGCCTTGGAGAGGATGTAAGCCTAGGATTGACAAATACTTGGAATTCCTTTTCAGCACTCTTGTTATTCTGATTATTATATTTTGAGGCAAAATTTCCAAATTTGGAAAAGTTTAAATTTAAAATCATTTTAAATCCCACTGCTAAGATATATCCACTGTGTATATTTCAATGTCATTCTTACTACTATTTTTTCCTACACATAAAATATGTCTGTGACTTTTATAAATCAATGAATATATTTTATATGGTTATACATAGCCTAGTTATTTTCCCATGTTAAATAGTCCATGGAGAATTGTGGTTTTTTTTTTTTTAAGATTTATTTATTTTAAAAACAGAGTTATAAAAAGAGAGGGAGAGAGATATAAAGAGCGAGATCTTCCATCTGTTGTTCTACTCTCCAAGTGGACCTAAAACCTGAGCTTGGGAGGCCAAAGCCAAGAGCCTGGAACTCCATCTTGGTCTCCCACATGGGTGGCGGGCCCAAATACTTGACCCATCTTCTTCTGCCTTCCCAGGTACATTAGCAGGGAGCTGGATTACAAGTGGAGCAGCCGGGACACAAACCAGCCCTCATGGGGATGCTGGCATCTCTGCTATCACAGGCGGTGACTTAACTCACTGAGCTACGGTGCCACCCCCAGAAACATGGCTATTTCATGCTGTGTCATGTCCTAGTATGTGCTATAGCTTCCTTCCCACTCCTACCATGATCACTGAAGCATCTCCTTGCATTTTCCTCCTAACTTGGGGCTAGCATGACTGAGGGCTCCATGCAGGTCAGGGAAAGCTGACTTAGAGGAAAGGCATGTGGCTAGGTTGTGAAGGTGAAGGGTCAGACAGTTGTGGTGGGACAAGCAGGGCATATGGGTAGGTGTCCGGTGGCCCAACCTGAAGGACTGTGGGCGAGGCCCTGGACACCAGGTCAGTAGGAATGCTGTAAATTCTGCAGCTTAGCTTGCCAAAGGCAGACCAATCTGGGAACACAAAGAGGTGCTGTCTGCTCAGTTGTGCACATGAGGCACCAGAATGTTCATGTGTACTTGACCTCTGAGCTAGAAGGTTTTGCTTAACTGAGAAAATCATGCCACGAAAATCATTCCAGCCAGTGACAATTCAGGCTTCCAACACATGGCACCCTGGCAGACACAGGCGGTTGACCACCAGGTTTCTGTGTCATAAGGAACCGTACCCTGCAATATCAGGAAACCAGAAAGATCCCTGATCATTTCGCCTTTGCCACACAACCTTTGGTGGCATGTTTTCTGAATGAGTACATGTTCTTAATTATGTTCTTGGCTTTGTTGTTGCATTCATAGGTGGCTAATATGGGGCTCCTGAGAGCCACTTAGAGGGACACCTATTTTTGCCAAGAAATTGGGTGTAAAATTGTGTCAGCATGTGTGTTTCTTTTATGTTATGAAAGGGCATACAAGGTGAAGGTTTAAGTTAGCTGCACAGAGCAGGCTGCTGTGTGGGTCCAGATGGTGATGCCTGGCAGGAGGGGCTGCCACCTGACAGCTTGGTGCTCAGAGATCAGCTAGGGAATGGACGTCTGCTGTCTACCTAGAAAAGGAGTCTGAGGGGTCTTGGCGTAAAATCCACACGTGTTCGTGAGGACCCTCCCTCCCTCTATAATCAGACGACGCTGGTTCTGGCTCTGACGTCTCAGGTGTGCCTGGGTTTCCATCCTTGATGTCTGCACTCGATCCTCTCAGTGTCTCCCACCCCCTTGGGGTGTAGGGAGAGGGTAAGACAGGAAACCTCACCACAGCAGGGCTGGCAGGTGCAGGGAGAGGGTGGATAGACAGGGTGAGAGGAAGCCCATCCATCTTCATGAGCCGAATGCATCGTACTTCTCTCACCAGGTGAATTCTAATCCCTAAAAATCATTTATCTATGCCATTTTGTATTCAAACCTGGACCTTCCAGAATATTTAGGGCAACCACTTCACAATAGAAAAAGTGTACCCCAGATCAGCAATATACTATCTGACCTACTTCCAGGCCCCCACCATGGTGGGGATCTTTTCCTAGGAGTGAATAATGAACGTGATATATCTCCTTTCCATCTTTTCCCTGCCTCATGATACCCTACCCCCTGCCCTTTCCTTCAGGAAATAACCCAGAAAAGTTGGTATCTGTACTGGATTTAGTAACAACTCCCATACTCACAGACACCCAGAATCCATGTATGTGACCTTTGTGGGGTAGAACAGCAGGCATTGGAGCGATGCATCTACAAAGTTAAGGAATGCCAGCAGCTATCCGCCTCTGCCAGGAGCTGGCAGAGAGCCTGGCAGGGGTCTCCTGAGGCCCTCCAGAAGGAACCCAAGCTAATGTTGGACTTTCATGCTCCAGAACTGTGAAGGAAGAAACAGTTTGTCATGGCAGCCCTGGAAGGTATCTGTGTCTTCAGGTTTATGCTGCCCACCTCACAGGTCTTATGCCAGCTTGGCAACAGCATGAAAGAGAGCAGGAATCCACTGCCCCATCTCTGCGTTCCACAACACAGCAGACAGTGCTCCCCAAGGAGCTGGCTCCCGGGGGACCCAGAGCAGTGACTGATGGGGAGCTTTGCATGGGCAGGTCTGGCAGGTGCCAGACAAGGAGCCCTGCCACTCACAATGAGCCGAGGAGAGTGAGCAGGAACCCAAGGATCTGAGCAAGGCCCATCAGCTTCCGGCCACCAGCCACCAGCCACAACACTTGTAGAGGGAAGAGCTCTGGACTGGGAGTTGAGAATGGCCTTACTTCCTCTTTCTCTACCTCTTCTTTTCCCATCTGTGTGTCACAGCCTAGGTTGCTTTCAGGTTCTGAGAGAGGTATTTCTTCTTGTTAGTATCTTTGTACATGAACAATATTCAAATAGGCTATTCTGAAAATTTTAAGAATTCAGTTAACATATTTAATAGGCAAAGAAAGAGACCAACCTTCCATCTGTTGGTTCACTCCCCATATGCCCAAAACAGCCAAGCCAAAGCCAGGATTCCAGAACTCCATCTGGGTCTCCTGCATGGGTAGCAGGAATCCAAGTACTTGAGTCTTCACCTGCTGCTCCCCACAGCACGTGTTAGCAGGAATCTGGATTGGATATAGGGTTGGGGCTAGAACCAGGTACTCCAATTTGGAATGCATGCCTCCCAAACACGGGCTTTACCTACTGTGCTAAATAACACCCTTGCATTTTCTTCTTTTAGACAAATGAGTGGCATTGTATCCTGCAATGTCCCTGAGTGGACTGAGCCAGTCCCCTGTTGATTGGTAGAAGGCTGTTTCCAGTGTCCTCAAAGTACCTCCAATGGGGACCTCTCTCTGCTCAAGGTGTGCTTGCAGTACCATGGGACTTAATGTGGGAGATGGCTGCCCACTCTGCCTGCAGGCACTTCTGCCCTTGCTGTTAGCACTTCCCCACACCAGCTGCCACAGGTCAGACAGGGGTGCCAAGGGCTCAGGGTCCTTATCACACCCCTAGCCCTCCTGGGTAAAGGTTCCTCCTCTCCAATCCTCCAGAGAAGCTGCCTGTCTGACAACAGTGGACAGCTGAGAGTGGCAAGTGGCTGGCCCCAGCCCCGAGCAGGACAGGATGGTTGGAGAAGGAGCTGGCAAGATGATCTTACTCTACCTCCCTCCTCTTCCCACTCACCCTGTCTTCTGCCTGTCAAAGTCAGAGGGCTCTTCCATGTCCCAGTGCCGAATTCCATACCAGATAGAGAAGGAGATGGGAAGCCTGGGAAGCAACCTACTCTCTCAGGATCAGGCAACAAGCAAGTACCAGCCAGGGCCTTAACCCTGAACTCCTAATTTACTGTTGGATTGGAATGATGGGTTTTCCTTGATGGTATTGCTGGACCTTCCACCTGTCTCTCTTCCCAACAGTCACCCCAGCCACTGATACCATTTTCCGTCCAGCTCCTGCAGGGTCCCTCTGCCTTGCCCAGCTGACCCAAGTGCCGGAAATGGTGTCTTATGCTTTTACCAGCCCCGGGCCCTGAGACTGGCAGGCCCCTCTAGGAGGCTGATGTGGGACAAGAAAAGATGGGATCTGGGGAGGAAGGAAGTCGGAAGGCAGAGTGAAAAGCCACAGCCTCCCCAAGCCTTGCTGACTCGGCTTGCCCTTGGCAGGTGCAAAGCGCAGGATGGGGTTAGAGGGTGTTTGTTTCATTTTGTTTTTTCTCCTTGGGAGGATTGTGTTCTTTTTCATACTGAGACCAGTTTCTTCTATCACAGTATGGCAAGAGAGACCACATCCGTCCCGGGCTTGTGGCGCTCTGGGGGCAATGCAGGTGTTTAGGGCAGAGCAGGGCCCTCAGCAAAGGGAAGCGGTCCTCGCTGTGGCTCCTAGCTTTAATATTCACCTTGTTCTACTCTCCAGCAAGGCCATGCATGACCAAGACCCACTCTGTGTCACAGGAAGAGGCTGAGCTAAATCTTCAGTGTATGTGAAAGTGAAATCAAATCCAGGTACTGCTTTGGCAAAATCTACCTGCCCATCTTAGAGAGAGGCAAGCTGAGGCTCATTTTGATGGTGTTCTTTGGTCTGAGCCTCTGTAATTTGAGTGTGAATGCTACAGTTTCTCAATAGCTTTCAGGCTGTGTTTCTCCCGCCTCCCTCCCCCTCACCCGCTGGCTCTGGAGAGGGCCCCTTGGGCCTCCACCCCCACCTCCTTCCTGCCTGAGAGTAGGCTCAGCCAATGGGCTCTGCCTGTGGTTGCTCAACTCCAAAATGAATGGTGCCGGGCCCCACCCAGGCCGTGCAGACACTGCGAGAGCAGCCCTGATACTGTGCAGGGGCATGACCCAAGTCCCTGGAGACCCATGACCACCCCTACCCTAAAGGCTCAGCTACTTAGATAAATCTGGTATGCACATTGGAGACTGGGAAAGGACTCCAAGCCCAGCCTTGAACCTGAGGCTGCTTTGCTCCCTGCTTCCATGCCCTGTTGCCTCTGGCAGGCCCTCCATCCTAGTATAGCAGGTGGAATTAGCTGCCTCCAGGGGTGCTTCAAGCCCACAATGCCTGCATCAGCCTCTAAGGACTGTGTGAGCCAGGGTAGCCAGGGCTGTGGCTTCTGGAACCAGGGGGAGCCACACAGCTCCAAAAGACCCTTTGATTACTGAGGGAATACAGGGGACACATAACACTTCATCAGAAATGCACAAAGCCAGAGCTAATTGTGGCACAAGAGGTTAAGCTGCCGCCTGCAACCTCAGCATCTCATGTGGGTGCTGCTTTGTGTCCCTGTTGCCCTATTTCTGATTCAGTTCCCTGCTGAAGTACCTGGGAAAGCATCACAAGATGACCCACGTAGTTGCGCATCTGTATCCACAAGGGAAACCCAGATGGAGTTGTGGACTGCTGCTTTGGCCTGGACAGATCTGTTTGTTGCAGCCACTTGGGGAGTGAAGCAGTGGGATGAAGATCTCTCTCTATCTCTCCCTCTCTGTAACTCAGACTCCCGAATAAATAAATCTTTAAAGAAAGAACATATAGTGCCCCGAAGGCCCGCAAAGGGTAGGGCCCCAAAAAGTGGGGCTATTCCAAGTATCTGCAGGGAGGGAGCCTCTCTCAAGGCTGTGCTTAAATTCCATCATGGACACACTCTAAGGTCCAGCCCAGTCACTTCTGCTTAATTTACACTCGCCTGGTGAGGCTCAGAATTTAAAGCATGTTGAAGTCTAACCTGAAGGCTTTGGTATGTAATAACGATTTACTTGCCAGTACTTCACCTAACTAGTACTTGGCTGAACTCTTTGAGGCTCTGTAAGTGCCAGGGTGGGGGGGAGGGGTCTTTATAGACCACCTCCCACAGCTAAACACCGCATGCTCACCCAAGGGACACTCTCTGGAGTTATCCTCCATCCAACATGCAAAGCAAAGTCTGTCTCTCCTTACGCACTGCCAGCGATGGGTGCTCAGGACCACCAGCAGTAGCAGCAGCAGCAGCTGGCCCATCTCCCACAGTGGCCTTCCCTTGTGTGAGGCAGTTCTGAGAGCCCGTTGCATGCCGAGCTGAAACGTGTCCATGGAACGGCCAGAGCCTGGTCACCGTCCTGCCCTCCAAGCCTGCAGTGAACACAATGACATCTTCCACCCTGTACTTCTGAAGGCCACAGTCAGTGTTTTGGCCTGTTCCAGAGGCTAAATGGCTGTGGTCCTGCTAGCAGCTCCTCCAGTGGCATGGCTTTGAGTTCTCCATCCTCAGTGTGTCACTTGCTTGTCCACTTGTCATACATAATGAGAACAGGCTTGCGGCTGTGTGTGTCGGGTGTTTTGCCAAGCCTAGTCTGAGTTTGACTGGCTTCTTCATGGCCCTGGATGTAGTCCTATGTAGTCCTCCCGGGTAGACTAAATTTGCTTCACAGTAAATGAGCGGCAGGCTTTGGGTCTATCTGGCTGCACAGAGCTGGCTCCACAGTGTTCAGGAGCAGGGTCTCTGATTCCCACCCTGGGAGAAGGGCAGTCCTGACCCTTTACAACTGGAGGAACTGAGAACCAGAGAGACAGGAAGCGAGTACCTACAGTCCCATGGGCAAGCTGGGCTCCCCGTGCTGCTGACCCGACTGCTCCCTGCAACAACTTCCTTGCCCTCAGGTTTCTGAACGTTTCTCATGTCTCAGGAAGCAGCCTTCTCTCTTCCAGAGCTCAGACCGGATGCCCCACCCTGCCCTCAGCTTTCCCATCCCATCCCTGCTTTTGGAAAGGAAAGTTCTATGTCCCCTCCCTGCTGACTGCCCCCACTGCAGGGTGCACACTGCTGCTCCGTGATCTCCCAAGAGATGTGGCCAGGGCCCCAACCTGGGGATTTTTCAGGCAGTGGTCAGTTACTGAGTCTGCCTTGGCTTTGGGCTCCGTGTCCCCAGGATTATCTGGAGGGTAACATGGAGGTTCAGCACACACACTGCCTCCTGGGGTTCAGTGGGTTGGGAATCTGGCCTGGCCACTTGGGTTAAGCCAGCACCTGGATAGGTCACATACAGGAGGGCTACAGATCATGTTTTTAGAAATACTGATATGCCATCATGGCAGCCCCTGGACAAACCCAAAGTAGACTACAAAAATGGACCCCATTTTCACAGAGCTGTAGGACTGGCCAGAGCCACCCAGGTGTAGGTACCCAAGGGAGCCTGGAGGGGACAGGAAGTTACCCAGCCTCCAGGAGAGGCCACAGGGAAGTGAGTGTGAGCTGGAGGCCAGAGAGGTTGTTGACAGTCTGTTTAGGTGGTGACTTGCAGTGGCCCAAGGTATCTTGGACATGGGAAAGCGTGTCTTTCGGAGCCAGGAATGCCATAGGGAGGATCCAGTTGTTTGGTTTGGTTATGATCTAGACATTTTGCCAACAGCTTTTAAAAAGCATTAAGAGGCTGTTCCAGGTTGACAAGGTCTCTGGGATACTGGCCCTCTCGCGTACCTGTATGGATGAGTGAATTGTGAGAAGCTTTCTGAAAGACAGAGCCAGGAGTGCTAGACGCATAAAGAATCCTACGTGTCAGTGTGTTCACCCAGCGCAATTTCCAAATATGAAAACAGCAGCAATGGCAACACACAGTAGATTAAGTAGTAAAATTCACCATGGGGGGCCCAGCGTGGTAGCCTAGTGGCTAAAGTCTTTGCCTTGCAAGTACTGGGATCCCATATGGGCACTGGTTCTCATCCCAGTGACCCCACTTTGCATCCAGTTCCCTGCCTGTGGCCTGGGAAAGAAGTCGAGGATGGGGCCCGCTGCGATAGCATAGTGGTTAAAGTCCTTGCCTTGCACAGGCCAGGATCCCATACAGGCGCCGGTTCTAATCCCGGCGGCCCTGCTTCCCATCCAGCTCCCTGCTTGTGGCCTGGGAAGGCAGTCGAGGATGGCCCAGAGCCTTGGGACGCTGCACCTGTTTGGGAGACCCAGAAGAGCTCCTGGCTCCTGGCTCCAGATTGGTTCATCTCCAGCTGTTGGGGAGTGAACCATCGGACGGAAGATCTTCCTCTCTGTCTCTCCTCCTCTCTGTATTCTGCCTTTCCAGTAAAAAAAAAATAATTAAAAAAAAATTTCATCATAAGGATGTTTCACTTGGGTCATTAACATTAATGCATTTGTAGATTAGCTAATGCTACACAGTAAACACAGTATGTTTGAAGGTACAATATAAAGAGGCTAACAAGGTTTTTTATGTATTTTTCATACTTTACATAGTGAATGCTTACCAATACTTTAACTGGAAGAAGATGCATACAACTATCCAAACATTAAGAAAATGAGGGGCTGATGTTTGGTGCTATGGCTAAGGTGCCACTTGGGACACCGCATCTCCAGAGTGTCTGGATTCCTGTCCCAGCTCCCCTTCTGAGTCCAGCGTCCTGCTAAGATGCACGCTAAGAGGTGGCAGGTGAGGGCTCAAGTGCCTGGGCCCCTGCCACCCATTCCCACTATCTGGATTCAGTCTGGTCCAGCTCCAACTCTTGTTGGGCATTGGGAAGTGACTCAGCAAATGGGAGTGCTCCCTCTCTCTGCCTTTCAAGTAAATGAAAATCTAGAAAAACGCCATTCTGAAGGCTTCATCCTGGGGGTGGTTTTGTTGGGATCTGGCGACTCCAGCCCCAGTCATGTCCTGCCGGTGGTTTGGAGCTGCTTGTGGAGAGTTCTCCCCCATTCTATACTTGTAATTTGGAAAAGGATGCTGTTTTGTGAGCTTAGGATCATATTTCAGATGACAAAACCTGAGACCTGGAGGTAGCCTGAAGAGATCCACTGAGACACCTTGGGATCTGTGTCCTTGCCACATTTCTCAAAACATCAGGCAATCATCCTATGCAATATTTCAGCTCTTAGAATTACCAGACATGGCAAGTGCATGATTTTCTATTTAATCCTGAAACAAGTTCATGAGGAAACCTAAGCCTAAAGGTCTTTTTTTTTTTAAAAAAGATTTATTTATTTTATTGGAAAGGCAGATACACAGAGAGGAGGAGAGACAGAGAGGAAGATCTTCCCTCCGATGATTCACTCCCCAAGTGAGCCGCAATGGCCGGTGTGCGCCGATCTGAAGCCGGGAACCTGGAACCTCTTCCGGGGAAGAGGAGAATAGCCAAGAGTGTTGAATGCTGTGGACTCATTGGGTCAAACCACCAGATCCCTCTTCCCCATGGAGTTTGAGAAGCCCAGGGCAGGACCTGCCCAAGTTCATAGCTCAACCAGGTATGGAATTCAGGCCTCTCTCCCCTAAGAGCGTCACCCCAGTTTGGCCTAACCAGGGTTGGTTCCTTCTTTCTGCAGCCCAGGGTGGTGAGGCTGGCTCCTGTCACTCCTGCAAGTTCCCATGGTGACAGCTTCCCTCCCTCACCTGAGCCAGGCTTTCTTCTTCCCCCTGGGAAGGGAGGCCCAAGTCTTCACCAGGATGGACCAAGGGTTAGTCAGGCCCACGTGGTTCCTAGGCAGGCTTGGGCCACCAGGCCCTGGGGAGGCCTCATGCACTCTGCCAGGGGCTTGCTTGTGCCAGGCTCTGGGAGTCAGGAGGAGCAAGAGCTGGCTGCTCTAGAAAACCTTCCTCCATGTGTCCTGTGGGATTCAGAGATATGCTTTCTGGTAGCCTTGCGGTATGTCATGAGGGTCATTTATGTAGCAATCACTTATAGCTCCTGGTTATTAAAAAGTGTTTCATAAAATTGGGTCTAGGCCCTGTTTATTTTCTTACCTTACATAAAAAAAAAAAAAAATCACCCTGGTGAAGACTCAGCCCTGCCTTTCCAGGGGAGAAGTCTGGCCCAGGCACCTCCATGGGAAGGGGCCCAAACACTTATTAGGGGAGGCAGCCTTATGTGGGCAGCCAGGGGGCAGGATCTGGTGTTATTGAAAGTTCAACTTATTCTTGGCAGACTTCGAGGGTAGTGGCCATCCTCACATTTACCTCTCACCCTCCACCCTCTCATCCTCATCTCATTTATTCTAGAAGCGCCAAGAACCAGATCAGCCACCAAGAGCAGAGTTCCAAGAACTAGGGCCCCTCAACAGGGACACAGGTGAGTAACCAACCCCTCACTGACCTCATCGACAAGGGTGATACATCTGCTCATATAGCTAAACCGTGTGTGTAGGTGGATTACGTTAGCAGGAATGTCAGGTCTGAAGCCAGGAAGGTGATCTTCCCTATTCAGGCCTGTGGGTCCCATACCTAAGAGTGTCACATGCAGTTCTGGAACATACGCTCACAGCAGGATCCAGAAAATCTGACATGGTTGTTGGGAAGGAGGGGAGGAGCAGGAGAAGATCAGGTTAGTGGAGAGCCCGCCCCATAGGAAGAGCTGAGGGAACAGAGTGTGTTCCACTGGGAAGAAGATAGGGCCGTAAAACAAAAGCCCTGCCCACGTGTCTGAAGTAGCCAAGTGGAGAAGAAAGGCGTGCCTTGTCCCCGTGACCCCGAGGTTGCTGTCCAGCCTTGAAGCCACAACAACACGCAGGCAGGATTCAGCTTGGCCTCAAAGAACTGCCTGTGAGGCTGTCAGTGTTAGCACCATCGGAGCTCTGCGGTGAAAGAATGAGCTGCCTGTCTCCTGAGGTGTTTCGTTACACCCGGAGTCTGTTGAGGGCAGTGTAGAGGAAATCCAAGTTGCCAGCAAGCAGCTGGACCAGAATTCAGAGCTTCTGCGAACTGACTGGTAGAAGAGCCCAGAGAACCTTCGACATGTGCCTGCAGAGGACACACTGACAAGCCAGTATCTCAGAGTGTGGGGCAAAGGAGCGGCACTTCCAGCAGGAGTGTGGGTTCTTAGTAAGCTGCTGTCCAGCTATGTCCTGTCTGCTGGCACAGACCTTGAGCACCAGCACTCATGCCTGATGGTTTCTGAGAATCTGAGGCTCTGTGTGTCTCAGTTTGCTCATCTGTGAAATGGGTATAACAAGGGTACCTGCCAGGGCACAATGGCTCAGTGGGTAAAATCCTCACCTTGCATGCACCTAGGAAAGCAGTAGGGGATGGCCCAAAGTCTTGGGACCCTGCACCCACATAGGAGACCCAGAAGATGCTCCTGACTGCTGGCTTTGGATTGGCTCAGCTCTGGCCATTGCAACCACTTGCAGAGTGAGCCAGCAGATGGAAGGTCTTTCTCTCTGGTTCTCTCTGTATATCTGCCTTTCCAATAAAAATAAATAAATCTTAAAAAAAAAAAAAAAAAGAGCACCCACTACAGTGGTTTGTTGTGAGGGTGAATTAAGTAATACCGTAAGGCTCTCAGCACTCCTGCCCTGTTTTACAAATTTTGTTTGTCATTGTTTTCTAATGTGTCAGTCTCAATAGCCTCGTGTTGTAGGTGCCATCATTCTGATTTCAGATGGATGTATTGGTTAACGAAGGTACAGAGGGGTGGTTCCTCTTTTAGGTCACACCCAGCATTTGTTAAAAAGTATTGGCAGGGCCGTGTTGGGGATCCCCTGAGCAAGGGCTAGGCTTCCTGTTTGTATCTCCTTCCTGCTTGCAGGCAGCCGCTCTGCCTGAAGCTGGGGAGATGCTAAGGATAAGGGAGTCACGTGTTCAGATGCCCACGGACTCCAGCAGGAATCCCAGTGACATCTTCAATAGGGAGCAACGAGGACTGTGGCCTGCAGAGGAGGCAACCGCCTCCCACCTTGACTGACAGAAGGCACACACCACCGTTTTTTAGATGCTTCAAGAAAAGTTGGCCGTCTGTGTTATTAAGAGCCAGGTTTCACGTTACTCCATCTCAGCAATGGATTTTCTTTTTTCTAGTGCAGAGTTCGGGTGGAGCAGACAGGACTTCGGAATGGGCTGAATCTTTCCTGTGGGTGGCCACACAGGACTCCCAGCTCCTGCCTTGAAGTAGGGTCTCCAATGCCACAGAGATTTGAGGAGCTGTCTCAATTGTCCCCAACTGAGACTGTCCTGGAAGTTGAAGCCAGGGTTCCCAGCCCCTTGCCCAGCCCCCCACTACCATTTTGCTGGTCCTGGTCTTATCTTGGTTGTGTGTTATTTCTTTTTACTTTCTCGCCTGCAATCACAGCTATCCAGTCCTGTGCACCCGAGGAGGCTGAGCAACTGCAGAAGGAAATCAGCAGAATTCTCCAGCAGCATGAAGAGGAAAGGAAGAATTGGGCTCAACAGGTATGTCACAATGACCCAGCTCCCCCTGCTACATTTGGTTTTTGTTTGTTTGTTTGTTTGTTTTTGTTTTTCTAAGGGAGTCCTTGACATGTTGCACACATGTGAAGGGGCTTTGATGTAGGTGTGGGAGATGTGTGTTATGGATAAATTATGGACAAAAGAAAACGTATTTTTAAATTGCTCTTTTCCGTAGACTTTTTGAAGACCCTTTGTAAGTGTATCCAGTCACTAGGTACCAGAATATTGGTTAAATCAAGCAGAGCAGGCAGCCACTCTCATAATACTGGTTGTTTAGTTAATAAGAGCCGAAGTTTATCCTATGGGCCTGACTTGTGGTTGGAGGGACTCTGGGACTAGTTCTGGCTGGTGAGTGGTGAAAGGAAGGACCAGCCTCATTTCTGGGCCAGGCATTTAATTGCTGGTTCATGAGTGTCGAGGCTTTTCTGTCTGGCTAAGTGACTGGCACAATTTGGAATAGCACCTGCTCCATAGACTGACTCTCCACCAGATGGTGGTCCCTGGATGGTGGAGCTGCTGTCCATGTGAGGTGGACACTCCCTGAATGCAGGATTGATCTTTTGTTCTGAGCCAATGAGGCTGTGCTATTATTGATTATGGCAGCATAATTCAGCCTATCCTGACTGAGACTAGAAGCCCACAGAAGGCAGCATTATGTACCACAGTATGAGTGCTGTGTAAAGGTTAGAGTGCTGGCCAACTATTTGTCAACAGTGCTTCTTGAAATGTGGGATCCAAGAAGGCTCTGTGAGCAGGTGACACTGAGGCTTTCAAAATTATTTGAAAATGAAAATGGAACCATGGCAGCCTGGATTAGTCACATGCCTGGACTATGAAAAACCAGGAGCAACTGCCGAAAAATTGTAGGTGTGTAGGAGGACATTGTGACCATAGGTCAGCGACTGTAGTCAGCGAGCACAGGATTACAGTTGATGGGACAACATTTGTATGATAAACAACTGAATGGATGTCTTGTGTGTGACTGATTGGATATCCTTTGCATGAGAACAACTGTATGGCTACCTTTTGTATACCTGATGAGATATCATTTGTATAAGAACAGTTGAGTAGGAAGTAATATACAAGGCAAAAGGACTTCCAAACTAAGGCATAGAAACAGTTGATGGTTCTGTTGATGAACTAAGTATCTCTACCCTAATCCTGTATGACCCTCAGCATATAAAGTCTGTTGCCCCTAATAAATTTTGGCTATTGATCATCAGTCAGTAGTCCAAGCGTGTTATTATCAGCTCCGTGCACCAAGTCCATCGCTGCAAGACAGCGACATAGGTGAACCGAGGCTGGAGAGATGTGAGGACAGAACTTGGCCCAGGCCAGGTCTTCCCTGTCCTCAGTCTGGCTCTTCCTCTCTCCCTGCCTCAGTTTCCTTCCTTACCAGAGGGAGGTGGTGGAGTGGTAGGGATGACCTTAGGATGATGCGCAGTGGTTTTTCCTCTAAGTCATTTTGATTGGTTATTCTAAATTACAAATATAATGCAAGCTCATTATGTGTTTTTAAAAAGATTTATTTTACTTATTTGAAAGGCAGAGTGACAGAGAATCTTCTATGCACTGATTGACTCTGCAAATGACTGCAGTAGCCCAGGCTGGGCCAAGTAGAACCAGGAACTTGGAACTCCATTCATGTCTTACACATGAGTAGCAGGGAACAGTTAGCCCTACCTGAAGTAAAATGTACGCCCGGAAGTGGAACTGTCAGTTGGGATTGGAAGACTCCTAGTCCCTCCCTGCCTGCATGTGGCTCTGGGAAGCCCCCTTGCCAGCCCTCAAGGAGTCCAAGTCAGCCTTGGAAGTCTTCTGTCCCCTCTGGTTGTGCCATTCCTGTCACAAGGGGGTGGGTCTCTTATCGCCAAGGTGCTTGGGTGGGTGAGAGATGACTTGTGCTGCCTCTGCCCACTCTTCACTCCTGCTTGCGACCCTGCGCCCCCAGGTGGAGAACGAGAGGGAGCTAGAGCTTCAGAAGAGACTGGAGGAGCAGCGAAGAGTCCTGGAAGGAAAGCAGGACGAGGCCCTGCGAGGTAAGGATGGAGATGCTCCACAGCTGGTTCCGCCCACCCTGTCCCTGAGGCCTTCTGCAGGCTCCTCCCTCCTACTGGAGTCGGCCAGGTCCTGGGCCCTGGAAGGGTGACAGATTTTCTTTGGTGGGTCGTGGCCTGAAAGTCTGGTATTATATTTTATTTTATTTTTAAACCTAGTTTAGAAATTTTTTTTAAAGCAATACATATGTACTAAAGAGCATCTGGAAAAATACAATTTTAAAATGTTCATATCCATCCCAACAATGCCAGTCTTAGAGTTCATGATTGAGTTAAATGTTTGCCTTAAAATGACTTTTTCTTTCTTTTTTATCACCTAATATGCTCATCACAGAAAATTTAGAATCTTGGGCCAACACTTGCAATGCCAGCATCCAAAAGGGAGGGCAATTTAAGTCCCAGCTGTTCCCTTTCCGATTCAGCTCCCTTCTAACGTGCCTGGAAAGGCATTAGAGGATGGCCACATACCAGGGACACCCAGCTGAAGCTCCTGGCTTTGGCCTGCTCCAGTCCCAGCAGTTGCAGCCATTTGAGAAACAACTAGTGGATGGAAGATCTCTATCTCCCATTTCTCTATCTCTTTCTATGGCTCTGCCTTTCAGATAAATAGATAAATCATTAAAACAAGAAAAGAAAATTAGGATCTATAGATGAAAGAGAAAGATCTTCCAGGATAATGATGAGAGCCTCATTCTCTGGAGCTGTGACCCTTGGATGGGGCTCCCAGCTAGCTGCACCACTCACACCCTGAATAAACTTGAAAAAGTTCCTTTACCTCCCTAATAGGGTATTTGTGCACATTAAACAGTTCAGTGAAAGATAGAGACAGAATTTAGAGCAGTGCAAATACTTAGCAAATAATTGCTACAACTTATTATCTTACTCTTGAGCAAGTTAAAATCGTGTGTCATTGCACGCAGAGCCAGCCACTGCTACCCTTCGATTGTCCTGTTTCTTTTCCTGTGTATGGATTATATATCTGCACACACACACACACACACACACACACACACTGGGGAAAGGAAGGGGATGCACTGATCTTCTCACTTGGAGTTACACTTGCATCCTGTCATTTTGTCTGCTGTAAAATAAGTTTCAGTAACTGCACAGCATCCCAACGTGCTCTCTAATTCATTTAACCTCATCTCTTTGCTTAGGCATTTAGGGGATTCCAACACTTTTGCCATTGTTACTAATGCAGCAAATCATTGCACTTGCACAGAGAACCCCATTTTTAAAATATCTCTGGCACATTCATGGCTTTATCCTTAGAATAACATCCCAGTAGGATTAGTGTGGAAAAGCATATGTATCATCCATGGTAAAGCAGGTGTTAAGTTTCACATTGATGACAGCACACTCAGTGCTATGCTGCTATCACTACTGTCCACTTTGAGGACACTGTTGAAACCCCCAAAGGAAGCTTTATACCCAAAAGGCAACCTCTCTATCCCCTGACCCTGCTCCCTACCCCCAGCCCTCAGTGGCCACCATTTTACTGTCTGTCTCCATGTTCTTGTCCATTCTGGACCCTCACGTAGATGAAGTTGTACAGTTGTAAACCCCTACGGGTGGCTGCCTTCACCCAGCACCTTATGTCCCAGGCCCATTGGGGTTACATCAGGCGCTGTGTTCCATTGCTTTGGGGTTAAGTCCTATTGCATTCAGCAGTCGTTGGACACCTGGGCTGTCTGCACTGCCCCTAGCCTCTGTGAATAGCACCTGCTTGAACAGCTGTTTTCAGTTCCCCTGGGTCTGCAGCCAGGAGTTGCTGGGTCATATGCTAATTCTGCACTGTACTTTTGAGAAACCACCAAACTCTTTGCCCAGCAGCTGCTGCACTTCACATTCATTCCCTTCAGCAAGGCTTGTGGGTTCCGATTGCTCCATAACCTTGTCAACACTTATTGTGTTCTATTCTTCTTTTATTGCCATTCTAGTGGGTGTAAAATGGTATCACTTTGTGGTTTTGATTTGCTTTTCCCTAAAGACTAATATTGTTAAGCCTCTCTTCACGTACTTATAGACCACTGTTTAGAGAAGGTTAGCGCATATTTTGACACAATTCAAGTTTACCTCAAAACTGCCATACTGATTTTATCTTTTCTCAACAGTATTTGCATAACTTTTTTTCCAAAAATAATGTATCATTTTGAAACACAGTTGTGATCATTTATATGTAAAATATTTTATCCTGTTATTTCCATTCAGCAATGCTTTCCTAAGTCATTATACTGCTGTTAAAACATCTACAATGGCTAGAATATATCATTCCTGGTTTTCCTTATTTGCAGTGTGTCCAAACGTGTAGATTTTAGTTTTTGTAACGAACACTACCTTAAGTGCCTTTTGCATAAAGATATGCCCACTATGCCCTCAGATCTCCCTGAAATGGAACACTATAACTGAGGCCTAAACAGTTTTAAGAATCTTGAGACATTGCAATATTAGCAGAAAACATTATGACATGGAATTAAAGCCCTTGCCTGGGAATTTGAAGAGTCGCATTTTAGTATTAGCACATCTTGCTATAAACTGCATTGGTGTCATGATTAGCATTACAACATGTTGTCCTATTGCAAAAGCCAGGTGGGAGAGGATTACCTGTCAGAATTCTTTCACAGTTATTTTAAAATTGCTTATCACAGATGAACAATCTTCAAAAAGTTCATTGGAAGTACACATAACAAAAATGCTATGCATGAATATAACATCTTTTGTACCAAAATCAACTTATACTTTTTATTGTTTATAAGATTGATTGACTTGTTTGAAAGGCAGAGTTAAACAGAGACATGGAGAGAGAACTTCAACTACTGGTTTACTCCACAAATGATCAGAATGACCAGGAACTTCATTCAGGTTTCCTGGATGCAGGGTGCACAGACCATCCGGTGCTGCATTCCCAGGCATACCAACAGGGAGCTGGATTGGAAGTGCAGCAGGCAGACAGGATGCTAGCGTTTCAGACGACAGCTTAACTTGCTGAACCACAGTAGCAGTCACACATGTGTGGATTGTCATGGTTGTGATTGCAGACAAAATGCAAAAACAGTTTCATCACCCACTTAAAACCCTCTAAGACTAATTTCTGTGCTGATATCCTCCCTTAAGCCAACCCCTGTCGATCACATTTGATTTGATCTGTTCTCCTCATTCTAGTTTGCCTTTTGGAAGCTATTGTAAAAATGAATGATACTGACTTTTTAAAATGATCTTGGCTTTCTTCACTTACTGTGATTTAAACTGTTGTGTCTCCATAAGCCACTCTTCCATTGCTGAGTTGTATTTTGTTTACTCGTTCACTTACAAGACTTTTGGGTTGCTTCCAGCTTGGAGAGCTGCTCTAAAAAACATGTGCAGGGTGTGTGTGTGTGTGTATGTGTGTGTTTTGTTGCAGAATCAAGCTTTCATTGCTAATGGCTAAATACAATTGGGTTGATAGGTCATATAAAAAGTGCGTGTCTAGCTTTATGAGAAGTGGCTAACCAGTTTTGCTGAGTGACTACCACTTTACATTACCCTCAGTGTCCTGTGGATTTCACAGTTCCTTCCTCTTGCCAAACTTCTTGTTGTTACTGTGTGTTATTTTAGCTGTTCTAATGTATGTGCAGGGATACTGTGTTTATTCACTGCCTACATATCCTTTTTGGACAAATGTCTGTTCAAGCCTTGTTCCTGTTTTATTTACATGGCTTATTTATTTGTTTGAGGGGCCTGCACTGTGGAATAGTGGGTAAAGTTGCCATCTACAGCAGTAACATCCTATACAGGCACTGGTTTGATTCCTGGCTGCTCTGCCTCCAATATAGCTCCTTGCTAATGTTCCTGGGAAAGCAGCAGCAGATGGGCCAAGTGTTCTCTGCAACTCTGTCTTTCAAATAAATAAATAAGCATTTTTTTTAAAATGAAAGAGAGAGAGAGATTGAGATTTTCCATCCATTGATTCACTTCTCAAATGGCTACAGTGGCTGGAGCTAGACTGATCCGAAGCCCGAAGCCAGGAGCTTTCTTTGGGTCTCCCGTGTGTGTGTGTGGCCCAAACACTTGGACCGTCCTCTGCTGCTTCCCCAGGTGCATTAATAGGGAGCTGGTTAGGAAGTGAAACTGCAAGGATTTGATTTGATGTTCATATTGGATGCTGACGTTACAGGTAGCGGCTTAATTCACTTCACCACAAGGCCGAACCCTCCCTGGAGCATTTTTTATTGAGTGCCTTAAAGACTCTTCATTATTATGCCATCTGTGGCATCTCATATTGGCACCGAAGGAATGTCTTTTCTTAGACAAGCTGATATTTCCCTGTTTTACTCTGAGCAATTTTGGATGCACCCTGTACATGTTTAATATTGCAACACAAAAAATCCTGGGTTTTGTTTAAATCTGCTGGTTTTTCTGTTGTTCTTGCCCAATCTGCCACTACCATCTATTTTCCCATCAGATTTCATTGCTACATCCATCAAGTCCAACTCAATAAAGCTTATTGCCTCCATCTTAGCTGGAATGAGAGAGCCTGTCATGATAAATGAACAAATTCAGCCTATTTTTCATAAAAAAATAAAAGCAAAAATACTAGGGCTATAACTTGTATTCAGCTGGTCCTAGCTTCTGACCACTGTAGCCTATTGATATTACTGAACATTCTTTTCTATGTCACTACTCTATATCTGGCCTCTTGACTCAATTAAACTTTCCTCTCTTGTCCTCTCTTTTTCCTTTTATTTTGTATCTTTTTTTTCCCTTTCCTGTCCATTGATTAGTCATTCCCTCTTGGCTCCTTTTAGCTGAAATATAGGTGGAATTTTCCCAATGGGTTTTGGTGGAAGACGGGGGATGCTAAGCAGAATTGCACTGACTTGGGAATGTTGATAGTTCCAGCTCTAGATAACATTGTCCTGTCAGGAAAGTCCTCATCTGTCCTTCCTTCCTGTGACTCTCAAATCACACCTAACAGGCAACCACACCAGACTTTTGGAACCCATTTCACAAGTTTAAGATGTTTGATGTGATCTTCTAAAACCTTGGTTTAGAGAAGCAGAGGCAGAGCCAGTTGAATCTGGCCACAACTCCGACATACTTACCACAACTTTGTGCTTTGGTTGACAACCCAATGATTTAATGGTTTTGTGAAGTGGCCAACCCAGTTTACAAAGCAATGGCCCCATACGTTTTCCATGACCTTGTGGGTCTGTGGTGGAAAAAAAAAAAAACTGCTACAAGATCTTTGGATCTTAGCCACAGTGGGGTATGGGTGACATGCACAATCTGGTAGGGTTCTCCATTCTTCCCAGGGTATAAGTTATTTCTGTATCCCTGAGCAGAAATAGTGTATTTCTGGCAAACCCCCCACACAAATCTAGGTGAGAGAAGGATGAGTAAGAACATCCCCACTCGTTTGCCTGCTCAGGGCCCCCGCTGATCACCTAGATCATTCTGGCCCTAAAGAAGCCTGGGCTCTGAGAAATGTCTGAGCTTATGGAGGTCTCTTTTCCCTGCAGTTCTCCAGGCCTCACATGAACAAGAGAAAGAAGCCCTTACCCACTCCTTCCAGAAGGCCAAAGCCGCCCTGCAGGTGAGAAGGACTAGGCTGTGTCCATGTGAAGGGGAGAACTGGCAGGAAGGCAGTACAGAATCCCAGGGCAGCATAACTATTGGCCTTGACCTAAGCATGAAGGACTTGGGTGTCTTCTGTGAACCCAAGTCTTTCAGTATGGTGACTGGGATATTAGCATAAGGGGACTTGTTTGAGATGAGATTTATGTTCCCAAGTACTGTCAAGGGGCTTTTGGTCACTGCTTGGGCCATAGTGTAACTAGACTATTCCTGTGGAGGAAGGGAAGAAAAATGAAAGGCCTTAAGAGGCCCAGGCTGCCTGGAAGTGAGAGAGGAGGTGAGGCTTGAGCTATGGCAAGGGCTAGAAGAGGAGAGCACATGGGCTGTTGTGAGAGGGTAACTCTGTCCCAAAGGTCAAGGTTAAGGTGGAGGAAATTCTTGGTAAGGAAGTTGGGAGAGAAGAATGTGCCTTGAAATTAAAGGAAGAGTTCATGGAAGCTAGCAGAGTTGAGACGAACAGTTCATGGAACATGATTAAATGGGCTTTGAATGACAGGTTAACCCTGATGTTGATTACCAAGACTCAGTCTCTAGGTATGGGAAGCCATCAAAGGCAGTGTAGCAAGAGGCTGGACTGAAGTAGATTCATCCTGCATTATTATGGTCGGGGAGATCAAAGACAGGTTGAAGAACTCAAAACTCTTCCCACTTCGGATGGGGTAAAGCCCACCTACAGCCAGGCTTTGACCGTCTTTCTCCTGCCTACTTCTCCAGGAAACCATAGAGGGACTGACCTCTCAGCTAGAGGTCTTCCAGGGCAAGATGAAGAGGGTGGAGGAGTCCATTCTGAGCCGAGACTATAAGAAGCATATCCAGGTAAGTAGCTGTGCACCTGCAGGCCTTTTCTTCAATCTTCAGAAAGGTCAAGGTCAGGCAACAGGGAAGTCTAGCCCCTCTTCAAGGGCAAGGCCCCAACCTGACACCCTTACCCTCTCAAGAGTTTGGAGGCAAGAAGGAGATAGTAAGGCTCAGGGGGAGACACGTGGAGTAGCAGGGGACACAGGCCCTGGGCTCAGAGCTGGGTACAAATAGCCAGTCTCATTGGCACAAGCCACTCACCTACCCTAACTGCACTTTCCCCTGTCTGTGAAGGAGCCTGTTTGCAAGGTTGTTACTGGGGTAAAATGAGGTAAAGCCATGAGCCAAGAGAAAGAGGCAATTTGTAAGTGTCCAACTGTGGATTGGTAGCAGAATGGGGGAAGAGAGAGGGAGCCCGTGCCCTGCTTTGCGTACCATCTGATGAGATCACACTGTGTCCCCATCTAGGTCTATGGGAGCCCCAGCCAATTCTGGGAGCAGGAGCTGGAGAGCCTGCACTTTGTCATTGAGATGAAGAATGAGTGCATCCACGAGCTGGACAAGCGACTGCTCCTCATGGAAGCTGTGGTCTGTGACAGGGCGAGGCAGGCGAGGCGGGCAAGGCTGGGGCCTGACTTCTGCCCTTTGGGTGTTTGCTCAGCACAGTGCCCTGGGAGGGAAGGAGAGTGGAGGGAAGTGCTTGGAGGATGCCCTGGATTGTTCCAACCAGGCTTTCATCTCCTGCCCATGCTGCCCAGCTGGGGCCAGGCTGTTGCTGGTCTGGGTTGTGCAGTGGCTCTTTGTCACATGGGCACTATGCTTTTCTTGGTTTCTTATGTTGCTGTCACTTGTGTGATGTTGGCGCTGGTATCCTGGCTCTTCAGAAGGGACTGGCAGATGTCATATGTCAGGCAGGACCTACTCAAGGAGGCAATCCTGAAAGGTCAGACAGATGCGGGAGGCCAGCATAGACAAGAACAAGGGCTAGGGAGCTGTGGACATGGGAGACACAGGTGGCCCTGTCCCTGACAGAGGAGCCAGAAACCCAGAGCCAAATCTGAACAGAGTTTGTGTGGCTCTGGGAGAAATCTCGCCGGCCTCTGAAAGATACATGCACTCTGTTTTAAGCAGACTGTCTCACTTCGTCCATATAAAGTCTGTGAAAGCTGCTTTGGGGAAAAGCATAAAGGACAAACAACTTTACTTATATAGATCTTATTCTTCTGGCTTCTGGCAACACAAAACATCCTGTCTTGTGAATAATGATGTGATGTGACATGATGAGGGCTGCATTCTTTATTTACCTTTAAGGATTTATTTATTTGAAAGGCAGAGTAAGAGAAATCTTCCATAGGCAGGTTCACTGCCCAAATGCCTGCAGTATCTTGGACTGGACTAGGCTGGAATCACATGGAGGGCAGAACCCCAGACACATTAGCAGGGAGCTGGATGGAAAACATGGAGCATCCAGGACTCGGACCCGGCACTCTAATATGGAATGCAGCCAACCCAAGCAGTGGCTTAACTAAGCAGTGTACCACAAAGCCTGTCACATATATTCTTTTTCAGGCATTTTCCTGTGGCAAAATTAAAAAGCTGACAGCCCTTTGTTAACGCCTATTTCTTTAAATGTTTATCGTGTTGCTCTGTGAAATGTCACATGTAATCCAGAACATGTCAGTGTTTCCAGGACCACAGATAAGAGAGCGGTGACAGCACGCACCATGGCAGCTTCCTGAGCACAGTCTGATTTTGTTACAGAAAGAAAAAAATCTGGTGCTGGAGGAGAAAATCACAACCCTGCAGCAGGAGAATGAGGACCTGCACGTCCGCGCCCGGAACCAAGGACTCTTGTCCAGGTACTGCCTGCCCCCTGGAGCCTCCACCCCTAACTTTTTTGTTTTGTTTTGTTTTGTGCCAAGCTCTCCAGTTGGGAGGGCCTGGGTGGAGCCTGGGGAAGGGGTTGACTAGTGGTCTCTGGTGCTTGTTTAGGGTTCTGACTCCTCTTGTCTTGAAAGTTGGGAAAACCCGGACCAGTTCTGTCTGAAAACTGGATTCCCAGTGCCCAATTAGTACTTGTTCGTATCCATCCTAGCTGAATGGGCTCCCCAGGAAGGCCCAGCAAAGACCAGCCCCGTAGAGCTGAATGGGCCTAACGTGGAATGCATTAGCGCTAAGGGCTGAGTCTGCCAGAACAAGTGTCCTGTGTTGGTCTTCACTAATGAAATCCTTTACCTATTCTTTCACCTGATCTTCTGGTCCATCCAAGAGCTGGATTCTTTTGCTATTGTTCCCATTTTGTAGAGGAGGACCCTAAAATTCAGTGAGAGCCGACTACTGGTCCAAGATCACGCTGTTAAGTGGGGGAGGAGGGGTTTGGAGCAGCCGTGAGCTGTTGGCCTGCAAGACCCAGCTCTTTAGTCACCACGCAGGCCAACATTGAGGGTGGTGGGGTCTCAGGAAGGCCAAGGATGGGATGGCCCTGCAAGAGCTGTGCCCAGGAAGCCATCTGGCTCTGTGTGTTTCCTGACAGACAGCTCTCAGAGGACCTGCTTCTGGCCCGCGAGACTCTGGAGAAGGAGTCGCAGTTGCGGCGACAGCTACAGCAGGAGAAGGAAGAGCTGCTGTACCGGGTCCTGGGGGCTGACGCCTCCCCTGCTTTCCCCCTGGCCTCTGTGCCCGCAACCGAGGTCTCCTTCCTGGCCACCTAGGCCATGGGCTCTCTCTCCAAGGACTTTGTGGAGAAGACTGCTGGAGCCACCTGCTCTGCTCCCGGGAAAGAAGGAGGCGGGGATGAGATGAAGAGCCCTGGGGAGTGTGGGTCACCTAGGATCCCCTAGGGGACTTTGCAGGCCCCAGAAGTGCTTTCCCTCGACTTGGTCCAGGGAAGAAACAAATCAGGGAGGTCCTGAGACTGCTCCCAGGGTGATCCCTGTCCCATTGACCAGCCAGCAGAAGAGGAGATGCTCCCAGGCCCAGTTTGTTGATTCTGTCTTATCAGTCTCTTCCAGCTGTGCCCATCTGCACCCTGGCCTTGTCCTAATCTCAGTTTACCCTTACTCTAGGATGATTGGGGCAACTGGCCAAATGATTCCAGGTCACTGCAGTGTCCCCTTCTCAGATGTCTGAAGGTCAGGCTAGGGTTAGCAGCAGGAACACCAAGCAAAGCCTGCCAGTCAGAAATGAAACTGGGCAAGGTGAGAGCTGGGAGGCAGTCCCTGGATGCCATAGGCATCCAAACCAGCCACAGTGTCACTGTGGTGCCAGTCGGTTCGGCCCGGGGACCACGACCTGAGCTCCTCTACCTTCACCAGGCCTGGCTCATCTCCTCAGCCCTCCTGGTCCCTCCGGCTCGTGCCACCTGGGCCCCAAGGTATGTGTACCCTCAATAGTCAGAGCTGGAGTCCCAGCCCTCTGCAGAGGAGGCATCCATGAGGAGTGGCCCCTATACTTGGGACTGCAACTCCGCTGCCATCCAGCCTCAGCCTTAGTCCCTGCCTCTCCTTTTTCCTGCTCTCTGCCTTAACTTCTCTTCCTCCCACTCCCAACCCAGCCCCAGGCTCCCACATGGCCTGGAATTCCCTGCTGCAGCGGGAATGGGTGGCTGGAGCTCCTCACCCAAACAGGGTCACCCATCCCAACAAACTGTACACTTCACATTCTTGTCAGGAAGCTTCAGGCTGCCTGGAGGTCACTGGTCACTTCCCTGCACAGAACTTTTTCTTCCAAAGGTTTGTGCAGTCTCCTTCCCCTGATCCCATGCACTTCTCTCACACACCCCACACCCTCTTCTCCTCAGCAGGTTCACAGGTCCTGTCGCTGAAGCAAACCAAGGTCACTGGCACCAAAAGACCTCTAGGCTTCCCAGCTTCAGCGTCAGGCCTTGGGCTGATAAGATAGGAAGAATCAGCCTGTGCTTTGATCAGTTTTACAAGGACATTGTCCATAACTGCCTTCTTCAGTCCACTGGACATGGTCTCCTCCCATTTCTGGCCCTTGAAATTCAGGTGTGATGGATGTTGAGCAGGGAACATGTGCTGAGCTGCCTCTGGAGACGCGGTCTGTCCAGGCTATGTGGAAGCCTGGAGGACAGCTGCAGATGGGAGCATGTGTGCACTTGTTTGTGCAACTTTCTCCAAAGTACATCTGAGAAGCCAGTTCATGGGACATCTACAGCCATGATCTGATGAAAGAAAGAACCAGTGGCCGTGTCTTTTTGGGAAATAAAGAGATATGCAACTTGCAGGACATCTCAGAACCTTCAATATGCCAATGTGCATTGCAAATCTTGAAGCAGAGAGCAAAATGTCCAGCACTTTCCAAACTTCTTCAGCCAAGCTTTAATCCCCTCCTCCGTACCCCTGTTATTCTGCAAGCACTGTAGGCTGTGGAGTGCATGTTAAAAGGCATGAATTTATCTGAAAGAGGCCAGGGCTGGGGAAAGAACAAGCTGTGGGAAATGCAGTGTCCCTCATGTATCTTGTGGCTAGCTGGACTAGATCAATTGTGGTCATAATATCCCTCTGGCCAGGCAAGTTATGGAAACTAACAAGAGCATGCTGAATCTTATTTATTTGGTTTCTATGTTTTTCTAGGAGAGGACTAAGAACTTCTGCCATTTGTTTTGTTTTGAATAAATCCTGGGGCCTCAGTGGCCCACCAGCAGTTCTGGGCTCCCTCCTCAGGGCCTGGAACCCAGCAGCCCTGGCTTTTTGCCTGAGGTTGGGAGAAGACCAGATGGAAAGATGGCTTTCAGATGGGGTGAAGTGAGGCAGAGGATTCAGGGCTCGAATGAGAAGGTATTTACTGTTCTGTGGGGGTACTGGAAATGCTGAGGTCCCTACAAGAACTGACCCCCTGCTCTAGCCAGGGAGGAATTTAGGAAGGGACTGGGGAGACCCTAGGGCTTTGAGTCACACAGACCTGGGTGGTGGCTGATGCGGTATCCTGCGGGTTGATGACCTAGCAGGTATAGATACCATCATCCCTGGCTCGAGCCTCTTGCACATAAAGGGCTCTCCCTGTCACTTGCTGTACCTGGTCCTCCCAGTGGACCACATCAGACTGCTCACAGCTGTACAGGGGCCAGCCCAGCTGCCAGGGACCAAAATAACTGTCCATCAGATGCCATCTCTGCCTTGGGTCCCAGCAGGTGAGAACTGTGTATCCTTCCAGGGAGAGGGAAGTGACTTGCTCAAGGTCACACTTTGTCCTAGTGCCAGAGCAAGCCTTCAGGGCCAAGTTCTTGGTGAAAAATCACTCAGCTTCTCAGGCCATGAAGCCTGCACATACGCTTAAGCCTCATTTTCATGTGGCTGGGTTAGCTTGAATGCTACCTAGGGAATGAGTCCCTGACCACACCATGTTGAGCAGATCTACCCATTGGCCTGTTTTGTCCTTACTGTAGCACTTGGCAATCCCTCTATTTCCCACTTCCTCTTTCCTGCTTAGACAGTCACTCTGCAGACAACAAAAGCCATTTCTCATTTCGACTTAATTGTGGCCTCAGTACCTGGTACATGTCTAGCATGTAGTAGATGCTCCATACTTACTGTTTGGTAAATGAGCAAAGGTCCCTCTTAGCTCTCCTTCTAGGTCCTCATTCCCACTTCCCTCTGCCAGCACACCAACACACCATGAACACAGGTGCATGCAGCTGCCTCATACTTTCTGCCCTGGGCACTCCTGTCTAAAGTCCACAGTGATCCGACTCACCCAGAACTCTGCAGGACACACTGAAGCTCTCCCCCTCAGTCAGAACAATGTTGTGGACACTTGGACAATGGGTTTGGAGGAGGAAGATGGGTCTACTATGAACTAGCAGGAGGAGAAAATGGACACAACTGTATTGACCTGACTGTTAGAATGGTTGGATTGATGGCAGGTAGATGGAGGAAGGCAAGGAATGGATATAATGGTTAACTTGAGAGAGGATAAATGGCTTAAGATGGCTGAACTGACAAAGGATTTGTGGGTGTGTGATTGAGTTTAGATAATTCGTGGAGGATGGATGGATAAGTGGATGGAATAGTTGGACTTGGTTGAGAGCTGTTGGGTGAACACGCTGAGCTGACACAGGGGGGCTCTGTGGCTTATCTGCTGTCTGCCTGGACACATGATTGACTACAATGGACTGTTGTTGAAAGTTGCTTGGGTTATGGGGCTTGAAACAAAAACAGACTGCAAACCCGAGGTTCCAAGAGAGGTGTTTCTTCCTTCACCCTCCCCTTCTGTGCCCACTCAGAGCCCACAGCCCACACACAGTTGGATGTAGAGCAGCATGTACTTGGTAGAGATTTGTGTCATATCATGCAGGCAGGCCAGGCAGAAAAGGGAGCTGGCTCGGGGGCAGTGGATGTTGAAACCCTTCTTCACATCAAAGGAGATGCCCATCTCACCCACTGGGACTTCCTCAGGGCAGAGTTCAGGATGCAGCGTCCCTCAAGCTAGGGGTTGGGCATCTGGCAGGGAAGTAGGGCTGGCTGATGGGTGCATGGTAGAACCACCGCACAGTAATGCTCTGTAGGTACAAAGAGCTCCTCTGGAGCTGGGAATGAAGGAGAGAGAACTAAGCGGGGGACAAAGATTTGTTGCTTCTCTACACCTCCCAGGAGTAAGAGGAAATTGAAACCACACTTTGCCCATCTCCACACGCTCTGCCAAGGGGTCCTAGACTAAGGATGCTAGAAGACAAACCTGCTAGCCTCAGCTCTGTCTTTGGATGCCTGTGTGTGTTCTCTCTCTTTCCCCATTTCTAGTCTTCCTTGTGCACCACGAAGGATCCAGACTCTTAGGTCTCAAAGAGGCCTTCTGGGCAGCACACATTCCAGCAAACAGTGAGCTGAAGTCCAGGTTTCTGGTTTGATTCCTAGTCTTGCCATCTACTTGCTATGAGATCTTCAACAACTCACTTTCTTCCTTGAGCCTTGGCTCTTTTCCTATGTCACCTGGAAACCATAATCGCATTCTGGTCTACTTTGCAGAGCTGATAAGGAGCAAATGAGATATTGGATATAAGGCACCAGGTCCATGGGAAGCAAACATCCATCAGGCTCTTTCAAAGTGCTTTTAACAAGACAATGTTGGGTCAGAGTCTTGCATGTGCAATGCTGCCATGAGCAGGAATTATCTGGGGCTGGGTTTGTGGAGCAGTTTTTCCCAACAGAACTTTCTGTGACAATGGAAATGTTCTGTATTTGTGTTGCCCAATATGAAATCGGAATCTACTTTCAGCCTGAAGCATATTTTCTAAGGCTTCCAAATGCAAATACTATAAACATTTTGGTTTTTTTAAAGGAACAATAGACACTTTTAATCATCTACATTTTCACTTTGGAATATGTTGTGTTTACCTTTCCAGGTGAACAAACACATGTGCACTGACATTTCCAATGACTTACATGGGATTTTATGGTAAGGAAGTTCCATGATTAATTTCCTTACTGTGGAGTATACAGGTTGATTTACTGTCTTAGTGAAAATAAACAATTGTGGGGTAAATAGGCATGCATGAACCTTTAAGGAGATTCCATTCTGAGGAGAACTGGCTATGGGCTATGAAGTGGACTCTACCCACTGTGCTATCCAAGCTACCCCTGATATTTAAAAACCTGCCTAGAATGTGCTCTAAAACAAATTCCCCTTAAGATTAGATTCTCTAGTACGTGAGATTCAATACTTAGCTACACCAAAGTTACCAGTGACAGTCTTACATTGCCATCCCTTTTGTTTCATCTCCCTATTTCAACCACTGAATACTGCAAAGTTAGGATTATTCTGATTCTTCCCATGTGGAAGTGGAGTTCCCCTCCCGAAGGTGCTGTCCCAAAGGTTCAGAGACCTAGCACATAGGTCTAGACCTAGAACGTACAACATCAGGTCTGGCTGACTCTGGATTCCATGGGAATTCTTGAGCCTGACCAATGAAGAGTGATTCTGTCTGCCAAAAACTTCCCGATACTGTCCTGCCCTCTTCAACTGCTACCTACACATCTTTCTTTCTTGCGTAGGAGGAGGAAGCAGTGTCCTCCCCTATGCCTCCCTGTAACACCTGCTCCAAATCTTCTCTTCATTCACAAAAGATTGCAGGATTCGTGTTGAGTCCCAAGGCTTCTTTTCTTCCTAAGAGTTCGTTTGTGCATCTTTTTTTTTTAAGATTTATTTATTTTTATTGGCAAGTCAGATAGACAGAGAGGAAGATCTTCTATTTGTTGATTCACTCACTAAGCGGCCACAACAGCCAGAGCTGAGCCGATCCGAAGCCAGGAGCCTCTTCTGGGTTTCCCACTTGGGTACAGTGTCCTAAAGCTTTGGCCTGTCCTCAACTCCTTAGAGTCACTGATGGTGACCTTTATCTGGGGACCATGCCTTAGAGGCAAGGGCTATGACAGTGGTTTGAGGGAAAACTTCATCCACTTAAATGATCATGGAGCCTTTTCCACCCACATTCTGATTGATTTAATCCTTTTGTGCCCCAACAGGGCACCCAGCTGGGCATTACTGTAGACTGTGAAATAGGGGCTCAGAGAGATCAGGTGGGTTCGGCAGATTAATAAGGTGACCAGGAACACTACAGGCTGGCATCTAAAGACCAGTATTCTTTAAGGAGGTCTTCAGGTGACTCCAGAGAGGAGGCGAGGTGTCTTGGTGAGTGGGTGGAAGGCCAGTCCTAGAGCCAGGGCAGCTGGGCTTCAAGGTTCGTTCCATACCAGCTTGGGGACATGCCTTGTCATATCCCTAATCCCAGTTTTATTGACTTAGAAAATAACAAAAACACATGTCTAGTAGGATTATTCTGGACATGAAGTAAGAGAATGTGTGTGAAGCACTTGACCCAATGCCTGGCATACAATAGAAGCTCAACAAATAGTCACTACTGTGAATAGTGCATTGATATTTTTATGGCTACTACAAGAAATCTCCACCAATTTAGTGACCAAGAAATTTATTGTCTTATAGATCTGTGGGTCAAAAACGGGTCTTGCAGGATGAAACTCCAGGTGTCAACAGGGCTGGTTCCTCCTGGAGGCTCTTGGAAAATCCGTTCCCTTGCTTTTTCCATCTTCCAGTGGCCACCTGTGTTCTTTGGTTCATGGCCCCATTTCTGTCTGCAGAATCAGCAGTGCTGGGCCAAGCCTTCTTCCTCTGAGCCTTTCTTTCTTTTGCAAACCTTGTATTGAGCCTACCTGGATAACTAACTCATCCAGCCCACACTCTCTATTTTTAAGATCAGTTGATTGTCAACCTTCCTACTTCCTCTTACCTCCTCTTGATCATGTAAAGTTCTAAGGATTAAGACATGCACATCTTCGAGAAGCCATGATTGTGGGATATTTTTTATAAAACCCAAAAATAAAGCCAATGGCTTCAAGGACAAATCTTTGTGGACAGGAGGCTTCCATGGAGCAGAGAGGCAAGCTGGCCCTAATGTAGAATAAGAGAAGGGCTGGGAGCTCCCTGGTTGTTTTGCTTGTTTGATTGTTCTAATTGCCAGGCTTTTGGAGCAGCTGTCAGGAGGAAGTCTCTGAACTCCAGTCACCTTCCTGTTTGGGTCTGGAGTTGAAATCTAACCAAGGGTTGGCTTCCAGAGCTAGACCTATTCTGGCCCAATTCTCACGGGGCCCACTGAAAACTCTGATTCAACTGTTGCTATAAATACACCTTCCTTAGAAGGTGGGGAGAAGGGTTCACCTTCTGTCACTGAGTGGCTATCAGGCCTTCTGGGAGCCATCTCAAGACATCTATGACTCTAATGCTCCCAGGTTATGACCATCTGGGCAAGCTTACAGGAGAGGCCCAGTTTGGTCTCAGAAACTGATGATGGATATGGTTATCACTGAACTCACTGGGCAGCCAGGCCCTGAGCAACATGCTGCCATGTATCATCGCATGCAGGAGTGATAGAGTCCCACCTGGAAGCCTTCACTGAGTATCATGGAAGTTATGTCATTGTCACCAAATCAGAAACAATCTGTGGGATGCTTCTGGTCCAGGTTTCAGTTTCCTCACATGTAAAATGAAAAGATTGAACTAAATCAGTGATTTTCAAGTCTAAAAACAAGCCAATCAGGGGCCTGACGTGGTAGCCTAGTGGCTAAAGTCCTTGCCTTGCATGCACCGGGATCCCATTTGGGTGCCAGTTTGTATCCACTTCCCGTCTAGCTCTCTTCTTGTAGTTTGAAAAAGCAGTGGAGGACAGTCTAAAGCCTTGGGACTCTGCACCCATATGGGAGACCCAGAAGAAGCTCCTGGCTCCTCACTTTGGATCAGCTCAGCTCCAGCTGTTGGCCACTTGGGGAGTGAACCAGCAGGTGGAAGATCTTTCTCTGTCCTCCTTGTCTCTGTAAATCTTCCTTTCCAATAAGAATAAATAAATATTTTTTAAAAAAAGTCAATCAGGGTTGATATGGTAGCATTTCAGGCTAATCCTCCATCCATAGTGCCAGCATCTGATATGGGTACCAGATTGAGTCCCAGCTGCTGCACTTTGATCTACTTTGATCTCTGATCCCTGCTGGAGCCCTGAAAGAGCAGTGAAAGATGATCCAAGGCCTTCGACCCTTGACCCATGTAGGAGACCTGGAGGAAGCCCCTGGCTCTTGGCTTTGGACAAGCCCAACTCTAGCTTTTGTGATCATTTAGGGGGTGAAATGGTGGATGGAAGATCTCTCTGTCTCTCCTTCTCTCTCTCTCTCTCTGACTTTCAAGTAAAATAATACATCTTTTTTAAAAAGTGAAAACAAACACCAAGCCAATCAATAGAGAGATTATGGATAGAAGAACCCTTCCTTGACATCTTGAAAAGCCAACATTATTAAAAAAAGAAATGAGAAACAGGCGTTGTGGGACAGTGGGTTAAGCAGCCATTTTTCAGCATAGGTTCAAGTCCCAGCTATTCCATATCTGACTCAGCTCCCTAATAATGCACACCCTGGGAAACAGCATGCGACGACCAAGTACTGGGCCCCTGCTGTGCATGAGTGAGAGCCAGATGAAGTTCCTGGTTCCTGGCTTTGGGAGTGAACCAGCTGGTGAAAGATCTCTCTCCCCTGCCTCCCACTCGCTGTCTCTGCCTCTCAAATAAAATCTTTTTTAAAAAGAAGAAAATATAACAATGGAGGTGGGTTGAAAAGGGCTAGGACTGCAGAATCCTCACTTCAGCTTTCCAATCACTATGCCCCTCTCTCCTTGCCACCCTACCCCGGCCTCGCACCTTCCAGAGCAGCAGAACTGCCCGCAACAGAAGCAGCTGAAGCTGTGGGCTCTTAGGGATCCTTCTCATGCCCTGAGATCCTGTCACCTCCAATGCCCCCTTCCCTATGGTTCCTTTTGCTTCACTCACCAAGGTCAATGGCCAGCTAACCTGCTTTTTTTTTTTTTAAAGACTTCTTTCTTTATTTAAAAAGTAGAGTTACAAGAAGGAGAGACAAAAAGAAAGAACTTCTGTCTGCTGGTTTATTCCCCAAATGCCCTCAATGGCTAGAGCTGTGCCAAGCCAAAATCAGCAGCTAGAGCACCTTCCAGGTCTCCCATGTGGGTGAACATCCCAAGCACTTGGGATATCTTCTGCTGTTTTTCCAGGCATATTTACAGGGAACTGGATTGGAAGCAGAGTATCTGTGTCTTGAACCCATGCCCATATGGGTTGCTGGTGTGGTAAGTTGCTGCTTAACTCACCATTCCACACCAGCCACTAAACTGCCTTTTTAAAAAATATTTATTTATTTTTATTGGGATGTCAGATATACAGAGAGGAAGAGAGACAGAGAGGAAGATCTTCCGTCTACTGATTGACTCCCCAAGTGGCTGTAACGGCTGGAGGTGAACCAATCCAGAGCCTGGAGTCAGGAATTTCTTCCGGGTCTCCCACATGGATGCAGGATCCCAAGTCCTCAACTTCTTTCCCAGGCCACAAGCAGGGAGCTGGAAGGGAAGCAGGGCCACCGGGATTAGAACTGGCACCCATATGGGATCCTGGTGTGTGCAAGGCGAGGACTTTAATCATTAGGCTACTGCACAGGTGCCCTAAATTACTAGGATGATCTTTCCCTCTTCCTTCTTTATGAAGCTCCTGGGTAGCATTTGACAGCCCCCAGTGGGAACCTGCCAATGGCCACAGACAATCTCAGAGGACCTCTTGGAGTCCTCTCCCAGGAATGGTCATGCTTTTGCAGAACTTATGGCAACCTCTTCTTGGAGTGGTTGCAAGCCGGGGGCCTCAGCCTCTCCTGGGGATCTACCCACTGTCAAGTGCTGGGCTACAAATCTTTTAAGCCCTTCCCTAAGAAAGCCCTAAAATCATTCACTGTGGCTAGCAAAAGATGCCTGAAGTCCAAAAACCGAGGAATCAACACCCATTCTCAAGGTTATGTAACCTTAGAAGAATGGCCTCAGGATCTTTAACATCAAAGTCATACCGCGCCTTTTATCAAGTATGTATGGAGCAGGCTCTTTACACACACACACACACATGAACATTCCGTCTATAAAACTACCCTATAGGAGCCGATGTGATAGCTTGATTGGTTAATCTTCCCCTTGCAAGTGCTGAGATCCAATATGAGTACTGGTTTTGTGTCTAGCTGCTCCGTTTCCTATCCAGCTCCCTGCTTATGACCTAGGGAAACAGTAGAGGATAGTCCAAAGTCTTGGGATCCTGCACCTGTGTAAGAGACCCAGAAGAAACTCCTGGCTCCTGGCTTCGGATCAACTCAGCTCCAGCTGTTGTGGCCACTTGGGGAGTGAATCAGCAGAGGGAAGATCTTTCTTTCTGTCAAGTCTGCCTTTCCAATTAAAAAAAAAAAAACTTTTTTAAAAATTAAAACAATAAAACTACCTTATAATTTTGAAATTGTTGTTTTCCCATTTTGCCCCTAAATAAACTGAGTCTTACAGACTTAGCCCTGTTAAATCTTGTAAGTGGAAGGGCCAGGATTTGTTCAATTCCATTCCAAAGTTCCATTCTCTCCAAACCATGACATGAGTCCCAGCTGGATGGGCTTAAATGCTAGCCCTGATTTCCAGCTCAGAGAAGCCTCTTAGGTCTGCAAAAGGCTCAGAAGCACAACAAGCTATCTCGTTGTACGAGGAGATCTTTGGCTTCCTTCCCAGGTGCCACTCCTGAGGTGGGGCAAGGGTGGGGTTGGGGGAGTCTCTGGGACCGAGACCTTGGGAGTGAACAAGACTGATTCATTGTTTGCTTTTTCACTCATCAGATATTGACTGAGCATTTACTCTGCCAAGGATGGGGTCATGAAGAAGACAGGCATGAGCAGAGGCCACCAATAAAAATATGATTACTACTTGGGAGCCATGCCGTGAGGGAAAAGAACAGGATTCCAGGCAGACCAAGACACAGGGTGGGCAGAGGGCAGATGAGAAAGGAATTTCTAGGAAATGCTGTTGAGGGAGAAAGCCACAGGAAGAGCTAGCAGGAGTGAGTCCAGCTTGGAGAAAGGACTTTGTTTCAGGCAGACAGAATTCCATGTGCAAATGGAATCTTTCAAGAGTGAGTCAGGCTGTCTTAGAATCCTAGAGCGTCTTATAGAACATTGAATCTTAATCGCCAAGAATATTAAAACCAGACACAGACTCCTCCATCGGTCAGTGGAACCTGAGGGTGCCAGAGACGCAGAACCCCTGCAGGGAGACCAAAGGGGACTGGGTGACATGGATCCCTCTTTCCTATTGTTCAGAGGCAAAGCTGAGCATGAGGTCCCAGAAGCCAGAACTAGTCTCAGACCTTACTATGAATAAATGTGGATCCTTTCCATTTAGTGAATAATCATAGCAGAACTTCAGTGTATTTTTATTGTTTTGAGCTAGTTGCTATAAATGACGGGTATCAGTGAATCCCCACAGTAATCTCTTAGGACAGATACCTTTGGAAGTCTCCTGTATTATACCTGAGAAAACAGAAACTCAGATTTCAAAAAAAAAGAAGCAAGCAGCTCATGGTCACTCGGCTAGAATGCGGTAAAACCAAAAACCCCGTGCTTTTTGTTTATTTGCTTTTTAATTTATAGACTGTGCTGTGAGATACTGTCCTCCCCTGGTTTTTCTAATGGCAGCATCTTTCAGACCTGCAGTGTCACAGGGACCCTACCTGGCCTTTCCAGAACTTTCCCCCTGGAGTCCAGGGTCAACTCTGGAACCAGAGCTCTGCCTGGAAGGTCAGTGACACACTCACCCACATCCAGACAAACCTGTGAGAATTTCCATGTGCCATTAACGCTGAAGCAATGAGTTTGTTTGTGGGATTCAGGGGACAGTCTGGTTTGGAGTCTGAAAACTCGAATTCCAGTCAGAGTTCAGGGCCATGTTACCGGGACAAGTTGTGGAGGCTCCCTAGGTTTAGCCCCCACATTTCTGAGGTAAGATCGCAGGACCTGTCTTACCCCTCGATTGTGAAGGAACAGTGGATGCTACCATGTGTCCTAGACTGTGGAAAAAAGCCGCGTACCACATGACAAAGGTGTGGTCAGCAGTGGGACGCAGGAGCAAGTCTGTGGTGGGCCCCTAGGATAATGTACTGAAAAGCTCCTGTCTCAAAGAGATGGCTGTGGTTGTCCTCATCACATCACAGGGCATTCCTCACGTGTCTGAGGTGACTCTGATGAGAACGAGCCTACTGCATTGCCAGACGTATAAAGGTCTGTCACGTGCAGTTACGCAGTGTTTGGTAATGGTAATGAGCAAAATGGCTTTTGTATTGAGTATATTACATGTTTTATCCTCAGCACATACTCCTTCTACTTGTAAAAATAATTTGCTATAAAACAGGGTGCTATGTTAGCCAGCAGCCCTCTCATCCATTCTGTGCTTACTTTGTCTCTCGATTGCATCATCTTCCTCTTGTGCTGATTTATCTCACGTTGCTTTGGTCATCATGGCCCCTCGAGCACACAAAAGCCACTGCTGATGTTGCCAGCAGGAGGTTGACCTAGAAACAAGGTGAAAAAGTGATAAATACCCAGAAAGATTTGGAAATCTGTGATGGCTAAGAAGGCATATCCCATTCCCCCTCAGCCATAAGCTTAACCAACAAGATCAAGGTGACAAAAGCTGTTACAGGACCAGCATTACTGAGCAATGCAACTAGGAAACACTTGAGAAGGGGCTAGATGGGTACAGAGAACCTTCTGATGGCCTAGATTAAAGACCAAACACAGAAACGTCTCACTCCACTTTGCTCATCTTGGCCAAAGCAGAAGTTTGTGACACTGAAAGAAAACTCTAGATGCAACCAGGAACTGGAATTTACCACTAAGCTCTGAGTGGCTTCCACAATTAAAGAATCATGTTCTCCAGATAATGTGAAGAGAGTGGCAAGTCTTTAGGGGCTGATGTAAAGCAGCCTTGCAGGGAAAAATTTCTCACTACAGCAAACCTTCAGTATGGGTACAACCTCATCATCCAGGGAAATGGACACCAGAAAGCACAATGCCAGGTGCCAGCATTGAGGGCAATCCCGCAGGCTGCAAAATGAAACCCTCTGTGACGTGGCACAGGGGACGCCCAGGCAGAGACTTCAAGCATGTCACATGTCACACACTGCCCGTGCCTTACAGGAGCAACACAAGGTTGACCCAGCTCCTCTTCCAAGACGCCCTCCTGAATTGCTCTGCAGTTGAAGTGGAGAAATATTGCTTGGGTGAGTATGTGTGTTCTGCTGTTGCTGACTGATCTGGCCTGCATCACCTCCCCTTGCTGGCAAGCTTCATGTCTACATCAAGCACTATCTCCCACTGCCACCCCCAAATACCATCTCTTTGATCCAACCCGTGGATGACAGAGTTCCAGCAGCTTGTGAGGCCCAGTAGCTGAGGAGCACCTTGATTCAGGCTATTGGTACAAATGAGGAACACATCGGTGCAATTCAGGAAGGATGAGAATAACCATGATTGCATCAATAACACTGCCTGGGCTAGGGGTGATATCACCAAGGAATGTGTGAATGGGACTTAGAAGAAGACACTCAAGAGATATGCCTGTGACTTCAAAGGGCTGGCCGAGGGTGAGGCTGTCTGTAACTGAGGTGGCAAACAACATGAACCTGGGTGTGCATGAAGACCACACTGAAGCACTCTAGGAGGTGGACCCTGAGGAGCTGACAAGTGAGGGACTGTGGGAACTAGAACAGGAAGCACAGCTGGAAAAGAGGCGACAGAAATGGAAACTGTAGAAGAAAAAAAGATGACATTTCCTCCCCAACCCTGCCCCACCCTTAGAAAAATTCACAATGCAGTTGTTAGCAAGAACTTCTACAGACCTCAATGAGTTCCTTACAAAATTTGAAAATTTAGGGGCAACTTTTGGTACAGCCATAAAAGCACAATAAAGACATCATTAAAACATGGCTTGGGATGCCCAAGTCCCACATCTCCAAGCCTGAGGATTCAAGTCCCTGCTCAGCTTATGACCCAGCTTCCTGATAATGGCACACCAGGGACAGAGTGGATGATGGCCCAAGCACTTGATGGCCATCCATATGAAACAGCCAGGTGGAAGTTTGGACTCCTGGCTTTGGCCTTGTCCAGCTCTGGCTGTTGCAGTCATCTGGTGAGTCAACTAACAGCTGGAAGATCTCTCGATGTGGTTATCTCTTTTCTTCTCTTTATCTATCTTTTTCTCTTGGTCATTTTACCTTTCAAATAAATGTAATTTTTTGTAGTTTGCAAACATAGACCTCAACACCAGAGAATGTCCATGGTGTATTATCTGCTTACCAGAAAATCTATCACTGAAAAAGAAGCAAATTAAGGGGCCAGCGTTGTGACATAGCAGTAACATAGCTACCTGAGTTGCTGGCATTTCATATGGTCACCAGTTCCATCCCAGCCCCCTACTAATGGCCTAGAAAAAGCAGCAGAAGATAGCCCAAGTGTTTGGGGACCTACCATCCACATGGGAGACTTGGAAGAAGCTCTTGGCTTCTGACTTTGGCCTGGCTCAACTCTGGCCATTGTAGCCACCTGGGGAATGAACCAGAAGATTGATATCTCTCTTTTCTTCTGGAACTCTTTCAAAAAAAGAAGGAGAAGGAGGAAAAGAAGAATGAAGCAATGCAGTGTGTTACAATCCCCTATGGTATCCAGTACCATAACATGCCACAGAGATTTGTAATCTAAGAACAATAGGGTGTGCCACACGGCCTAGGTGTGTACAGCATTTGGATTTGTGCAAGTATACTCCATGATGCTTGCACAATGATGGAATGCCCTGACAACACCTCTCTCAGAACATCACAATCATTAAGTGAGGCATGACTGCATCCTAGTGACTCAGAGTCAGTGACTTCCTCTTTACATTCAAATGAGCATAAAGCAATCTCCTGTCAATGCAGGACAATTTGGTAGTATTTATCAAAATCTTAAGAATATGTATGACTATTGCATCTGGAATCCGGGGTTTAGGAAACACTCTCAAAACCTTGCTAATCTGTACAACCTAGATACCCAAAAACAGGCAAACTGAGAAATTAAATGTGCTATTTCCTTTCAATGGAAGTGAACAGCTATTTAAGATGCCTTGAAAAAGACCAAGGCTTTTTTAAAAAACACATAAAGGATAGGATGTTCATACTAAATAGTTTTTAAAAATGTATTTATTTTAGGGCCCTGTGCAGTGGCCTGGTGGCTGAAGTCCTCGCCTTGAATGCACTGGGATTCCATATGGGCGCCGGTTCTAATCCCGGCAGCTCCACTTCCCAACCAGCTCCCTGTTTGTGGACTGGGAAAACAGTCGAGGACGGCCCAAGGCCTTGGGATACTGCATCCACGTGGGAGACCTGGAAGAAGCTCCTGGCTCCTGGCTTCAGATCAGCTGAGCTCCAGCCATTGCAGTTACTCGGGAAGTGGATCATGGGACAGGGATCATGGGACGGAAGATCTTCCTCTCTGCCTCTCCTCCTCAATGTATATCTGACTTTCCAATAAAAATAAATAAATCTTAAATATATATATATTATTTGAGAGGCAGAATGTGACCGGGAGAGATAGAGAAAGACTGAGCATCTATTTGCTCACTGCTCAAATACCCAAACAGCTAGGACTTGGCCAGGGCAAAGCCAAGAGCCCAGGAATTTCATCTGGAGCTTGCATGTGGGTCTCGGGAACCCAAGTATGCGGCCTCCGGGGCTCATTCGTAGGAAGCTGGATCAGAAGTATAGAATAGAGGCTGGTAGCATGACATAGGAGGCTAAGCCTCTACCCTTGGCACTGGAATCTCATAGGGGCACCAGATCAAATTCCAGCTGCATCACTTCCCATCCTGTTCCTTGCTTATGGCCTGAGAAAGCAACAGAGGATAGCTCAAGTCCTTAGGCCCTATAGCCATGTGGGAGACCCGGAAGAAGCTCCTGGATCCTGGCTTCAGATTGTCTCAGCTCTGGCTGTTGTGGCCATTTGGGGAGTGAACCAGTGGATGGAAGATCTTTCTTTCTGTAAAACCTACCTTTCAAATAAATAAATTAGTCATTTAAAAAAAGTGCAGAGTGCTGGGGCTCAAACCAGGCATTGTGATGTGGGATGGTATTGACCCAAGCATTGATTAATCCACTGGACCACAATGCCAGCCACAAAGTTAAGTTTTTAAATGACAAATTAATATTACCAATAGCTTCCTATTTTTCTCTCTTTTGCAAAAAAGAGTCTAAGTGTGCTGCTTCTATCACTGTTGATACTGTTATATAATTAAAAAATGATACATTAGCCAAGTGCTTTTGATGGTAGAATTACAGCTTTTTCATCCTTTAAGTATCTACAGTGAAGGCTTACTATTTTTATAACATGGAGAACTGTTTGAAATGTGGTTCTGTGATTTTTTAAAAAGACTTATTTTATTTCTATTGCAAATCCAGATATATAGAGAGAGGAGGAGAGAGAGGGAGCTCTTCCTTCCGATGATTCACTCTCCAAGTGACTGCAATGGCTGGAGCTGTGCCAATCCAGAGCCAGGAGTTTCTTCCGGGTCTCCCACATTGGTGCAGGGACCCAAGACCCTCCTGGACTGCTTTCCCAGGACACAAGCAGGGAGCTGGAAGGGAAGTAGGGCTGCTGGGATTAGAACTTGCGCTCATATGGAATCCTGGCACCCTCAAGGTGAGGACTTTTAGCCACTAGGCCACCAGGCCAGGCCCAGTTCTGTCATTTTTTTTAAGCATACTGCTTCTCCATCTGTCCATCCCCTTTTTATGTCAAAAATTAAGTGTCCTCAAGTTGCTGAGACTGCTCCCTGCCGAGTGGTTGGAAATGCCTCATTTTCTCATAGTCCCAGAGGAAGGAGAACTTCCCGCAAGCAATAAGCCAAATCCCTTGGCACTGCTTCCTCTGGGGAGCAGGAGCCCAAAGCCTTTCTTAGAGACAGTGCACCCCTGTGGATGCAGGCCCCGTAGACCTACAGCCCGCCGACAGGTGGCAGTAGTTCACCATGTCCTGCTTCTCTAGAGGCTGCTAGCAATTCTGAACCAGAACCAGAAACAGGAGGTGAGCACACCGGAATCTCAGGCCCTTGACCTGCCTGAGTTATGACGTCACATCCTCTCTCCCTGCCCTTGCTGTCCCCACCACACACTCACACAGACAAAGACACCTCTGCAAGTGTCACTGTGTGGAGGATGGTGCCTGGGGCACTGCCAAAAAAGATGAAGTCATTGGAATGTTTGTTTTCCTGCAGGGTTATTCTCTACACAGGCAAGAAGGCCGTGGGACACCTGCTTACCTGCTATTCCACAACATAGCTTTTTTCCTTTCTGTACTTCAAACATGCAGTATTGGGCCTAGAGCTTTCTCTGAAATTCAAATTGTTTTCCAGGACTGATTCCCAGAGGTGGGACCACCAGCTCCAAGAACACAAGCAGTGTGCTTTATTCCTACTCATAACTGCAGCTCAGGGATTTAGGCCCCAGGCTTTGCTTTCAAGGGGGTCTGGGTTCCGGTTCACTCAGTCACTTGGCCTAGATTTGAACAAAAGCAATGATTTCTCTGAGCCTGAGTTACTTTTACTGCAAATTAAGAGTGCCAGCAGCTCCCATGCCTAAACACTAGACCCCATTCTCTTTCCAAATAGTGCCACAGTAGCTCTCTCCTTTCTCTTACATATCCAATTTTCACTTTCCAGTTGGTCATTCCCATTAGCATACAAATAAACTGCTATCTCTTCCATCCTTTAAAAGAGTTATTTATTAGACAGAGTTACAAAGAGAGAGAATCTTCCATCTGCTGATTCATACCCCAAACGGTTACAATGGCCAGGACTGTGGCAAGCCGAAGCCAAGAAAGAGTCCAGAGCTTCTTCCAGGTTTCCCACATGAGTGCAGGGGCGCAGCAAGACCTTGGGCCACCTTCCACTGCTTTCCCAGGCGCATTAGCAGGGAGCATCTGGGAGTCAGATCAGTGCCCATATGGGAAGCTTGTGTCACAGGCAGCCGCTTTACCTGCTACACCATAGTGCTGATTCCAAATTAGGCTCTTTTTAACAAATCTTATCTAGAACACATAAGTAAATATTTCAACTGAACAACAACAAAAAGACAAGTAACTCAATTAAAAAATGAGGGAGGGACTTGAATAGATATTTCTCCAAAGAAGATTACAAACCAGTCAATAAAACCAGGAAAAGATGTTCCATAACACTAGTCAGGAGGGAACCCAAACCACCGTTAGTTAGATACTTTTTCATAATGACTAGGACAGCAATAAGCCAAAAACTTAAATTTGCATGTTGTCAAGGATGTGAAGAGATTAGAACCCTTTAAGTTGTTGGTGGGAACACAAAATGGTGTTTCTACCGTGAAGGAGAGTTTGACAGCTGCTTGAAGTCAAACTTGGAGTTAGCAAATGACCATTTGCTAAATGTAATTCCACCCTTGCATACATACACAAGAGAACTCTGAGAAAACATTCTCAAACAAGTGTACACAGGAGTTCAGTCTTCACAACAGTCAAGACGCAGAGGTAAGACCAACGTCTACCAACAGGTGGCCGGATGAGGGCCACATACTCTGCATGTTGGGGAATCTCACTCAGCCACTAAAAGAAAGGAAACACTGACTCCCAGTGCACTGGGTGAATGTCAGACGTGACGCCCAATGGAAGGAGTCAGACACAGAGGACACAGAGGGTACGAGTTCCTTTACACGAATTGTTCACAACAGGCAAATCCACAGAGGCAGAAAGCAAGTCAGGGATGGCCAGGGACTCAGGACAGTCCAAAAGGGCAGGGACCGCCTCACAGACATGGCGTTCTCTTGAGGAGGGATGAGATTGGTTTGGTAGAGCCGGTGGCTGCACAGCGCTGAGGAGGCGCTGGTCATAGCTCTCCTCTGCTCAGCTCCCTGCCACAAACCCAAAGCCCCTGCCCACAGTGGAGCTTCCACTCCGGCTGTTTCCGTGGCCGAGCATTCTTTACACAGACAGCTTTTCCTGCTAACTCCTAATTCCCTCCACATCTTTGCTCAGATTTTTACCATCTCAGTGAGACCTCTGCCAACAACCCATCATCCAACCCCAACATAGAACTACAACCTCTGTCTGCTTTCACTTCGTATGCACAGTATGGGTCACCTGTTAACATGGGAGGGGGCATCAACAACTTTATGGAGCTCTCACATCATTTTCCCAGAAACTTCTGGAAGCCCTCTCACCACCTCCACCACCAATGTCTTGCCCTATTATATGCCTACTGTTCATTTTCCGTTTGCAAGAATGCAGACTCCATGAGGGTGGAGATCTTTATTTTGTGTGCTGATAAGGCTCCTAAAATAGTGGCTGGCCCAAAGTAGTTGCTGCATAAATATTTATTAAATGAACTGTGGGGATGAAACGTGGGCATTTCCAGGAACAGCGTCTGGCTCAAGGAGTGGCAGCTACTGTGGTGGTGCTGCAGGAGACTCTGCCCGCATCCACACAGGCCCTGTCCTACCCCACGTCTGAAGCTATGGCTCTGACCACTGCTGAGCTTCACTTAGGACAGTCGTTTTCACTTCTTACTGTCCCACTAGAGTCTTCACACCCTTTTGGCTACAACTCAACATCTCTCTCCTTCACAGGCCCGGGGTCCCCTGGGTCACTCCAGGGCTAGCCCTCTGTAGTCTCCACACACAGCACCTGGAAACAGCCACCGGTCTCCCAGAGTAGAAGACCCGCCCCAGTTCCCACTTGTTCACTTTCATCCTTCTAGCTCAACGGCTAGCTTACAGCAGGTGCTCAATAAAGACTGGTCGGAAGAATGGAAGAGTGGAAGGACTGACCTTCCAATATGAACCAGGGATAGGTTCCTAGGACAACCTGGAAGCAATTTTCAGCATCCTGTCTTTCAATTAAGCAGGCTGAAAATCAGAAGGGTCCCTTAGGACACCCCTGAGACTCAGCAGTGAGGGGCAGCCCCCTCTATCTGTGCCCCAAGCAACATTTCTGAGGTGCCAGAAACGGGACCTCTAGGGCAGCTTCTCCCCCTCCAGCAAGTCTTACAAAACCCGAACAACAATTCTGTATCTTCTGGATGCCAGAGAGCCCATCATTTATCCTGACCACAATGGCTATAGTCTGCCTGCCTGCCTCCAAGTGGACCACCCACCTCCCCTGAGCAGGAGCTGAAATCACCAGGCCCACATTCACAGCTCCGCTCCGCGACCTACGACCCGTGACCTGGGTCAAGGAACTGGACTTCTCCAGGTTCTCCTCCAAAAATTGAGAAAATAATGTCACTGACCTGACAGGGTTGTTGAGGAATGGAATTTGATAAGACAGATAAGTTGCCTGGGGCCTCAGTATTGGCAAGCTTCGATTTTCTGTTTCTCAACTAAGCTTTGGCAAGTTGCAGGAATTTGGGGGAGAAAGCATCTGGAATTGACGTCTGGAACTGGGAGCCCTGGCTTCTACCTCAGCGATAGCCACACGACCTTGGCCAAACCTCCCTGCGCTCTCTCGGTCTCAGGTCCGGGGTCTGAGGACACACGCAAGCAGCCTTGGCCTGGCGACAGTCTAACACCCCGGGCGCCAAGGAACGGGGGTGAGGGGAGGGGGAGGAGGCGGCGGAGCGGGATTGGCCTGCGCGCGCCACGTGTCCGGCGTGGAGCCCACGACTGTCCGCCCGGCCAGCCCCTGAGCTGCGACTGCTCCTGCTGCTCGGCTAACGGGCTGCGACCCAGCGAGCTGCGCGTCCGCGATCCGTGCGTCCGTCCGCCTCCAGGGCCTCCGCCGCGCGGTGAGTGCAGGGCCGGCGGGGAAGGGCCTCGCCCCAAGGGGACCCTGCTCCCGGGGCTGCAGGGAAGCGGGGACGAGCGACCAACGCCCAGTCATTGGCTGGTCGCTGACCGCGGCCGGGCTCCGGGAAGGGGCTGCGGGTAGGTCGGGGGCCTCCAAGGCGCCAGAGCGCGCCGTCAGTCGAGGGTGTCGCGGGCTGGGTGTGTCTGGCGGCGCGCGGTGAAGCTCACCTCCGGCCCCCGGCGGTCAGCGTCCTGGCTGGTTGAGGGGGGAAGGGAGGCAAGGGGCAGCAGAGCGGAGGGGAGTCCCGGTTCCGCCGAGGGTGTGGTCGAGAGAAGGGGCTCCAGGGCAGCGGCCTGGTGGGCTCTTGGGCCCACCGAACAAACACTAAAGAGTTAAAGGCGCATTGAAGGCTGGACGTCGGGGCAAGGACCCTCAGGGAAGAATGACCCTGGCCAACGGTGGGGTCTGAAGAGCCGGCCCTCCAGTGGCGGCGTCCAGCTTGGCTGGTGTGTGGTGCAGTGTTCGGGGTGTGTGCTATGTGTGCAGGACCACCTCCTTATGCCCCCACTGACCACTGCTGGCCTGTGAAGGGCTCTTATGGGGATCCTGGCTCCCCCTCATCTTTCTGCCTCCTCCCAAGCACATTTTTATGCCTTGCCTAGACCTGGAGGCTTCAGGTGACCCCCCCCCCCCAACACTAGCACCTGAGTGAAGCACCCTATATCCCAACTTCTAGGATGTGACCTTGAGATGGTGGCTCTCTCTTATCATTTTCCTTCTAAAAATCTAGAGCTGACCCTCCTCCCAACCCCCCAGGCCCCTTCCAGGGAGTCAAGAATGGCTGTGGAGATGTATTTGCTTGTCAACCCCTTGGGAGGAGCCCAGGTTTGGGAATGTTGATTACAGATTTGGAAATTTGGCTCCACCCTGCAGGCCCTGCATGGAGGGGTTAGGGAAAGGGATTCCTGGACTTCCTTCCTCCCCCCTCTCCCCTTTGCCTAAGCCCCTGGTGGGTCTTGCCTGGCAATTCCAAATTTGGGCATATGGCTCCGGGGTTTGTCAAGGAGCGCTACTTTCACCCTCCCATCTGCTCCTTTCCACTTCTTCCTTCCTTCTCTGCCCAAACACACCTCAGATTGCGAGGACCCCACCCCACCAAGCCCCTGTGGAACCTGGCCTTCTAGCTGGCAGGCACTTAGCCAGGCAGTGAGCCCTGGCCTGGAAGCCTGTCCTCACATTCCCAGGTGTGCAAGGATCCTTCAGCAAGCCTTTTGCCTCTCCCAGGCCCTTGGTGATGACCGGTATCTAGCGGATCTGCTGACCTGGCTGCAGCTTGCACGTGGGGTTCAACTGGTAGGATTCTGGAAGCTGGGTGGGGCTGGAAGAAGGCGTGCCTGCAGAAGCTGCAGTGGCGGGTGCAGCTGAGCCTGTCACTCAGGCATCTTCCTCTGCCTTCTGCCCTTTGTTCACAAGGTGCCACCACCCGCTAGGATACAGAAAACAGTTGTGGTGTCAGGGTGAGGCCCACAGCTGTGGTCAGGTGGAATGTGGATGTGAGGGTGCAGAGGAGGGGACTGTGGGTGGGAAGCCCAGGGTCTGGCTTCTGAGGGCTGCTGCCCTGGGGGTAGGGTAGGGGTGGGTGGGCCTCTGCAGTGCTGGGAAGCTGCCAGCGCCAAGAGCATCTGCAGTGCAGCACCCAGAGGGCGCCCTGGGACACTGGGCCCCAGCCCCAGGCTCTGCCCTGCCATTCATCATCCAGGTGCCTGACCACACCTGCTACCCCTCTAGGCCTTCTTTTCCTCCTCTTGTAAGGGATGAGACCTGGACTTGAGGCACCTAGCTGGTAAATGGGTGTGTCTGGATGGCTCTTTGCACTACACTGTCCTAGCTTCCTAGCTGCACCCTACCCAGCCTCTTTGAAGAGACTTCCTGGGTGGGGCAAAGCACAGGATGTGGTCCCTGCCTTGGTGCTGAGCAAGTGTGCTCCCACTCCCCTTCATTGCTGGCAAACTTTTTGGTTGAGAGTACAGCTGTGTTCTCATTTCACCCACCCACCACCAGAGTTGAGACGCCCTTGCCCAGAGACTGACTATGAAAGGATGAAATCATGAGCTCCTGGAGCCGTAGGGCCCCATCCATTAGCCAGGATGAGGTTGACACCTCCCTGGGGTTGTGAGATGCAGATGCAGATGTGAAAGGGCCTTGCAAACGGTAGAGTGCAGCTGGGGGTGCACTTGTCATCTCAGGAGGGTGTGGTGCTGGGGGAGGCAGGTGACCCAAGCCTAAGGGTGCCTCTCTAAAAGGGTTGTGCTCGAACTCTCCTTCCTGACCTTGCAATGTGTGAAAAGCTGTTATCACACCCATCTTGCAGATGGGGACACTACAGCCCTTAGAAGTTTACAAACGCTTAGACAGTGCTTCCTAGGAATCGGGTGGCGTTTTGAGCACTGGACTCTTAGTTCTTTTCATCCTTGCTGCGACTTCTGCAAGGTACATACATGGAGCGTTTATCCCCATTTTACATAATGAAGCAGCCACAGAGATGTGACCTACTTGCTTGGACCCACAAAGTTGCTGCCAAGCACCTGCAAGGAGTCTGACTCTGGCTCCATAGGTGAAACACTGCTCCCATATAAGTGGCCTAAGCGGGGATTAGATGCAGGCCAGGCCACTTTCAGTCATGGGGCAGCCAGTTGGTCTCCTGGGGCCTTGTGCAGCCCTAGGATCAATGCTTCCAGGTCAGGAGCAGGGAAAGACACTGCTCTCTAAGAAACCCTAGTGCGGGGAGCTGAGGGGTGTGTCTGGGCACATGGCCAGTGATGGCATTTATGCTGGCCGACTGGCCCAGAGTCGGTGCTCCTGGAGGGCGGTGGGGCTGATGCTGGGAGTCTGCTGAGGGCTGGGGTCAGGGGAAGCCAGCAAGAAAGGGGAAAGAAGGACACTTTGTGCTTTACGAGGCTGGGGTGTCCAAAGTGTGGTGAACACTGCATGGGAGACACTGAGGATGAGGTTCTGGGGTACAGGAAGAAAAGACTAGATCTCTGACCATCTATACTTTCATTAAAATTTGTTTTCTTTAGTTTTCGCCTTATTTGGGAGACAGAGCTTCCATTCCCTAGTTCATTGCTCAAATGTCTACAGCAGTTAAGGCCAGGAGCCCAAAACGCCATCCAAGTCTCCCACATGAGTTGTGGGGTCCCAAGCACTTAGAGCTATTGTCTGCTGTACACATTGGCAGGAAGCCAAGCAGGGACTTGAACCAGACACTCCAGGATGGGCTGCAGGTATCCCAGTCACTGCAGAGCCACACATCTACCCCTAAAGGCACTTTCAATGTCACATTTGCTCATATTTTTTTTTTCTTCCATTGCTTATGCCCATGTCAAAAGCTCACAGCAAAATTGAGTCAAAAGATAGATACGCTTTGGTGCCAAAAACTTTGCAACCCATGTCTAGTCTTTCCATAACTTGCATTTTCCATGAACTTACTGAAGACTTACAGAATCCCAAAGCAATTGTCCTCTTACAGAATCTATGGCACTTGCTGCCTGGGGCAGGATGGGAGGCTCATCTTCTAGTCTACTCCCAACTCCCACCAGGGTCCTACTTTGCAGGAGGAAGCATGCTCAGTAAGTATTGCTGAAACATGAGCCACTGCTTTACCTGGGATTTGCTTTAGGAATTGGGCCAGTCACCTACTCTCTCCAGGGATATCACCTAGTGGCTGTATAATGAGGAGCAAAACAGAATTTGAAGGCTACTAGGTTAGAAGCTTCCATTCATTCTGATTTTTCAAGAGTGTTAAGAGCTACTGGGTGCCTATGCATGTCACCCAGCAGCCCCTATCAGCCACTGTGGCTGGGAAACAAATGGTTCTAAAAAGCATAAAATCACGGCTCACAGAAAAATACTGTGTGCTAATGATTTCATGCCACTTATTCGCCAGTGACTAGGCCAGGCAGATGTTATTACCAAAAGAGAGCCAAGAGACACCCTTTCATTGAAAGGAATGTTTGATCAGAGGCAAAACTGGTTTTTCTACCTGAGGGGGAGGGAGATAAGCTGGACCTTTACCAGACAGGACAATATCGGCAGGTTTTAGAGTTACTTGGCATTGCAGTGGTTATCTGCAGCTTACCCAGCTGTGAGATAGCCCCAAGGCATGAAAGGCCACTATCAGAAACCTCGCAGGGAAGTTGGGCCGAAGTACAGTCTTTTTCCCTGTAATACCTTGAAGACCATGCCAGACAAAAGAAGGTGGTGGCGGAGTACCCAGGGGATTTGGAGGAGGAAGGAGTCCCTTTTGTTTTCTTCGAAGAGCAGAAAGCAGTGGCTCCCAGCCTCCACAGCCACGCGTCGAAATCGCCGAGGAAAGTCTGTGGAAATTGCAAGAGCCCAGGCCTCACCCAAGAACAGCTGAGTCACCTCCTCACTCACTGGGACTTGGCCTTGGGTGATTTGGGAAAACTCCCCAGGTGATGTTCTTGAAGCCACAACTGCGGTGCACTGCTTCTAGAAGACTGGCTGGGGCCTCGGAGATGAAGAGTAGGGGAGTAGGGGAGAGAAGTAGAGCTCATCCAGGGCCCCCAGTGCCGAGCTAGGAGGTCTGTGTTGAAATGTGCCTTTGGAGGGCTGTGAGCGAAGGAGAGGTCACTGATGGCCCTGTCCACACTAGCCTTTGAGGCACAGGTGTAGGGAAGTTTGCAATGTCCTCCTCTCTGCATGCTTTAGTCCATGAAATGAGTAGACAGTGTACAGACAAGCAGAAAAAAAAAAAAAAAAAACATGGACCCAGACACTATCCAAAACGTGGGACCCAAAGAGGAGAAACTGACCCTTCCACAGACAGGGCTTGAGGGGAAGCAGGGTGGCGGAAGGTTGGGGAAGCAGGTGCATAGCAGCAAGGCTCTCGTGCAGCAGTCAGCTGTGGTCATCTCTGTTGGGGTGGATATCAGACCCCCCCAGTCTCCTGCTGGATGGAACAAGGGAGGAGAGAGAAAAGCAGCCTCCGCATCCGCTGTGTCCTGGATGGATGCAGGAGGCCAAAGGGCTGCTTCCAGGGCCATGCCTATGCTTCTGTTTCTGAAAAACCAGCTCCATAGAAATGCATCTGGAAGGGCATAGTTTCATCTCCCACAGAAGTTGGGTAATTTCTCATCCTGTGTGATATTCTAGCTTATTTCTTAATTTTTTTGAAATCATCCCCCACTTCCCACCTCTGGTTTCACTCCATTATACTCATGTTTTGACTTCCTCCTTGTGAAAGTGTGTTTTATCCCTCCAAAGCCGCAGGCTACCTTCCGTGGACAGAAATGCTTTCTCTGACACTGGCATTGCTGTTTCCCTGGCAAACGTGTCCTCATTTCCTCTGCTGACTCCGGTTCTGATGGTGGGCTTTTGTCAGTTTCCATCTTTATGTTGTGTGTTTCACCTTGTAATTTGTGCAATGAACTTCCGAAAGGAGCTATCAGAAAGCATGATAGCCTTGTGAGGTGCCCGGTAGGCTGTCTGACCCTGCACCCCATTGCAGAGACCATTACTGTTGTATCAATGTTGGGGAAAACAGAGGCCACCATTGATGAAACATTTTGTACCAGCCCATGCTAAGTATTTTATCTACCTGACTTCATTGAGTTTCCACAAAAACCTTACGTTTATCAAGGCAAAGAGAAATTGCATAACTCAGCTAGGAATTGGCAATGTCAAGTTGGCTGCATGGCTTGTGTTCATGTCAAACCCAGGCTGCCTCCACAGACTGTAGTCAGACTGTGATAATGAAAGTTACCATTTATTAAGGCTCCCCCCGCAACCCCCCGGCCAGGCCCTGGACTAAGCGCTTTACCTGGGTTATTTTCTTTATCTCTCAGTCCCAGTGGGTTATTTCTGGATACAGATTCAGAAGCTGAGGTTTAGTTTAACCACACCTACGTTCCAGCCAGGTGGGGGTCAGCTGTGCCTCCCAGCCCATGCTTGTGAGTGAGCTGGATGAGACCCAGCTGCTCCCCAGCTCTCTAGTTGAGCAGGGGTGAGCTGCACCTCACTTAGAGCCAGCCCAAAGGGGAAGAAAGGAGACGGCCTGACTGCAGGCTGGGGGCAGCCACAGCTGCACAGAGCATCCTGGCTGCAGGACCAGGCTTTCTGAGATGATTAGCTGTGTTGAGCCCGATGGGTCCCAGGCTGCCTGGAAGGAGAAAGGTCTGACCTAGAATGGCCATGTTTGCCAAGTCTTGAGCAACCATTTTAACCAAGATGGGGGGGCTTGCACATTGGGGATGAATTCTGTGTCCAGGGGAAGATCCTTCCTAGGACTGATAACTCTTTTTGAAATCTCTAAAAGCCTTCCACATCTACTCTGAACTTTCCCAAAGAGAAAGTCATGTAGAATACCCACTTTTGGATAATGAAACTAAGGCCCAGATAGGGAACCTGCTGATCAGAGGTGACCCAGGAGCAGACTGGAAACCTGAAGCCCGATCTTCTTCTTTGGCTCCTCCTTACAATGAGGACCCGCGAGGTAGAGGTGTTGTCTGTTCTGCAGGCCCTAGAGGGTGGGAGGGTGGGGGTGTTGACCACTCTCCAGGTCTTGGAGGCTACAGGGCGGGCGTCACCTTTCTGCCCTGAGATGCTTTCATCATGTCTGAGGGGGCTTGGAGTGTGGGGTGTGCCAGGTCACTCTGGGATTTTGCATATGGGATATAAAATGTTAAGCTGATTTTGCTCAGTAGGGGCTGGTTTGCTCCAGCAGGGCCAGAGCCCCCAACCCCTCCAAAAGGCAGAGCACACAGTGCACCTGCATGCTTCTCCAGGGCTTCCCCGAGGCCCTGGGATCGGCTGCTGGACTAGAGCCGCAGTCTGACCAGGTAGTGTTGGAGGAAGCTCGTCTTGCACGTCCACACCACACACACACACACACACACACACACACACACACACACACTCTGGAACTGCTCTCCAAAGGTTTGGAGCCCCATTCCTTGGGGCCATCCTTCCTTGGAAAGGGGCCCTACTCCAGATGGGCCTGGACTGCAGCCAGCATCTGAAGTTTCCAGCAGCAAGGCCAAGAGAAAATGCTTTAAGGCTGGGAGGGGTGTGGGGACAGCTGCAGAGTGCAGTCCCCACTGTGTCAGATGACTTCCTGTCGCTCATTCAGTCCCCTGATTCTCTGCTGGCCTTGGGGTTTCCTCACTCTCTGCCCCCACTGGCCACAGGGCCTGGGGAAGCCCAGAGCTGGCATCCAGCCCAGTCCTGGGGCAGATGTGGGTCCTCTTTCCTGAAACACACACACTCTGGAAGAGGGTATTGAGAGGCCCCTCCCTGGTGGCCAGGAAACGGTTTCCTTCAGCAGCTCTGGGCTGTTTGTAGCAGCTGCAGGCCCAGTGCTTGCCCAGGCATTCAAGCGCTGGAGACCCTGGTGGGCAGCTGACAACTTCTGTCACCCTAGGGCAGGCAATGCTGCCACCATAGCTTATAGCAGGTGCCTGTGGTGGGAGGGCAAGTCCTGGTTTTGTGCGTGGGTTGACTCTCATCTCAGAAATAAGCCATGAGCCCAGTGGCTATTAGCTAGTGAGTGACAACGGCACCTTTGAATCCTAATCTGTCAGGCTGCAGGTTCATGTTGTCTCCCGTGTGTCACCCTGTCTCCAGCGGCCCCCATGTGAGGGCTGTGTTGTGGACTGACCTCTCCCAGACTTGTCTGCCTATTTTCAGGGATAGAGAGAGTATTGGGGAGCCTGAGGTCAGAGATGGGGCTAAGTCCCACGGAGTTACTTTTACTTTGAAAAAGCAATATAAAGACATTTAAAAAGATCAAAGAGAAAGCAGTAGTCCTTTGTTCATCCTCTTTCAGCTCCAGGTCAGTGCCCAACTTTCATTTTCACGTCTCTGCTGACAATGCCCTCAGCCCAGCACCCCTAACTCGTTGTTATCCCCTTTCCAGGTTTGTCACACCCCCTTTGCCATTGATTTTTAGGTGATGTCTCTGTATTCTTTGTTTCTTCACTATAGGCTTTGCCTCTCAGTAGCCCATGCACCATTCTGTAGCCATCTTCCATGAGCTTGTCCTTTTTGTTCAGATCCCACACAGTGGCCTTGTTCCATCAGAAAAATCTAGGCTTGGGAGCAGCCTCAGGCACTAACTCTTGACCTCACATCTCCCAAGTTGTGTCACATCAAAAACTCTGAGTTCTGTTTGCGGCCCCTCGCTCACACGGTCCTAAGTGCCTGGGGGGACCTTTTCCCATGCCACCTGGGATGGCACTCCATCACCCTTCCAGGGCCAGTTTTGCTTTTTTCCTTCATTCTTGCCACATCCCAGAATGCACTGACTGTTCGTCCCCTGATGGAGCTAGATCAGGAGAGCAAGATTTTGCAACCTTGGGCCTAAAGCAGTGCTGACCCAGAGTGGCTGCTACATGAATGCCCGTTGATTTGTCTGGGATAGCCATCAGAGAGGGGATGAAGGGTGGCTCAAGCCTTATCTGCAGACCAAAGTCCCTGACTGCAGCCCTAGACAGCATGGACTTCCAACTCTGGGAGTTGTTGACTTCAATTCTAAGGGCTGTGGCCCGGGATCATATCAGCCTCCTTTGCCTCCTCTGTGGAAAAAAAGAAAAAATGGTGGGGCGAGGAGGAATCTGATGGCTGCAAGGATGGCCATGGGGCTGCAGGGAGCTGACACTAGGGCAGGTGCTCTTCACGGACTGGAGGAGGCGTGCGGTCAGTGTGTGGTCATGCTCTCTACTCCTCCCTCTTCCACTCCAAGCCCATTTCCCATCCTGCTGTGACTGACTGAACACCAGCCAGTCTTGCATTGTCCATTGGAAAAAAATGTGCCTGACCTGACCCAGATCTTTGGGTGTGAGTTCTCCTGCAGGGCTGGAGACAGCTGGTCCCCAGCAGGTGAGGGACTCTGGAGGAAGGCCAGTGAGACGCCTAGTGTCCTAGAAAGCTCACAAGCTCTCTTTCTTCTCCACAGTGGTATCCGCTGCAGAACCTGAGACCATGGCCAAACCAGCACAGGTAAGGGGCTTTGCTTTTCTGACATGTGGGCTCTGGCTTCCCCAGGTCTGGGATGCTCCCTAAGGCCTATCTGAAGCCCCTGGTGTCCTCAGCTTGAAAAGAGTGGGAGAGGTGCAGGGGCCTCATTGCACATTGCTGTTACGAAGGACACTTCTTTGCACATAAGTCATCAATGACAACACACAGCAGCCCAAGCAAAAAGGCTTGTCTTAGCTGTTGCATCCAGGGATCCAAGGAGGGTCCCAGGCATCTGCCTGTATGGGCTGGCCTTGGGGTGGATTTCTTGTAGAAAAGTTTCTTGCTTCCCCTGGTGTGCTGGCTACCAGGAGCTCCAGGCTTCTGGGTGGCTGCCTTGGGAGCACAGAGGAAGGCAGTGGGACTTCTTCTCATTGGTTCCAGGGGAAGCCCCGAGTTTGGTTTTTCTGGGCTGAGCCGGGGTCATGTGCCCAGTTTTAGAACCAGGAGGTGGAGTTGGTTCCGCCTGAACTGCATGGTCCAAGAGTGGTTCTCCAAAAAGGGAAACAGACAGTGAGGCAGGCAAAAAAGACAGTAGAGGGGCCTCCATGCTCTGACAGTGCAAGAGTTACCTGGCACAACCTTTGGGGATTACATTTCTGAGCCTCCGTTGCTTACGCTGTCCTGCACTGTCTAACTTTGTTGAAAAGTAGGAGTTGAGATGTTATCAGTGCATTTACTCCCCGCTGTACACCTGCTGGCAAAGCTGGGGTGGGGGTCCCTCTGTGATGGAGTTTGCTGAAAGTGATCCCAATCAGCCGGCCCTCTAGGAAGAAGCATGGTCCGTGTGACAGTGGTGACAGAAGGGGAGAGTGAGAGATGCCCGCTGCAGCTCCTTTAGTCCTCTCCTCCAACCGTGGCACGAATGGCCCAGAACACAGACACAGGGCAGTGAGCATTCTCTTTTTTGGGCCTCATTTCCACCTAGGAAAGCAGTAGAAGTCAGTGATGACTAAAGCTATCCCTGTTTTCGTGACTTGCTGGGCCTGAAGGGTATTTACAAGTTTTTAAGAGCACAAGGTGTTATGTGATGCAGGATCAGACCCTCAAAACAAATAATTATTAGAAAACCAAAGCAAAAAACCCCACCCAGCTCTGGCCTCCTTGCAGCCGCCGAGACCCACACTTTGCACAGTGGTATCGCTAGCAGGAGGAGAGAGTGTTAGTGGTTATGGCAGCAATCCAAGGCGGAACTTGGCTTGTGCCCCATTTCCTAGGCCCGCTATATCAGGGCGGCTTCCTGAGAGGTTTTGGAGGTGCTGGATTCTAGATGACTCAAGTGGACAGGCCAGGCTCTGGGAGAACAGTGAAGCCCCGGACCTAGGGAAAGATCATTGAACTTCTGGTCCAGGGCTCTCAGGCCATGCCATCTGCCTGACTGCTCAGTGGTTTCTTGTCATGGCGAATCAGAGGCAGGACGCCTTCAGCCTGCAAGCCCATCTCAGGGTTGGCTCCCTTCTCCAGCACTGTGAGATGGAGTGGCCCATGCACAGTGCTGTGGTGGGGGCACTCAAGAGGGCAGCCCACCCAGGTTGGGAGAGTGGCAGATGCTGCCTGTGGAGTTTTGTGCTGGGAGGTGGGGGACGGGAAACAAGGGGTTGAGATTTGGTCTAGGTGAGCAGGGCTGGCCCAGAAGGTCAGGAGGTGAGGGAGAAAGTAGTGTGCTCATCCACCGAGTAAAGGTGAAATGTGTTGTGCAAGGGATGGAGGAGCAGAGGAGGTTAGAGAAGATGATACCCAGTAAGTGAGAGAGGTCTTGCGTCTGCAGAGCTGAAATCTGTTTGCTTCTTTCAGTTACACAAGTCTTTCCACCCTCACACATACACACATACACTGCGTGTGCACACACCATGCAAACACCATGCACACACATGCCTGTGTGTGCACACATGCACACACACACTGTGAACACACACTAAGCAAATACACACACATAGCCAGCAGCCCTCTTATCTCTGGTCCCATCACCTCCAGTTCCTTCCTCTGTACAGACTGTACTGTTCTCTCCATTTCTCTCTCTAAAAGAAGGGAAGTTGAGGCCCAAAGACATGAAGAGATAGTTTGATGTCACAAGAGGTTGCAGGAGGCATGACTCTGTGGTCTCACTTCCCACAGGGATGTTCTGGGGCAGGGCAAGAGGGGCAGGTGTTTGCCTGGAACCCCTGGAAGCTGCGAGACCTGGGGCAGTGTTGCAAGAGGCCTCCTTGCTGCAGAGTCCTGCTCAGGAAGCCTTTGCTAGGGGAGTGGCTGCCTCAGCACCAGGGAGGCCCCAGGACTCCTGCCTCCAGCAGCAGCCTGGATGGAGCCCAAGACCGCAGCACCCCAGGGCCTGGGCTGCTCCCCAGCTGGCACCTGGGCCTGCTAAATATTTCAGGGTGGAAAGTCCCTTCTCTGCTGTTCCCTCCCTTGACCTTGGGTACCTGCAGCCAGGAACCTATCTACTGAAGTGCAGCAGTCAGTCAGGGAGAGGGGGCAGGTACACAAGTGGCCCTTAGAGATGTTCCATTGCTGATGCAGGTGTGAGAATGACTGACGGAGGGGGATGCAGGCCTGGCAAATTGAAGATCCGCCTTTGTGTCCCTAAAGAGGACAGGGTACCCACCACTGACCTGTATTTCCAGAGACAGGGACCACCTGGGGAACTAAGGTGGCAAGAAATCACACTTGGATGATATTATGATCCTTGTGCTAAGCATCACACGAGACCCTGGGCTTATACTGTCTCTGAGCCTGTCTCCCTGTGGACATTTTGCTGAAGGCCTGTGTAGGTCATTAGACAGTCTTTCCCAGAAGGCTTTGCCCTGCCTTCCATCAGCCTCAGCCCCTCAAAGCAGTCCTCAGAGCCCTCTCAGCTCCTGCTTCTCCGGCCAACCCAGAAGCTGACGTCATCTGCTCTGCCTTTCCCATGGGGCTGGCCTGAGGGAATCCAGAGGGAAGCAAAAGGGTTTGCAAGAAAAGCCCCCTATGGACCACCTGTAACTCTTCCTTCTTGTCCATTCAGTCACCCTGGCTTGGAGCCTCCTGTGTTGTGTCTGAGCAGTGAGCAGTGAGGGCCTACTACTTGACCTTGGGGCTCCCAGATCAACCTGCCAGCCTGGGGTGGAGTCCTTCACTGGCCTCACTCAGACCACCACCTCTCTGGTCTGCAGGGAGGCTGGTCTGGGGTAGCTGTGGCAGGCCAACTGCTGCCTTGTGCTCATTCTGCCACTCCCAAGATTCAGCCTGCGTTATTACCCTTTCTTTCTCTGCCCAGGGCTGTGATCGAGTTGCAGGACATTCACCCGTGGCGGGGACAAGGGCTGTGTCCCTTTCTCATCACCCGCCCTGGGACAGCTTTAAATAGCAGTTCCACACCCACGCCTGCATACCTCAGAGGAGCCGGCCTCTGCAGACATAAACTAAGGAGTGCCCAGCTGTCGGCCAGGGCCTGCAGTGCAGGCAGCAGGTGGCATGGGAGAACCACCGCCAACTTCTGTCTTAGGGTGTCTGCTGTAGACTCCCTGGTAATCTGAATGCTCTCATACCCCAGCAGGTCAGGGGAGAAGGTCTGTTTCTCTTTCTCTCTTAGCCTGCAGCCCTGAGCTCTGCTGTATGCTTGGTGTCAGGCTGTGGCGTGCCCAGCTGTCCTGGACCCCGCACCTGTCAGGGCCATATGGCTGACCCACATCTGACTTCTCTGTGAACCAGCCCCATTGTGTATTCAGGTTCAAACTCAACGTCTCAGATACTCTGGCTGTTTGCCCCTTCTCTGCTTCCCTGCAGAGAACAAGCCAGCATGTCCTCAGACACAGTTCACAGCTCAGAGTACTGGGCCCCCAGGGCAGTGTTGTATGTCTGTGTTTAACCTGAGGCTGGCCCGAGAACCCACTCTCAGTAGCTGGCAGCTGCCAGGGAAGTGGAGCCGGGGAGATACCTGGTTCTGATGACCGAGTCTTGCCATCCACTTTCCTTCTCCAGGGCTTAGCCTCTTCACCTCTGCCCTGGAGGTGCTTCTAGAAATTTCTAGAAAGAACCACATTGGTGGAAGAGCCATAAAGCATGAGGGGCTCTAGTTCTCCTTCCAGGGGACACTTCCATCCCCTCCACACAGCCACACTGTCAGATCCTGTCTGGGGTCCTCTAGGGCAGAGCCCAGCACCTTGGCCAGAGCTGCTGCCTCCAGGAAACAGTCCCATCGCAGCTGGATCGGGTGTGTCATCCAGCCAGGGGAGCTCAGCCTGGACCGGTGTTAGGTGTCTGGCCTGAGTCTGGGTCTGGGGAGCTGGCTGAGGCCCAGGGCCAGCAGCTCACCCTTCTCTGCTCTTCCCTCCACAGGGTGCCAAGTACCGGGGCTCCGTGCACGACTTCCCGGACTTCGACCCCAACCAGGATGCCGAAGCTCTGTACACCGCCATGAAAGGCATCGGTGGGTGTCAAGCCTCAGGGAGTGTAGTAGGTGGGAGGGTCCCCAGAGGTGCTGGGGTATTTCTGCCTGTGGGCTTGCTGCCCTTCTCGTGGGATGTGAGTGCACTTGTTCATTTTTTTTTTAATCTCTTCATTATTTCTCATTTTTAATAAGTATTTTTAAAAGATTTATTTTTATTGGAAAGTCAGATATACAGAGGAGGAGAGAAAGAGAGGAAGATCTTCCATCCATTGATTCACTCCCCAAGTAGTTGTAATGGCTGGAGCTGTGCTGAACCAAAGCCGGGAGCTCAGAGCCTCTTCGGATCTCCCAAGTGGGTGCAGGGTCCCAATCTTTGAGCCATCCTTCACTGCTTTCCCAGGCTACATAGCAGGGAGCTGGATGGGAAGTGGGGCTGCTGGAATTAGAGCCGGTGCCCATAGGGGATCCCAGACTGTGCAAGGCGAAAACTTTAGCCACTAGGCTACTGTGCCGGGCCTCATTTCTCATTTTATCAGAACATATTTCAGACCAATAAAAAGGCATCGAGAATATTAAAGCTTTCGAAACTCCAGGCCTTCCAGCCCACAGAAGACAGTGTATTTGGTGCATGCTAGCTGAGGTCTACTTAGCAGGTTCTCTACCCATGGCCTCACTCCCTGCCTGTGGAGCTTGCTGCTCGCTTTTATTCATCCTGTGGATGAGCAGATCCCCAATCTGGAGATGAGGACGTTTGGGTTTTCCCCGCCAGGCTCACTGGGAGACCTTGGTAAACCCATGCCTCTTGCTGCAACTTCTGTTGCTGATTTGTGCAATGAGCAGCTGGATCAGGGTGCCCATAGGCCCTCCACCTGGCACCACCCCCCTGGGAGCAGAAGACTGAGTAGACCCTTGCAGGGAACTGCCGGTCTGTGTGTGAGGGAGGAGCCAGTCGTGGAGGTCTTCCTGGAAGCAAGGTGATAGACACCTCCCTTTTGCAGGCAGTGACAAGGAGGCCATCCTGGAGCTGATCACCTCCCGAAGCAACAGGCAGAGGCAGGAGATCTGCCAGAGCTATAAGTCGCTCTATGGCAAGGTAACCATGGCAACCCTTGGCAGGTGGGGCAAGATGGGGCTGATCATTCACTTGTAGGGTAGGTCATTCTGGATGTTTCCTGCATGGTGGGCCTACTCTTCCTGTTTTTGAAGCCTCAGTTATGTCTAAGACAGCACCTGCTCAGTGCTGGGCTCCATGAAGGCTGTTAGGGCTAAGCTGCGGGTTGGGACCCATGTAGTGTAGACACGCATTTGGAGGAGAGACCGTGGCAGGGGAGGGGTTAGTGCTAGCTGCGCAGGCAACAGCGCCTGGCTCCCAGAGTGGCAGCAGCATGGGATTGCTTAGCCAGGTGCCTCAGAGCAAGCACTCATTGCATGGGATCCTCATCGTTGTGACAACACCCCCTCTCCTTCGTGCTCTACCACCTCCTCTCTCCAACCCCTCAGGACCTCATTGCCGACTTGAAGTATGAACTGACAGGGAAGTTCGAGCGGCTCATCGTGGGCCTGATGAGACCACTTGCCTATTGTGATGCCAAAGAAATTAAAGACGCTGTCTCGGTAAGATGGACAAGTGTGTCCCTGTGTGTGTGTATGTGTGTGTGTGGTGGCAGAATGGTTCATGGGAAGCTTGCAGGCTTCCTAGCCAGCAGCCCCATCCAGCAAATGCATCTCTCTTCAAGAGGCACCTTACCCAAGCCCTACCCTGGACCACCACCCCGATTTCCTACAGACACAGATGAAGGATGGATATCAGCATGAAGCAGACCCCATGCCAGGGCTCATGGTTCAGCCCTTACACTGAAGCCTTCTAGGCTCTAAGAAGCAGGAGACAGGGATGTGGAGACAAATTTTGTCCAACAGGGCAGAGGCCAAGGGTACAATAAAGAGATCAGCAGGGCATGATGCAGGCCCACGTGTCTTCCAAGGGCACCATGAAAGGTGGAGAATCAAATGGAGCCTAGAAGCTTGAAGAAGATTCAATGGCTGGGCATGTGGAAGTCACTCTGGGGAGAGGGAATGGCAGAAAGAGTGGAGGGGTGATCCCAGGGTGCAGGGAGCAGGTTGGGCTGATTGAGGCCAAGAGATGCTGTCTAGGAGGAAGGGGCAAATGAAAAGCCTGGGAGTGTAGCCAGCACTTGACCGATCTCAGTGTGCCATGACCTTGTCTCTGACAAGCTCTCCTGTGTGAACCCATTTCCTAAATGGATGCACTTGGCAGCGTGAGAGGCTCTTCCTTTCTCACTCTTTCTGGGAGTTTGGTGGAGCAACTGATATCATCTCTGACCTCACAGATGAAAACACTGAAGCTTCAAAGATAGTTTGGGAAGAAGAAGCCATGCAGCAAGCCGCTGGCAGATGCAGATATGTTTTGGGATCTCAGGGCAACAGCTCCTGATGGATACCAGGGAGCTGCTGAGAGACCACCCTGAGCCCTGGCTGGGGGGCTCATGTGCCACATTTCTTCTCTTCTCCCAGGGCATCGGCACAGATGAGAAGTGCCTCATTGAGATCTTGGCATCCCGGACAAATGAGCAGATCCATCAGCTGGTGGCAGCCTACAAGGATGGTGAGCCTACCAGTCAGGTCCAGTGGTGTAGGAACTGAGGGTGACCACCAGCCTGTCCAGCCTGCGTCCTCCCTCCTACCCCTCCAGCCTGCTCATCTGTCTGGCCAAAAAAACACCTGCTGTGTGCAGGCCAGTGTGCTGGGCACTGGGGCTATGGGAATGGTGCCCCATGCCCCAAGCGCAGAGATAGATGAGGTAGATGGTTAATAGGCAGGGAGATGTGGTGATGACCTCAGCAGCACGGTGAAGCCAGTTTTAGAAATGTGGTTAAGGTAAGCATGTCTTGGGGGGAGAAGTCAGGAGCCAGTTCTGAAAGGAGGCACTGGCAGAGGGAATGGCAGGTCTGAGTACTGGGGGCAGGGTTGGCTCCCATAGCCAGTGTGAGAAGCACAAGTCAGGGAAGCGTCTCCCAGGACCCAATAGGCACTGAGAAGAAGGGGCGTTGTGACTCTTGGACTGGGGCTGGTAGTTATCCACACTTGCTGCTTTGGTGGGAAGGAGGTGGCAGAACCATTGCTGGCCACATGCAGGCAGTGGAAGATGGTGTCTACCATACTGGGATGGCATAGGGTAGGGAAGAGGATGAGTTCAGTTATGCCCAGCTACTGAGAGTTGTAAAAACCCACCCTGGGTTTTTGCCATGGTGGCCACAGCCTGGGTTTTGGGGGAATTGTCACAGTGTCTGATTTTTCAGGAGCAGCAGGGCCTCTTATGCTGGATCCTTGAGGTCCCGGGGGGAGGAAACAAGCTCTTGTATTCCTTCTACAGCCTATGAGCGGGACCTGGAGTCTGACATCATTGGCGACACCTCTGGCCATTTCCAGAAAATGCTCGTGGTCCTGCTGCAGGTCGGTCCACTGGGGCTGTAGCCCAAGGTGCATGCTTGTCAGAAGGGTAAACTATGAGGGGTTGCTTGATGGATTCTCAGGTCTAACACCCTCCCAGAGCACACTTTCTCTCCCCTTCTCATTGCCAAAGCCCACTTTGTCTCCTGCAGCATGGATGGTCCTGTGTGGCTTGCCTGGGTGTAGAATCTGAGAGGTCAGGGCACTGGAAGTTTCCCTGGGTTGCATCGGCAGGTACATCCAGGTGGCATGCCTTTTGCTCGACTCTTGTGCCCAAGAGCACCCTCGGCTGTGCCTTGGCTCCTCTATGCAGACTCCTGCCTTCCCTCTGGGGCCTCCTACTACTACAGCGTCTGGCCACAGCTTGTGCTAGCTGGAAGCTGGCAGTGTCAGAGCTATCTGCATGGCATCATTATGGTCAAGCCCTGCTCTCTCCAACCTGTGCAAGGGCTCTGTCAACAAAATACCCTCAACACGCTGCAGACTAAGGTCCCTGTTGAATTCAGATGCCACATTGAATGTTTCTCTTTTATTTTCCTATTTGATGTGTCTTCTTTGTGAACTTCTTATGTATTTTATTTATTTGCTTCAGAGGCAGAAAGAGAGAAAAGCAATGGGGAGAAATTTCCCAGCCTCTGGTTTCTTCCCTAAATGCCCACAAGAACTGAGGCTCAGTCATACTCAGTGCAAACTCACTGTTGGTCTCCCACATGGGTGGCAGGGACCCAAGTGCTTGCACCATCACCTGTTGCCTTCTAGGATGCACATGAACAGGTAGCTGGAATCAGGAGTGGAGCTGGGACTGGAACCCAGGCACTCCAGTTTGGGAGGCAGGCTTCGCCTGTGCACCACATTCCGCCCCCCCCCATGTATTTAAATAGCAAAATTGACTTGATTGTTGACATTTTAAAATAGGGAGGTTTTGCCCAAACCCCAGATATCTAAGAGTCTTTTTGTTAGTTCAAAATTCTGCCAACAACCTGCATTCTGAGCACACATCTGTCCCACCCCATGCCCACCCCACCATGCACTTTCTCTGCCCTACCCCAAGGGAATCTCTGTGTTCCCTGTCCCCCACTGGAGGACTGCCACTGGGATGTCCGAGCTGTCTCCAGCCACTTTCACCTTTGTGAAGCTTTGTAGATACATTAAGTCACCTACTCCCCACCTTCTTGTTCTCCTTCCCCATATTTGGGGAAAGTTCTTCTGCCATTACTGAAACAGCCCACACCCCACATTCAGCAGCTGGAGAGTGATCAAGAGTGGGAGTGTATGCCCTTTGCCCCATTTCCAGGCTGCTGCTTCTGAAGAGGAAGGATCCACCGTCATGTCCTAGACTCCAGAGTGCTGCCTCCCCAGCACCTAGTAGGGGAGCCGCAGTGGGTACAGGGTGTAAGCCCATCTTATGCTCAACCCCAAAGAGAGCCAGCACTTCCCATAAGAGGGGAGAGCATACACTGCAAACCTCTGCTCACATAGGAACAGAGTCCTGTGTGACTTGCCTCTGTCACTGTGAGTAGCCTCCTACTTTTCGTGCCCCTCCCACCAGAGGGGCCGTAGGAAATACGAGTAGCACATGGTGCTGTCGCAGCTCAGAAGCTCTGTCCTCACTAGTGAATTCCTTGGGCTGAAGTACAAGAGGCCCTGTGAGAATGCCAGCATGTAGGCTTGTTACCCCTCTTGCCCAATGCCAGGCCCTGAGGCAAGGGCCACTTAGAGCCCAGCATCCTGTGCCCAGAGATATCTTCAGTACCTGGCTCTCAGGTGGGGACCCAGGAGGGTTTTGATTAGTCTCAGGATCCCCCTGTGTGGATCCAGTCCCAAGGATGCAGGGAGGAGCCTGTGACTCCCCGCACAATTGGTGCCTCAGTCCTAGCACCGAGCAGCTGTCAGTCACTGCTCCCGGCCACCTGCTGGCCAGGAGGTTTCCCAAGACTTCCGCGTGTCCTCCATGACATCCACACCTTCCCCCGGCTCCGTTGTGTTGGCTCACATCCTTTGTCTCTGCCCAGGGCACCAGGGAGGAGGACGACGTGGTGAGTGAGGACTTGGTACAGCAGGATGTGCAGGTAAGCAAGCACTAATGCCAGTCTCCAAGGCACAGCACTGAAATCTTGAGAAAAGGGGGCAGGTGGGGGCCTACCATGTTATGGCCATCGTTCATGCAGCACTTGTTTGCATAGTTTGAAGTTTTCTTTCACAGGTGCATTGCACATGTTCACTTCAGTGAGATGTACTTTGGAGCTGCCATTCTTTTTTGAGCCCCTTGATTATTACAAGTCCCTGAAGCCAAACACCTATGGTATGTCAGGCACCCTGCCAAATGCTGGGGAATCACTAACAAATTCAGACAGTACTAGGAGAGACAGGCATTCATTCATGACACAGACATTTCCCTGTCAACGTACTGTTTATTACAGGTGTTTGGAGCCCCTGCTTTGTGGCAGGAATACTGCAGGGGTAAATACAGAGAGTGTTGTGCATGATGTGCAATAGTGGGCAAACTTAGAAGAAATCATATGAATCAATACAGCAGAGAATATCAAAGTTACAAAGAAGCAGAAAGCTGAGCGGAACTCTAAGGCCTCAGGGAAGACTTCAAGGGGAGAAATGGGACAGTGATTCTGGGCCATGAAAATGGAGCGGGGTCCTTCCCATAAGGAAAGGAAGAAGGGTTGCCAGTATTTTGGAGGATCAAGCAGAATTCTCTCCGCTGTGGCTTCCCATCCTAGCTGAGTCCCACCTCTTCCCCCCTAGGACCTGTACGAGGCAGGGGAACTGAAATGGGGAACAGATGAAGCGCAGTTCATTTACATCTTGGGAAACCGCAGCAAGCAGCATCTTCGCCTCGGTAAGTTCCAGAGAGGACCCACACTCTCCCCCTGGAGGTTGTGCTTGCTCTCCTCTTTATGGCAAAGGTAACATGGCAGCTGCCATGTCCGCAGCCCAAACAGGACTCCCATCCCATTAGACAGTGCTTTGCACAGTCCAGGGCTGAAGAGAGCCATTCCCACACCTGGTGTGTGTCCTGACCCAAGTCAAGAACGGGAGCAGAGGCATGTGGTCTCTGCCCAGTGAAGGCAGTTGACTACCCCGGGGCTAGCCATGCAAGCGACGGAGCACCCACGCAGCTTCCTGTCGGGAAATCAGGGGCCGACCCTGTGTCCTCCCCTCCTGAAGTCTCAGCCATCCCCCTGCTGTTATGGGGATGTTCTGAGACCTCCCATCTCTGTGTCTGGCCAGTGTTTGATGAGTACCTCAAGACCACAGGGAAGCCGATTGAGGCTAGCATCCGAGGCGAGCTCTCCGGGGACTTTGAGAAGCTGATGCTGGCGGTGGGTACGTGCTGACCCCACATTCCCAGGGGGCTGTGAGGGATTCTGGGTTTCCGGCCTAGGAGCAAAGGCCTGGGAGTGGGAAAGAGGAATTCCATGGAGTGGAATTGGGAAGGAGCAAGCCAGGCAGACTGGAAATCCTGCAGGTTGAGACGGAGCAACATAGCCAAGGCTCTGGTGCTACTGTCCACTACCTGCTCCTGAGTGAGAGGGGAAAGACTGCTGGGAACTTGGTATTAGGGTGATACGATCATGCTGGTGGGCATGAATGGAGCCTCCTCTGTTCTACCTTCCAGACACTGTGCTGAGTGTTTAATCATTTAAAAATGACACAGGAGTTGCGGTTGTCTTAGTTGCAGTTGTGAAAGCCCATTTCACAGATGAGGAAACTGAGTCACGTGCTAAAAGTGTCTAACGTGAGTTAGAGAGATTGTGAATGTGAGAGATGCCAGGAGCTGACTGAAGACCTGTGCCTCAGTTTACTCATCCATTCAGTGGGAGGCAGAGAGGAAGGGGCTGTATGAAGCTGAATTCTTTGCAAGCCTGTTGTTGCAAGAGTCAGCGTGGCTGTGTCAGGGTTAGGCTATGCAGCTAGAGGGGGAGGGCAAGAAGTCAAGCTGTTTCTGCTGTGCCGGCAGGATCCCAAGTGAGTCAGCAGCCAGTCCCTCCCCTTATGGGGTTGCAGATCCCAGAGGAAGAATTCAGATGGTGTTACCCCATGCCCAGCCTAGTGCAGCTCCCAGTGGAATAATCCACATTGGCCAGAGCGGTGGGGTGGGTCTCAAGCAGACTCACTTACTCTTTATCCCTGGGACAAGTGACAGAAGTGGGTGAACCTGAGATGCCCTGGGGTGTAGGCGGCCCCCACGGAAGCAAAAGAAGACAGAGGGTCAGGCATGCTCCGTTCTTCTCCCCTGCGGGGCTGACTCTGCCTCTCTGCCTTCACAGTAAAATGTGTCCGCAGCACCCCGGAGTATTTTGCCGAAAGGCTCTTCAAGGCCATGAAGGTGAGTGGAGGGGTTGGGGGAACGGAGTTAGTGGGGTTCCAGCAAATCCTGGGCCAAGGAGGGCTTCTCAGGGATGGCCACAGGCCAGACCCTGACACAGCTCGTTGCTGTGGCCATGTTGAACTTCAGCGGCAAGAGTGCCGCCTGGCCCTACCCACAGATTGCCAGTGTTTCCACGCAGCACGCATAGACAAAGCCACTTATGCCAAAAGCTTGTGCGCCTCAGCCTGTGACCACAGTTCCACTCTGCGTGTGCACCTGGGAACCATGTTTCTCACCTGGCATTTGACACGTGTGACATGTGGAGAATGCAGTTATTTGTTGCCAGAGGCCCATGGCCTCAAGCTCAGGCCTTCCTGGTCCTGCTTGGCCATCTGCTTCTCTGCCCGCCCCGTGGGCCACGGAGAGGCTCCGGGAAGCTGTCTGCAGTGTTCATAGAATGCTCAGAACAGTACAGTCTGTGCTAGGGGAAAACCAAGAACAGCTCATCCATCCATCAAGAAAAAATAACAGCCAGAGGTGTACCTGCAGAGTTCTAAAATGCACACTACCGAATGCATTAAGGGGAGTTAGGAAGTGATGGTGAAGGGTAAGGAGAAGCAGGACTGGAACTGACTTTCAGAGGAAGAAGGTGGGGCTCGTGAGAACAAGAGGGGCACCCTGGGAGCTTCCAAAGCAGCCACAGCAGCTGCAGCTTCCATTACAAAAACGGGTGTTTGCAGCTAGGCTGGGGACCATCCGCATGGTGCCTCCACTCACCCACCATTCCCCAAATCTGCTGTTCTTTTAGGGCCTGGGGACTCGAGACAACACCCTAATCCGCATCATGGTCACCCGCAGTGAGTTGGACATGCTGGACATCCGGGAGATCTTCCGTACCAAGTATGAGAAATCTCTGTACAGCATGATCAAGGTCAGTGGTGTGGGATTGGGAACACCTCCCAAGAGGAAGGGCTATATCCTGGGAAACAGAGGTCCCTTGGGAATTCTGGGAGCTTAGTGGAACTCACAGATGGAATTCCAGGAGAGTTGGTGAAAGAGCCAGTGTCAGGAGTGCCTGTGGGAGGGGAGGCTAAGGAGGAAGGCAGGATCACACAGACCAGGCAGTTGGAGGTAAGGATGAAGGCTGCGACCCAGGGCTGCAGGAGGTTAGTCTCCTGGAGGAAGGGATCTCAATGACAGTCAACCGGAAATCCCCAACCTTTGGCAAGCAATGCTGATCCGGGTTGTCCTGGGCCTCTTCAAGAGACAGATGTAAAGTCAGGGGGTTTTCCTTCATTTTTTCTTTCTTTGTTTTTTGGATGGATTGGATAAGGAGTAACAGGGTAAGACATCCAAGACGTGTTCCACCAAGCAGGTGTTCAAAGAGGAATTCTTGTAGATGTTTATAGGCACAGTGTTCAATGAGAAAAGAAGGCACAAACACCGAGACAGAATTTGTCCCAGCTGCAAATGTCTGAAGTCTGTTATGAAGCCTCAAGAGGGACATAGCAGGTGTCATCTGTATCAGGACGTGTGTGTCAGCTCTGTAGGGTTCCAGTCTTGGCACTTGGCACTATTCATAGAGCCATGCTTTCCTGTCATGTTCTACTTGGGAAGGCTGGGCAGGGACCTGTCAGGTGGCAGTGGCAGCTGTACTGTGGTGCCTTGACAGCGCCAGCCACCTCTTCTCAGCTCCAAGGTCAGACAAGGATCATGATGATGGCTTGGTGGCTTGAGATTGTCTGCTGTGCAATGAATTTGCACCACGGAAATTGGCAAATGCTGTTGATCTGGACATTCTCTGTCCTCTCCCCCCCTCTTTTTAAGATTTATTTTTTTTTATTTTGATTGGAAAGTCAGATATACAGAGAGGAGAGACAGAGAAGAAGATCTTCCATCCATTGACTCACTCCTCAAGCAACTGCAACACCTGAAGCTGAGTTGATTCAAAGCCAGGAGCCTGGAGCCTCTTCCGGGTCTCCCACGTGGGTGCAGGGTCCCAAGGCTTTGGACCATCCTCAACTGCTTTCCCAGGCCACAAGCAGGGAGCTGGATGGGAAGCGGGGCCGCTGGAATTAGAATTGGTGCTCATAGGGGATCCCAGCGTGTGCAAGGCAAGGACTTTAGCCGCTAGGCTACCACACAGCAACCCCCTCATTTTTCCCCCTGTTCTTCCCCAGAGGGCCCACAGTTAAACATGTACCAGCAGACAGGTGGAGAACCAGAACTGCTGTGGAGAATGCTCAGCCTTCCCTATGGGCGAATGTGGCACCTGGCCTACCTATTGAGGTATACCTGAGCTGGAGCACAAGTAACCACTCTGCTTTCATTCTTCCCAGAACGACACCTCTGGCGAGTACAAGAAGGCACTACTGAAGCTGTGTGGTGGAGACGATGAGTAAGTAGCTGAAAGCAGTGGTCATAAGTGGCCAGCGGGGACCCTCCTGGCTCCTGTCCTCATAGAGGGATGGAAAGAGTTGGAGACTCTCAGGAGTCCCTCAAGCCAGATCTGCACCGGTGAACGGTGGCCTCTGGTGGTGCCTTGTGGTGTGGAGCCAATGGGTCTGTGTGTTGGAATGTCTGTGTGTCTGAGTGTGAGACATGGGGATGGCTGCCCTGGTGAGCTACCAAACTCTGTGTGGGGCTATGGGCTGGGAATCAGAGAGCCCGAGCCCCACTGCTCAATGGCTGTTTCTGTTTCCGTCTCTTGCTGCGTGAGTGAACGCAGATTCCAGCTCTGCCTCCTCTGTGGCTCAGCATGTCTGCGTGCAGCTCCGTCCAGGAGCAGCTCCGTCCAGGAGCAGCCCAGATGGCACAGTGAGCCCTGAGCCAGGGCCATGTGGTCCTGCAGGGGGAGCACAGCTGCACAGCCACAGCCTGTGTGTGAGAGCACGCATGTACACGCTGACTCTGACTCGGGCAGTTTGTCTGGAGGTGCTAAGGTTTGGCTGAGTTGGAGGTGAAGAGGGCGTCTGGGGATTCCATGCGATAACACAGAGATGGGCAGGATGCCCCAGTTCACAGACATGACCAAAGTTGCCCCTTGTAGAGCAGCACCAGGGAGAGACATGAAGCAGAGACATGGCCAGAACCTGGGGACCTCTTCACAGAGTAGCGAACTGGACTGGAGTGGTTCCGCTGTCTTTCTCAGGGGCAGAGCTTACAAGGACACAGTGAAAGAAGGGCTAGGAGAGCCTCCTGTTAACCTTAGGGGAGTATCTGGAGCTGATGCCCTCAGGCCGACATCTCCCGAGCACCCCATGATGTGTCCAGGTGATCTGCCAGGATAATGTGGCTGTAGAGAAGACTTGGACAGAAATCACTCATGGTCCAAGGAAGAAGGGAAAGGGTGCCGAGTGAAGAAATCCTAGCCCCTGTGGGCTGTGCAGGCAGGAGGGCTGCTGGAAAGACAGGGTCCCAAGGGTCTGAGGATGGGTGTTCTCAGATGCAGGGAGAGCTTGGGTGAGGGGCTGCAGTGTAGGCTGCAGGAAAGCAAAGCTAATGTGTGGGTGTAGGTGTGTGTATTAAATGTATATGTTTGTATTATTTGTATGTGTGTGTGCATGATTGTTGGGGGATGGTGGCTATGTATGCATGTGTTCTATATGCATACGTGTGTGTATGTATGCACATTTTATGTGTATGTATGTGAGTTATGTGTGTGCTGTTTATTTGTATTGTGTGAGTCATGTATGTGCTGTATATTTGTATTGTGTATGTGTATATGTCCATGTGTGCTCTGTGTATATGGGTGGGGTCTTCCCACAGTGACATTCGCTCCTATCCCCCAACCCCCTCCGTTCCAGTGCTGCTGGCCAGTTTTTCCCGGAGGCTGCGCAGGTGGCCTATCAGATGTGGGAACTTAGTGCAGTGGCCCGAGTAGAGGTCAGACCCTCCCCACCTCCTGCTTGACCCCTGGCCACAAGCTTCCACTGCTCTGCTCGCACCTTCTTGCTCCTCGGGTGGGCCCCCAGCTGACCCCTGGTGGCCCACCCGAGGCCATGACTCTCCAGTCTGAAGCTGCCTCTGTCCCGTTGGAGTGACGAATGGCAGTCTTGGGCACTGTGGTGGACGCCTTGGGTTCCTGCAGTAACATCTGACATGCTGGGAAGTCTGGGCTGCTCGCTACTAACAGGGCATGCTGAGAAGGAGATCTAGCTGGTTTGGGGAGAGGAAAGGGGGTGACTGTCCCATCCTGGGTCCAATGGGGGGCCAGAGTGGAAGCTTTCGGAGAGGAACTGGGACAAGGCACGTTGGAGGCTGCAGCACCTGCTCCCCACCAGGAAGCCTGGCATTCTGGAATCTAGCACTTGGCACACTGCCCCTTGGTGGACACCCCCTTCCACTCCCCGAGCCTCCACATCTCTGTCTCTAAAATGAGGGGTTAGATATGGCTGTCTTGGGGACCTGCACTTGCACTCTTGAGCTCTGGTGTTCTAGAATGGCTTTCCCTAAATGACATCAATGTTTGTACGTGGTTTTACTGAGTGATGAAGGAGGACTGAATGTAGTATGGGGAGCTCCTTGGCTGTAGATGCCACTGAACCTCCAAGTGAGGGGACAAACTCCATTTCAATGTCATCGGCCTTTCTGATGATGTCAGCAACCTTCCTAATGACATCAGAGGGACTGTCCCGGTTGGGTGTGGCATCTCCGCACCACGTGCTGATTGTCACTTTGCACAGAGAGCCCTGGGTTTAGTCACGTGTTGAATGTGATCACAACACATCTCATTTCAGGGGCTGTCGTCTCTTGATGACACATGATACTGACTTCCTTGTGTGCAGCACCAGTAGGGAAGTCGGTGGCATTCAGTGACTATTGTAACCAGTGTTTCCTGAGTGCCCTTGTGGGCACTGGGCACAATCAAAGGGCACAGCAGACCCAAAGCCCTGCCCTGAAGGAGGATTCCAGTGCACTGCAAAGCAGATGCTTTAAAGCAGAGCAGAGAAGCAGCTTGGGGTGTGTAACACCGTGGAAGACATGACTGGGGTCTAGGGCACTCGGCCTGGGGGTTCAGGACATTTCTGCTGCCTTTTTGGGGGAAGGCTCTTTCAGAGCAGGGGGTGGGCTCAGGGTGATTCTGAAGGATGGGGGAACCCCGGTGGCATAAGCTACCCTGGACAAGCTCGGGCAGAGCTGAGTCCCATGGCAGGAGCCTGGCCCCATCTCCTGTGACCAGCAGTTGTCCCACCCCCAGGCCTGAGGTTCGTTTCTGTCTTTCTCTCTCAGCTCTTAGCAGGGCCTGTCTGCTGTGCCTTCACCCTCTGCCCCCTGCCTCTCCCCCCGCCCGACCTGCTTGGTATGGGGCTGGGGTACAAGCCACTCCCTCATCCCCGCATGCATCTCTCTTGGCTTGGTCCCCTGGGATCTCCAGACACCTGCTGATGTACCTTCTGCATCTCACAGCTGAAGGGAACCGTGTGCCCTGCTGGGGACTTCAACCCTGACGCCGATGCCAAGGCACTGCGGAAAGCCATGAAGGGGCTCGGTAAGGGGGCGTGAGAGCACAGCAGGTGTGGCAGGGGAGTAGGCAGGAAGAAGGGGCGAGGCCTCAAACGCGGGTCTCTGGGGTGAGAAGGACTGGACCCTAATCTCCATCCTTATTTGCCAGTGCTGTTAGCCTAAGAAGGAGGGTATTTGCAGAACACTTCGCAGAGCCCCCCCAGGGGGACAGAGGTGTCCCCTAGCCCTTGGGAGCAGTATCCTGTTGTGAAAGAAAGTTCTTGGTCAGGAGACCTGCCTTTTGGTCCTGCTGACTCAATCAGCGTGTCCCTGAGGGAAGAATCAGAGGAGACCTGGGAACCTTCTGACCCCTGCCCCAGAGCCCAATTCCGGTGTGCAAGCGCCCCCTGCTGTCAGCTCTTCCAGGCCTGCATTTGGCACCTATGGAAGAGCCCCTGGGTGAATGGTGTCGATTCTACCCCCAGCTGGAATTGTCAGGAAGTGCAGCCCAGGACTGGACATCTGGATTTGATTTTTGCTGTGTTTTCTTCATTCCCTCCCCATCCTTCACCGGACAGTAACTCATAGGGGCTTTAGGATAAGTCCTTCTTGAACTGGACCTGGTGTCCATTTGTCTCCTGGGAATGAAACCTACTGAGCATGTCTGGGGCTGTCAGACTGGAGATTGAAAAATGTTTTGGAACAGGCCCCCCCCAGATGATTGGGAGGCTGGGTGTGGCTTCTCTCCTTATCTCTCCCCTGCCCCAGATACAGTCAGGAAAAAAGGGAATGTCAAAACAACGGTCTCACCCACTTTCCTGTAGCCCTTGACCCTTCACACCCTGCACTCTAGTCGGATATGTAGAAATTATCAAAAATAGAATTAATACAATTAGAAAAAAAAAAGAAAGAGGGTACCCTGGCAGAAGGCAGGGATCAGAGAGCAGGAAGTACCCTCCTACTGCCTGCCTGGGCTTATCTACTGGGGTTATCAGGCCCTGAGGTCCAGCTCTCAGGGGGCTGAGACCATGACCTCCAGCTCCATGGTGTCCTGTGCTCTTAGTGACATGACACAAGGAAGGTTAAGGAGGAGTCCACGGCAAGTCAGTGGTGTGGGCTACAGGCAGGGTGCTACAGGTGCTCAGGACACATGGCTGCCCGGCCAGGCTCCTGCCCTGCTGCACGCTGGCTGGGACCAACACTGGCTCCCTCCCCGCCCCCCGGAGGGGGCCCTGGGAAGCCCTGGGGGAAAAGCTGAGCTGGAGTCTTCTGGTGAGACCTGTGTCTTTGGTGACCCAGGTACCGATGAAGACACTATCATCGACATCATCACCCATCGCAGCAACGCGCAGCGGCAGCAGATCCGCCAGACCTTCAAGTCTCACTTTGGCCGGGTAAAGGGCTCCACCTGGGCCTTGCCAGTGTAGCTCAACCTTTCACCTTCAACTCCAGGGTCTCCACAATGCAGTAGGAGACTCCATGAGGCCACACTTTCCTGAGATTGTTTCACACTTTCTCTGGCATTGGTTGGGGCTACTGCAGGCATGCCTCTCTATTGCCCCACTCCTTGTAATGAGCGCTCAGAGGGGCCCAGAGCACGGGCCAGAGCTCTTTTCTGCTGGTGCTTTGGGTGACTTGCGGTTTCTCTGCAGAGAGAGCTACTCCAAGCCTATAGTGGTTGGTTTGAGTGGCGTTTGCTTCAGGCTGATGGGTCTACCCCAGGTGGAAGTGAGATCCTTCAGCATTGCCCTCCTCTTATTGACTGACCCCTGCCTCCAAGGACAATGGATCTTCCTCCTAGTTGCTTTTGTCCCTGCCATCTTTGGTCTCGTCTAAGTACCCATCCCATGTCAGCAAGTATCCACACAGACTCCCGTGGTCCCTCCCACACCGTCCACTTCCTTGTCCTATGTCTCCCCCATCTCAGCTCACATGTGGGCAGGCACAGATATTGGCCTGACCAAGGGCCCCCGGCCTTTGCAGGACTTGATGGCTGACCTGAAGTCGGAGATCTCTGGAGATCTCGCCAGGCTGATCCTGGGACTTATGATGCCCCCAGCCCATTATGATGCCAAGCAGCTGAAGAAAGCCATGGAGGTATGAAGTGTGGGTACGACAGCAATGGCATCTGGTAGGGGTGAGGGTGGGACAGTGGCCGAGATGGCTTTCATTTGGCCTCATCCTAGGGAGCCGGCACGGATGAAAAGGCTCTCATCGAAATCCTGGCCACTCGGACCAACGCCGAAATCCACGCCATCAATGAGGCCTACAAAGAGGGTGAGTCGGGGGTAGCTCCCTACACAGCTCTGCCTATCTCCTCTCTATCCACAAGGCTGCCCTATGCCCCTTGGGCGGGTCCAACCCCATGTCTGAGAAAGAGGGTGACCCAGAAGGACAGAGGCCTATGGGTCAAAGAGTTTGGTCAGAAGTGGAATGAGTGTGTTCTGCAAACTGGAGAGGGGAGGGTGATTTCCAGGGTGTGGCGCAAGGGTAGAATGGCCTTCAACTTGGCTGCTGTCTTAAAGTTCTGCATTGTTAAGCAATGGACTCTGTTGCCGTTCAGAAGAACCTTGACTATTGGTCACAAGCTGGGACACTTGATCTGTTGTGAGCAGGGGTGTGGCAGCGTCAGAGCTGTGTCTTTGGTAACAGTTGCCATGCAAATGGGAGACAGAAATAACAGTGCAGGGGGATGAGGAGGATACCAGGGGTTGCTGGTTAGTGGGAGCACCAATTGTTGCACAGAATCTGCAGGAGGATGGCTGGATTCCCCTTGGGGCCAGCCACACATACCTGTCTCCACCTCCATCTGCCAGTCCTGTTCTGGCTCATGTCAAGTCTGGCACCTTGGGCACCTCTGTAACCAGTGTCCCTGAGCTAGCCACTGGCTGCTGCCCAGACCCCTTTGTTTCACCCCTGTCTCTGTCTCAGACTATCACAAGTCCCTGGAGGATGCTCTGAGCTCTGACACATCCGGCCACTTCAGGAGGATACTTATTTCCCTGGCCACGGTAAGCAATGACCCGAGGGAAGACATGGCGGGGCCCCTGGATGGAAGAGGGAGTGTCCTGCACTTATCTCCTGGGAACCCCACTGTCTGCTCCTACAGTTCCCTGGCTTAGTGCCACCTTTTCCAGGCAGTCCTCCATGACAGCCCTCAGCTCACAGGATATAGCCTCAGGGCGACCCTCTCCCATGTTACCCTTGCTGTGTTTCGAGTTCCTATAACCCAGAACCCAGGCCCTAATCCACAGCTGTTGGGAGCTCACTGAGGTGCTGGGCTCCATGCCTTGCTGTGGGCCTCATGTGACAACCCTGACAGCTGCCCCCATGAAAGCAGGGGTTGGGATCCATTCTGGGAACTGACATTTCTCGCTGGTCCTGCTGCAGGGGAACCGTGAGGAAGGAGGCGAAAACCGGGACCAGGCCCGGGAAGATGCCCAGGTAAGTCCCGCGAGCCCACCCCTGCTGGCCAGTGCTGGGTTCCACACAGCCCAGCTCCCCAGGAGGGTAGAGCAGTCTGTCTGGCTTGGTCAGTTGGCACTCACACTGCAGGCCCTCCCTGTCTCCAGAGAAGCAAACTTTTCAGTGTTGTCAGGATGAGACTTTGAAGTGCAGTGCTGGTCTCGGTGGTGTTTCCCACCAAGAACAACCATATCCTTGGAGCTGGAAGGCAGGTCCAACCCCTCACATTACAGTAGAGCAAACACAGCATGGCACTGGCCCAGGGATTTCAGACCCAGAGGGAGCCAGGTCTGGGAAGTTGGTGGAAAGAGGACCTCAATTCTGGGTGTCTCAGACCAAGGCCGAAAGGAGGATCCTGGGAGGAGCTTAGGAGGTTAGGTCCTCAAGGGAAGGATCTTCATGAGCCAACTGATGTACCCAGCATGCCGGTGATCAGTGCTCTGTAGATGGTTGTTCAACGAATAGACGGAGGGGGTGGCCTTCTAAGGGCTCTCGGCTGCTCAGCTTCGCCCCGCTCCTTAGGCTGCGGAGCTTGAGAACTGGCAATGACTTTTGCTGGTGGCTGGATAGCCCTATGCTTTCCCTGAGGGTCCCTGTGGATTAGCAATCTGAAGCCATTGGCCCTCTATTTCGTCCCTTGCTGGTACAGTTAAGTTGGAAAGAGGCTAATGGGTACAAAGTCGGGGATGATCCCAGCCCCACCTGTAGAAGTGTGGGGCATCTCAAGGGTATCTGAGCTGAAACCTGGCAGTGAGGCGCTTGTTCTCAGCATGCTCACAGTGTGTGCTGCACACTGAGCCCAAGGGGGCAGGGTCTGATGTGTCAGTGCCTGACTCCCAAGTCTGCTGTCAGCACCATCGAATGGCCTCCAGGGCCTAGTAGGGCTCCTACCTGTTCGAGCCAGTGCCCTGTGCTGTGCACTGGTCCAGCCCTCACTTGTCAAAAGCTGCAGGAGTCCATTGACATGCAAGCTGGTGCCCACTGGGGTGGCTTGCTGATGCCATGCGTTTCATTCATGCATTCAGTAAGTAGTCATTAAGTATTTCTCTGAGCAACCACATTGTACTGTCTTAGCTCTCACTCCACATCCACCCCCATGCCAAATCTCATCTTCGTTCAAATGCTTCTGTCCGGTACCTGGTCTGCAGTTGAAGATTTGCTTCCAGCTGCCACTAGCAAGGGGCAGTGGTGGGCCTTGCTGGCTGCTGCTTTGCTGGGGAGAAGGAGAAAGAAGGGGAGAGAGAGAACCCCGAGTGAAAACAGCCTAGGAACGCTTGCACCAGAGCCCCGCCCAACTCAGCTGCTGGGCAAGTTTGGGATGCGAGACCCTGACCTTGGTCCAGACTCATTCTCATAAACCTGTTCACAAGTTGTATATGTTCTCTTGAACTTTCGGAACACAGACATAAACAAAAAGAATCTATAACCTAATATCATATCCTATTTGTTTATGTATATGTGAATGGATTCCTGACTTATAGCAAAGTGTAAGCCTGTGTATTTGTAAGTCATTGAATGGCCATATATCTTTCATATTCAAGCCCACTGTTTTTTATTTGAACAGCTCTCTTCCTAGTAGCAAATGCTATCACACTCAGAGGTTTTTCCTTAGATTAGATTTGGGAGGTGGAATGGGAAGGCTAGAGCAGTGTGTGTGTGCCTGTTGGCAAGGGTTGTTAGGCAGAGCCGCGTGTTTCCCTTAGAAAGGTAACAGGCAGGGGTGCCTGCTCAGCCACTGATGCTCGCTGTTCCACTGCATCCTTCCCAGTCTCTCTCTCTGGATGTCTGGAGCATCCGTGTGCTCTGGCAAGTCTCAGCTTATATTTTTTGTATGTATTTGTTTATTTTATTTATGAGACAGAGACAAGAAAGAGAGATCACGCTCCCATCTGCTGGTTCATTCTCCAAATGCTTGGGAGCCAGGAATTCAATCTGGGTCTCCCACATGGGGTGGCGGAGCCCAAGCACTTGAGCCATCTTTTGCTGCCTTCCCAGGCACATTAGCAGGAAGCTGGCTCACAAGTGGAGCAGCGGGACACAAACAGGTGGTGACTTAGCCCACTGAGACACAGTGCCGGCCTTGTCACCTGCTGCTTCCCAGGGTGCACATTAGCAGGAAGGAAGAGCAGCACTTGGACCCCGGTACTCAGGTAGGAATTCAGATGTTCCCAGTGGTGTCTTTGCCACCCGGCCACACACCTCTCCTGGGTTGTGGGAACCGTATGTGCAGGTTGCATATTATCACTGTTAGCAATGAGTGTTTTACCAGCTTCCCTTTCACTCTGCATTTCATTTTAAACAACATGTGGCAGACACAGCTCGACTATAATAGACTCACAGTGAAAGGAGAAGTGTGGTCATTTTCAGAGAATCAATTCCTAGATTTTAAAAAATACAACAGCTTTGTTGAAATCCAACTCATTTGCCCTACTCTTGGGCCTGATTAAATGTACACTTCAGTGTTTGGTTTTACAATCATCCCAGTCTTGTGTGACCAGCATGACAGTCAATTTTAAAAACGTTTCCTTACCCCGGGAAGGAGCCCATGCACATTAGCAGTCACTCCCCATTGCCCCTGAAGCCCCCAGCTCCAGGCAAGCAGTAATGTGCTCTCTGTCTCTAGATTTGCTTGACCATAGGGTCGCTTCATGTAAATGCAATCAATTCTGCACCATGCGACCTTTGTGACTACCTTCCACTTAGCACCATGTTTTCACCTGGGAAAAGAAAAGGATTCCAAGGGCTGCAGTGTGTTTCTAGGGCATGGTTTCCGTCTACCCAGGGACAGGTTTCAGGGAACGGCACAGGCCTGGCAGGGTACTGAAGGCTGGCTGTGCCGTGTCCTCAGGCACTCCCAGTCATACTACTCCTCTAGAAGCTGCATCCTCTGCTCTGCACAGCATCTTGCCCCCTGCAGAGTGCAGGGATTCCCATTTAAGTGCCTTTCCCACCTCTGCTTGGCTGTGTGCCCCCAAGCAAACCCCCCTCCTCTGCAGGTCGTCCCCTCGTTCCTGCCTGGGACTGGACGCTCTGGCCGCCTCCCGACTCTGAGCACACTAAAGGGTGCAGCAAGTCATAGCCCATTCACTTTGCCCCTCAATCAATGGATCTGTGTGGGCAAGGCATGACGCTTAGTGCCTCTTCCCCTTCCAGACCAGCACATGGGCCTGGACCCAAAAGCTCTGCTTCTGTGTCCTTCTGTATCTCAGGCTAGTGGGTTTCTAGTTTTTTCCAGGCCTCTCCCCCATCTTTAGCTCTAGTTATAGAAGTCAGATAAAGGTTTGTCTTTTCCCCTGCCCTGGCTCCCATTTTGAGGTCCTGAGTTCTTTTTTGTTTGTTTTGGCGGTGGGGTGGAAAACAAGGGGGTGTCTCTCAGGGTCTCGGCCACTCCTGGCCAGGACTCCCAAAGCCGGCATCTTCTGACTGTTGCTTCCCCTCTCTCCCTCCTGTCTCTCCACCCCTGCTCTCAGGTGGCTGCTGAGATCTTGGTGAGTGTGTCTGGCTCCCTCCCTGCCCTTCAACAGCTTCTCTGAGTTGGGCTGGGCCCGAGGGGGCACAATCTGGCTGTGAGTGGGGACCTCACTGCTCTGTGGCTTCTCTCTCCCCCCTTCAAGGCTGCTTAAGGACCCTGCAGGGCCAAACTGCGCCAGGCCAGTGTTCCCCAAATATCAGGCCATTTTTTTTGCCTCTGGCATGATTCGTACTGCATAGCTACCAGCTCTCCCATGGTTTTCTTTCCATTGACTCGCTTTTCAAAACCTGAAATGACTGATTTAAAAGGAAGTGCAGGGGCTGGGAGTGGCAGGGCTTGGGGCTGGCCAGAAGGTGACTGTCAAGATGCGGCCCTGTGGTGGCTTCAGTGATACTTGCCCATGACCCTAGCAATGCGCATCCACCTTTCTGTAGGGGGTGTGTTGCAGATCTGCAGGCCCACAGCGAGGACGGTCTATGTCAGGGTCTTGGGCCCTGGAGTGGGGAATGAAGAGGCCTTCAGGTTGGAGGCTAAGGAAGTAAAAAGGAGCCAGTCCCAGGCATAGGCATAGCGAGGGCTGCTTCTGCTCAGCAGGGATCTGAAAGTGGGTGATAACCACGGCTTTCTGGCATCCCTCCTCCCCGTTCTACACCTGGCCTTGCAGGAGATAGCCGACACACCCAGCGGAGACAAAACTTCCTTAGAGACTCGCTTCATGACGATCCTGTGTACGAGGAGCTACCCACATCTCCGGAGAGGTGAGACCTGACCCATTGCCCTATATCCTCAGCAGGAAGAGCCCCAAATCCAGTGGGTGAGCCTCTCACCCTGGACCAGAGAGGCCCGTTGCCCACCGCATCCTTACCCTAGCAGTAGAGTCTTTCGTGACTGACAGGGTCTTAAGTTCTAAATTCCAGTCTGGGCACTGCCTTTAACTCATTGTTCAGCTGCATCTTTCCATCAACCTCCATGGGGATGACAGTGGGTTTCACCTTGAAGATTCCCTCTCATGGGTTGGTGGTAGCTGCCTGGAATGCTGTGTGCAGAAGGATTCTGAGGTTTAGCATCAGAATCCATTTGTTGGCGGTGTCTGCCAGAACACCAAATACTCAGCTTGGAACCATAGCAGCCACAGGCACAGGGCACACCTACGTGCAGAGATCTTAATGTTGGGACATCATGACATGCCTTTTCCAGCACGAAAGTTACATTTTGATACGCACTTCATTGGCACTGTTCGGTACCTGTTGTGCTTGAAGTGTGGCTGCGGAAACTGTAGCACCTTGCTTTTAACCCTGGACGGGTTGCTAAGTCTGTGTTCTGTTACCCAGGAAGTGAGATTTTAGTTCTAGCTCACATGAAAACTCTGAGGGCACAAAAATCCCCACATACCAAGTGCTTGGCCCAAGTGCCTCATGCATGGTGGTCAGTACTTGCTGAGTGCTGGAATGCGTGTGGTTACTGCCCCAACTTGACACAGGAGTGAAGAGGAAGCCAGAAAGGGGAAGAGATAAGCTAAGGTCAGAGACAGAACTAGGTCCCCTCTGTTTTACTACCGCACTTAGCGTCCTAGAGCTTGGCCAAGCCTCTGGGGGGCTCTTGGCTTGGCCCAGATGTGGCTCTGAGGTCAGGACTGGTCTGTTCATGGATATTGCCTAGAGCCTCCACCTGGGGCCTACTGTGCTTTCCAGCCACAGCCTGTGGGCCAGGCCATGTGGGAAGTGGTAGTGGGGTGGGGTGGTGCTGTTTCACTGCCCTCGGAACTGAAGCTCACCCTCTCCTCTGGGGCTTCTCTTGGGGCCAGTGTTCCAGGAGTTTGTGAAGATGACCAACTATGACGTGGAGCATGTCATCAAGAAGGAGATGTCCGGTGATGTCCGGGATGCCTTCGTGGCCATCGGTAACCGGTGGGGACTGTGGGAGGAGGCTGGGGCACTGGGCACTCGGCCAGATTCCCTGCTGTGGTAGCTTCTGAAGCCACTGGACTCGAAAGTAAACACTACTCCAAGTCATCTGCTGGGCTCCTGCCAAATGTGTGATGATTGGGGATGTCAGAGCGTATAGTCTTAGTAGCAGCAGGACAGGGTGAGGGACAGACCCGGAAAGTGTCACATATTAGTCACACACTGTGCATATAGCCCACATGACACATTATATACATGCGCACTACACACACACACCTGCCTTCCAGCACCTGCTTTTCTTTAGTCACTTTTGTTTCTTTTCTTTCTTTCTTTCTTTTTTTTTTTGTTCTCATTTTCATTTTATTTGAAAGCCAGAGAGCTAGAGACCAACAGGGAAAGATCTTCCATCCATTTGTTTACTCCCCCATACGCCTGCAACAGCCAGAGCTGGGTCAGGACAAACCCAGGAACCCAGGACTCATTTCAGATCTTACACGCATGTGGCAAGAACCCAGCTACTTGAACCATCATCTGTTGACTCCCAGGGTGCATATTAGGAGGCAGGTGGGTTGGGAGAGAAGTAGTAAGGACTTGAACCAGGTACTCCAGTGTGATAGCCAGCACTGCAGGCAGTGATCTAATCATTGCACCACGTGCCTCCCCAAGTTACTCTTTACTCATATCATTTGAATTCTTGACTTTGAAACTGTCATTTGCTTGTATATCTCAGTTTCTCCAAGTGTAAAAATTAATGAGGAGATATGAGCAAGGGTTAGACTTACATATTTTATTTTCTTCTACCAGGAGGTGACAGTGCAAGGTTATTCACATAATTGTCAATTGTTAATTGCACCTTAATTTCGGAGATGCTGAAATGCAGGGCAAAGATGTTTTAGCATAGGTGAGAGAGAAGTATTGTTGCTGTTACTGTTGCTTAGCATGTATGGGCCTTTGCCCCCTAGACTCAGCAGCAAGAGGCAGGAGATCCTGGTAGTTACAAGCTTGAACTCCAGGTTGAGTCTGTGCCCTGCCAGCTGCTCGCTGTACATCCTTGGTCAAGGCCCAAAGCCTCTGATTCAGTGTCTTCCATTCAAACTGGAGATGGCAGTGGTACCCAGTGCATAGGGCGGATTTCGAGATCCATCTGGGTTAACTATATGGGGTCTTTATGGCACATGGTACACACTGGACAAACAGTCACTTTTAGTATGATTTCCTGCCAGGCCCTTGCAAAATTCAAGGCCGTGGCTTGGGTTTGCAGTGGGGAAGGAAGGCACCCAGGCACTGGGAGCCAAGCTTACAGATGAGCCGCAAGAAAAGACGTGACCCTGAGGTTGGCAATGCTGTGCTGTCCCAGGCTGCAGAAAGAGGAGGCTGGGGCAAAGTGCTGCCCAGGCTGTGGGCACACAGTCTCTGACCAAGTTCCCTGTTCCTCTTCCCCTTCCCATCAGTTCAAAGTGTCAAGAACAAGCCTCTCTTCTTCGCTGACAAACTTTACAAAGCCATGAAGGTAAGAAGACATGCTGAGGTGCCCTTTTCCCTTCAGGGACTGACTGACAGGTGCATGGAGACACACCAGAACCTCTTCACAAATCAGTCACGTTCTGAGGTTCCTGGTGGGCATGAAGGCTGCTGGGACACTATGCAACCCATAGGGGCCCAGTCCTAGACACAGGGGCCAGGGGGTCAGGCCAGGCTGAAGAGACTGGAGTATCCCACCCTGGTTATTGAGCGAAGTGGAGAGGAAGGCATGTGACACCTGTTGATTCTTGCCTGACCCGGCTCTGTCCGTCCTGCCCCAGGGCGCCGGCACTGATGAGAAGACCCTCACCAGGATCATGGTCTCCCGGAGCGAGATTGACCTGCTCAACATCCGCTGGGAGTTCATTGAGAAGTACGACAAGTCTCTCCACCAAGCCATTGAGGTGAGGTGGAGGGAGAGGTCACAGGGACAGGCCTGAAGGCCAGATGTAGCTTCTGCCAAGGAGTCTTTCCATGGGATTTTTCACAGCAGATGATCTTTTAAAACAACCAGGATTTTGCTCAATGAAAAAAAAAATTGTTCTGGAATTACCTTGTTGTTTATACCAAAATAAATTCCAGATTTCTAAATAAAATACCCCAGCCCACCTTTTTTTTTTTTTTTTTGGCTTTTTTAAAAACAACTTAATTGAAGTTTCACTCAATCTTAGCCAAAAACCTGAGAAACAAAAATGATATTTTAAAAATCACATATATATATATATTTAAATCTTGAAAGTCACGAATTCTAGAATGGATTGAAGGCCCTCTGAAAGGAGCTGTGTGCCATGCGGAAGAAGGCTGGCTTCTTCCAGGCTGACTATACTGTAGGCCACCGCAGTGCTTGGTAAACCCTGTGATATTCAGGCACATCCCCAGCAGCGGCCTGGGCTCTCAGTACTTAGTGGTGTTTGTCCAAATGAGGGGTCACACAGCTCAAGGTGCACATGGGACTGAGATGTGCCCAGAGAGGGATGGTGATGATGCTACGAAGCTCTGCAAAGGGCTTGAAGCCAGGCAAAGACACATTATCCTGGGAGACATGGAAGCCCTTGCAGGAGACCCCTCTGTCCCTGTGTCCTTTGTCCAGCCCTTCATGGGTGACTCCCTAGGCTGATGGGCCTCTGGAAGGAGGGGACATTGAGGCCTGAGGAGTGTTTATTCACTTTGTTCTCCCTCTGCTCTTGGCAGAGTGAAACCTCCGGAGACTTCCTGAAGGCCTTGCTGGCTGTCTGCGGTGGAGAGGACTAGACACTGGCGGAGGCGGGCCCCTCTGCCAAGCAGCGGGCAGCGGTACCAGCCACCATGACCAAGCTGTTGTTCCAGCTCCAGAAACCAAGGGAAGGGTGGGATGGGTGCAGGGCTGGGGTTGGGTTCTTGTCTTTTCCTGGGGCTGGGGAAAGCTTTCCACCTGCACGGGCCATGGAGCACCCAGCACAGTTCCACTGATCCCGGCCTGCGGCTGGGGAGCCGTGGCTCCACACCCCATCATTCATCCACTTCTGCCTCCGTAGTCCTTTTCAGCTTCCGTCCCTGGCCACAGTCTCTGCCCCAGTTTGGGTTTTTTCACAGAAAGATTTTGGAATCTGTAAGTTGAGTGACATGTGCACTGAGTGGTGGGGCATGGTGGCAGGTACTCATGGACTGACTGCTCTGGCTGCGGGGAAGAGGAGGGCAAGAATTGGGGCACATTGACAATCTGCCCCAACTGTCTCCTCCTGGGCCAAAAAGAGGCAGGAGGCGTGGATACTACCCATGTCTGCTACACATTCAGCTTTCTGACCTTGGCCGATCCTCTTTGCCTCCCAGAATCTCCATTCTAAGTTGGAAAAACAAATCCTTACCTTCTAATATTGACATTCTAAATTGTGCCTCCAGTTCATTCCCTTGTCACTTTGTCTTTAGAAATAAAGAGCGACGCACCGACACATAAACCCGTTCCCAGCGGGGTCTCCTGTCCCGTCCTGATATCCCACAGCCTGGATCTCCCTCCTGAGAGCTGGAGGCTCTTTGGCTTGCTCAGCAGCGAGCCACACTTTGAACCCTCCCCAGGAACTTCCTGGGGCGCTCACAGCGGTCCGAGTGCCTTAGCTGAGACTCTGAGTTTGCTTAGATGAAGCCCGGGAAGGTGGCCTGGGCATGCTCGGTGTTTCAGTCCCCTTTCCGTGCTTGGATGCTTTCTAAGTGTACCATTCATCCATCGCAGCCAAACCCCAACTTCCTCTTTTGATGTGTTCAGGGGCACCAGATGCAGTGATAATCTGGGGAGACCGTGGAAAGTTTCCACTTTGTGAAAACTGCGATAAGGAAGTAGGCTTGATTGCAGTCTGAACTCCCCTCCCTGCACTCCTCCCCACATCTATGCACCGCCCTCCCCCGTCTCTGCTCCCCCAGCCCTTTGATGCTGTGACTGGATCTGTGATTTTGACAGGAGGCTGCCTGCTGGGTGCAATCTTGTCCCTCTCTTGCTGCGTGACCACAAACCAGCCTTTGCTCTCACTGGCCCTCAGTTTTCCCACTTGTACCTGGAGGGGTCACATGCAGCCACATTGAAGGAAGCTTTCCGTGTCTGACATGGTGAGTCTTATGTGAAAAGATGACCTTGTCTTCTTCTTCTCACCAGAATGTGAGTCCAGCTGCCTATACTGTCAGCTGAGAGTTGTTGGGGTGCTTGCCAGTTTAATTGTTACTGAAAGACAAATCCACAAGCCCTTTGTCACTGACTTTAGGCATCTCAGATCCTCAATTTACTGATCTGTAAAATTGGACTGCAAATGCCACTGACCTTGTGGGAGTAAAAGGAGATAATGTGTGCAAGAATTAAGCATGGTGCCAGCTCGACTTAGAGCAGTCACCACCTGCCTTGAACCAGGCTCCACTGTAGGAGCTGAGAGGTGGATCCCATGGTGTGCCCCGAGCTTTGATTTCACAAGATATAGATCCCAGAGGCATCCAAAGCCCAAAAAGAGACATAACCCAGGGAGTACATGAACTGAAGCTGGAGCTAAGAAATGTGGAATAGCAAGAAATTAGGAGACTCCGTGAGGCAGGGACATCACGAAAGTACAGACTTAGAGGCCAGGAATGAGAAGAGGTGAAAGTGAGCACTGTGCCTCCCTGCACATTTCCCCCATACTATTGAGGGATGAATCAGTAGTAAGAGGGAGAGCCTGAGGCTGTGTGGAGTGGATGATATGGAAGCGACAGTGCAAGGGAAACCTTTGAATCCCAGGGTTTTCTGTCCTAATCCTGGGGAACCTTTGAAAGATGTAGCTTAAGTAGGAAGAATATGCCTGAAGCTTTGCATTTTATTTACTTATTTTTTTGTTTGTTTGAAAGATGAAAACCGAGATATTCCATCTACTGGTTCTCTTACCAAATGTCCACAATAGCCAGAGCTGGACCAAGCCAATGCTAGGAGCCCAGAACTCCATCCAGGTCTCCCACATTGATGGCAGGCACCCAAGCACTTAAACCATCACATGTCACCTCCTCCCCAGAGTGTGCATTTGTAGGAAGCTGGAATCAGAAGTAGAACCAGAGCCAGGAACCAAGCCCAGACACTCCTGAAAGAGATATGGGCTACCCAAGTAACATCTTGACCTCTGTGCCAAATGCTCACCCTAGTAGCTACACAACTTTTTAAAATGTAGGAAGGAGGGCCCGGCTCAGTGGCCTAGTGGCTAAAGTCCTCGCCTTGAATGTGTTGGGATCCCATATGGGTGCCGGTTCTGGTCCCGGCTGTCCCACTTCCCATCCAGCTCCCTGCTTGTGGCCTGGGAAAGCAGTCGAGGACGGCCCAAAGCCTTGGGACCCTGCACCTGCGTGGGAGACCTGGAGGAGGTTCCTAGCTCCTGGCTGCGGATCAGCACAGCGCCAGCTGTTGCAGTCACTTGGGGAGTGAATCATCGGGTGGAAGATCTTCCTCTCTCAGCTCCTCTGTGTATATCTGACTTTGCAATAAAAATAAATAAATCTTTTTTAAAAATGTAGGAAGGAAAGGTGGGCCAGTATGGAAGTTATTGCAATAACTTTGCCAAAACCTGAGTGCCCACAGAATCCATCTGTTAACTTGGGAGTTGTGACGGGATGAATCCCAGGAAGTGTCAATTCATTAGATTCACTCACTTGCTCACTCATGCATGCAGTTTATGCCAGAGTGTCCATGCTAGGTGCTAAGGAGCTGATGTAGCATGAGCCCTGAAGAAACTTGCACCCAGCTCCCTGCAAAGCAACCCTGGAGATGGCTCGTGCAGCCAAAGTCCAGCAGGGAGAAAGGTTCAAAATTAAAACTGAAAGAGAAAGCAGAAGCCCAAACCACTTCTGTTGCCAAGCGGAAGACCAGGAGGATGGCTGTGATGTTCTGAGTGTGAGAGGGGCCCTCAGAAGGCTTCTCCCTCTCTCAGCTCCAGAGACAACTGTCACTTCCACAAAGATGGTGCTATGGCCTGGGGACCACCCCACACGGCAGCAGCAGGCAGCACCGGGACTGCCCGCTCAGAGCACCCTATGCTTTCTTCCTGCCCGTGTGCCTCTCTGCATCTCCTTGCTGCTCCCTTTTGCTTTGCACCAAAGGGCTACCCCTTTTCAGCAGCGTTCTGTCCTTGCATGAGCTGCCTCTCGGGGACCACAAGTTCCCATCCTAAGGAAGTGGATTTAAAAGGGGGTGGCCCTTTAGCCTCACCAGGGAGCAGCTCTTTGGGATTGCTGTCTTCACGCTTCTGGCTAGGGCAGTGCAGGGTGGGGAGTGCTGGCTATTAAAACAAAAAGCCCTGGTCTTGGTAGGGCCCCGGCTTGATTGAGATAATTAATTACTGCGATCCCACTGGTGCAACTTCACCTCTGCAGCTCCTGGCTCCTTTGTGGTAGTACAGGGGTGAACACTCCCATAGCTAGAGATGAGACAAGCTCCAGGGGGCTAAACAAGTGGCCTGAAGAGATGGACAACATGCCATGGGTTGATAGGTGGATGTGGTCCTAGATACACCCCAAACAGCCTTACTGTTTTGACTTTCACGGGACTGTGAACATGGATTAGTACTGGCTGTATCTGGGCCTTGGGTTCTAGGTCCCACTCTTTGTGCTGGAACTTCCACCTCCTCACTGATGGTAGAAGTCAGCCCAAGCTGAGAGCTGGAGGGAGAGATGTCAAGTGTCCCCTGCGGGGACAGATGGATTAGTTAGGTATCCTGAGAAACTTCTTGCTGTTACCGTTAGGGTGAGGCAAGTGGGGAGTTCTGGTTACATAACAGCTCGCTGCTCTGTGGTTAGGTCTGTGCAGGCAGCTGAACCTGGAATTGAGTCCCAGCCGAGCACTGGGAAATAGGTCACTGGGCTCTGTTAACCTTGATTTTCTCATCTGTAGAATGGGAGTGACGGTTTCACTCTCATGGGACGGGTGTGAAGATGAAACTAGTCCGTATCTGTGTCTCTGGGCACGCTGTTCCGGACATGGGGAGAACTTGATGACTATCGGTTCACCATTCATCATGGACGAGAGAATAAACAGGCTCAGGAGGAAGAAATGGAGGGAGGAAGTTGGGGCAGCAAGAAAAGGGCTCCAACCTGCCATAGAGAGGGAGCACAGGAGGGGCAGGTGTGAAAGCAGGGGACAGGGAGGGCTTTTTTTTTTTTAATTATTTATTTTTATTGGAAAATCAGATTTACAAAGAAGAGAGACAGAGAGGAAGATCTTCCATCCTCTGGCTCACTCCCCAAGTGGCTACAACAGCCAGAGCTAAGCTGATCTGAAGCCAGGAGCTTCTTCCAGGTCTCCCACATGGGAGCAGGATCCCAAGACTTTAGGTGGACCTCTGCTGCTTTCCCAGGCCACAAGCAGGAGGCTGAATGGGGCAACCATGATATGAAACAGGGCCCACAAGGGATCCCAGCAGATACAAGGCAAGGACTTTAGCCGCTAGGCTACCGGGAAGGGCTTTTAAGAGGCCCTCATATAGGCTGTTCTACTGGCTTTTGGTCAGCCAGCAAAGACTGATGGAGCCCTAAACCAGAGCTCCCTAGGAATGGGCCTGACCCCCTGGCCCACTGCTTTCAGAAGCACAGGTCCACCCCTTCCTGTCCACTACAGCCCCTTGCCAGTTGTGTTGCCAGTTGTGTTGCCAGCTGCCTTGAGAGCCCATACCTGGAGTCAGCCAGGGATTTTGCCCTGGTAGGGCCTTATCAAAACCCGCAGGTGAGGAATTGCCATCGCCGCTCCCAGTCTCCCTCACACCTCGTAGCTACTCAGTCCATAAGCCCCACTCATCACACCTACAGAACTCTGAATCTCCAGTGCCATGCTCTCTCAGGGACACATGAAAGCTGCCTGGGCTGTGGCTGCTAGGTGTTTTGTGCCCCCTAAGAGTTCCCATATCTAGTGTGGCAGTGTTGAGGTAGGGAAGCCTTTAAGAGCTGGAGCCTGGTGAGAAGCAGTTAGGTCACTGGGGATGCTGCCCATGATGAGATTAGTAGAGTGGCTCTGGTGAGCACCCAATTCCCAAGAGGGCAGACTGTTCTAGAAGAGCAAGGCTCTCTCCTCCTGGCTTTGTGTTAACACACAATCCCTCTGTCACATGCTTTTACCATGACATCTGCCTTCTATCATGAAGGTCTTATCAGAGGACAAATGGGGCTTCCTGATCTTTAACTTGGCAGTCTTCAAGAATGTGCATTAAATGGACCACTTTCCTTTATCAAGAACACAAAGAAAAAGTGTTAGGCCCACAAGTACACTGCTGGTAACAACCAGTAATACACACCTTGTAGCCCAGCACTGGGCGCATGAGACATGCCTCAAACAGTACCAAAGCATGTGCTGTGCACAGTCTGTTCTGCACACAGCTACAGTGAATCAAAGCTGACTGTCCATGTGTGAGCTTGCTCATAGGAGAAACAGCCCCTAGCAGGCCGACTCAGCCAAATGGCCCTAATGTGAGCTCTGGTCCTGCCTGGTATCCAGCTCTGGAGAGACAAGTCAGCTCCCTTAAATCTTGGAAAAGGAGTGGAATCTCCAGGAAAGGATTCCTGGAGGTGATGAATTTAAAGAGGCAGGAAAGACATTCCCCTTCAAAAGCATGGTCCCCATTCCACGGGATTTGCCAAGAGTATCCTCAGAGCAGTGATGAAGAAGTTAACAATGCCAGCCACCTCCAAGGGGCTGGGATTTACCCCAGGCGAGTCAGGATCATTACCTTCCTGGTGCCTTTTGACTGTTCCTAGGATAAAATTCCCCCAGTGAGTGAGATGGAAACCCAAAATGAAACTTAGCTGGACTTCCTGGACTAGAGTGTCATCCCTGTCTGTTAGCAGCAGCTGCAGCATCACCAGGTCCAACCTCATCACTACCACCACCATCGTCACCTCTCCCAGAGGCCTGCTCTGCCCTTGGGGTTAGAATGCCCTACTTTCTGGTGGGCAGTGTGTTTTCTGACTGGGCTTTGGGCACCCTATTTTCCTACAATGGGGGTAATATTTGGGGGGACCAAATGAAACTAGATGAACTAGGTAACTGGTGCAAGGCCTGGTACCCTGTGGGGCCGGGGTCGTGTTCCCTGCCCTTCCCCTCCTGTCTTTCTCAGATCCCTTTTGTGTCTTCTCCCGCTCCTGTCCTAGAGTCCAGGCTCACTGGAGTGCAGCATTTGCATAGAGATGAGACCTCCCCCCCAGGGAAATTCCCCGTGGTGACCAGGCTTCCTTTCTGAGGTCAGGCCACATCAGCAGATACTTCTCCTTCCTCTCTGGCTTGCCCCAGCCACCCGCTGACTGTGGCCCCTCTGCTATGTAGATGTAGGCCTGGGCACCCAGGTTGAGTCTCACCCTTTGACTCTGAGTGCTGTCTAGAAGGTGATGTGGAGGCTGGATGAGGGACCTGGATAAAAAGCAGTGCAGTGATCCTCCCTGAGGGGCAGGGGATAGCATAGCAGGAAGTAGGTGGTCAGAAGCCTGCATCGTAACATGAGATCATTAACTATGCCCTCCCCATGCCTTAGTTTCCCCTTCTGTCCACTGAGAAGATTGGTCAAGATAATCTCCACCCTTAGCTACAGATCTGATAGACTAAGAAGTCACTTCCTTTAGCAGCATGGTTTTGCAATATTTGTTCTTGGATCTTTGCCTTTAACAAGAATCTTGCAACATACTTCCCTAAATCTGTTTCCTTGGGAACTACAACTTTGCAAAACACATCCCTGAATCCCATTTTTCAAATTTTTTAAAAATTTATTTTTATTGGAAAGGCATATTTATGGAAAGAAGGAGATAGAAGGATTTTTCATCTGCTGGTTCACTCTCCAAGTGGCTGCAACAGCGAGAGTTTAGCCCATCAGAAGCCAGGAGCCAGGAGCTTCCTCCTGGTCTCCCATGCAGGTGCAGGATCCCAAGGCTTTGGGCCACCCTCATTTTCCCAGACCACAAACAAGAAGCTAGATGGAAAATGGAGCAACCGGGGCAGGAACTGGCACCCACGTGGGATCCCATCACTTGTAAGATGAGCATTTAGCCATTGAGCCATCATACAGGACATTTGCTGTTGAAACTCTGACAGAATTACACGTGCTTCCTCTTCTCTCAGTGACTTAGTCTGAATTTTTGTTTTGTGTTTTGCCTCCACAACAAATGATATTCTGTAATTCACAAACTAAGAGATGGAACTCTAATCCCTCCAGATTCTAAGATCTGTAGTCCTCAGTCTCTGCCCAGCTACTGAACAGGTATCATCCCTGCTATCTAAAGGGAAACGAGTTGGGGGAGCTCTGTGCCCCAAGAAAAGTGAAGTCCTGAGACTACCTGCAACAGAACCAACTGCTACAAGGCCAGGAGTCATAACTTTGCACCTTAGAAACACTGAGGAGCTTTGTAAATGCCTGTGCCCAGGCCACACCCTCAAATATCTAATTTAACTGGTCTGGAGAATAGCCTGAACATCTGTGTCTTGTTAGAGCTCTCCAGCTGTGTCCAGTATGTGGGCAGGACTAGGAACCGCTAATCAGAGACCCCCATTGTATCATCACTTCAAAGGCCACGGATGCTGACAAGCTTCTTGCTGTAATATTCTGTCAAAAACCATCGTATGGGCCTGGCTCAGTAGCATAGCGGCTAAAGTCCTGGTCTTGCACATGCAGGGATCCTATATGGGCACCGGTTCTAATCCTGGCAGCCCCACTTCCCATCCAACTCCCTGCTTGTGGCCTGGGAAAGCAGCGGTGGACAGCCCAAAGGCTTGGGACCCTGCGCCCGCATAGAAGACCTGGAAGGGGCTGCAGACTCCTAGCTTTGGATCAGCTCAGCTCCAGCCTTTGCAGACACTTAGGGAGTGACTCAATGAATGGAAGATCTTCCCTTCTTTCTCTCCTCCTCTCTGTATGTCTGACTTTCCAATAAAAATAGATAAATTTAAAAAAAGAGAACCATCGTAACAGGTGCCTCTTTTAGGCATACAATAATTCCCAGTGTCACAGACAAAGAGAATTGACTTCCCTCATAGATGAGGAAGGTGAGAGACAGAGAGGAAGCATCTGATGAGGTCATCTAGTGACTTAGTTCCCTCAGTCAGCCTGGCACCTAGCAGGTAGATGTAGACTCAAATCATTTTGCCAATATCTGTCCGTGTATCCCTCATCTGGGAAAGTTACTGTCAACTCCTCAGACAATTATTTACAATCAGGATTATCCAATGTGTGTCAGAAAGAGAGGGAGAGCTTTCTTTTTTGTGGATTCAGGATCAGAGTCCATCACTAACAAGCCCATGTCTTTTCTCAAGACATGCTGCCCACTGTGCCCGACTCTCTTCCTAAGGTGCCGGTTGGATCAGATCATTTGCAGCCTCAAGAACCTGTCATCAGTGGAAGCAAAGCCTTCTATAGTACCCTGTCACAGATTGAAGGCAAAAGCCTGGTGTTCAAGGCTCCAGGTCTGTCTCTAACCTTAATCGTACCTGTCACCGTGTGTGCTCCCCCACTCTCCCACTCTCCCTAATCTCAGGGACCTTTTTCCTTTCCCTCCAGCATTTCATTATCCATCCCTCCTCCTCCTCCTTGCCTTGCCTTTCCTCCCACCTTCTTTCCATTCACTGACTGCCTGCTGTCAAAGGGAAACGAGTTGGGGGAGCTCTGTGCCCCAAGAAAAGTGAAGTCCTGAGACTACCTGCAACAGAACCAACTGCTACAAGGCCAGGAGTCATAACTTTGCACCTTAGAAACACTGAGGAGCTCAGTGTGAGGTACTCAGGGAGCTAGTGAAAATCAAGGTGAACTTGTCCCTGGACACCTGGGGCTTGTCCTCCAGCACGAGGCTTTTTTGTTGACATGCCACAAGGACAACCCTGTTGACCTGTGCAGCCAGATATGATTCACTGTGGGGATCTGACCTGTGTGTTGCAGGCTGTTTAGCAGCACTCTGGCTGCTGCCCACTGAAAGCCAGAGGAGGTGTATTTTAGCTGAGACAGAAGAAATAAGTAGGCATTGGCAAGGTGAGAAGCCTCGTGGCTGGGAGAGTGCTACCGCGGAGGCCAAGGTTAAGTGTCAGGAGTACAAAAGGAGGGGAAAGTACCTGACACATTTAAGGAACCCCAAACCATCAGGCTGTGGCTGGAACGGGGCTGGGAGTAGAAGATGAACCAGAGGTCAAACATGAAAAGGACTTGTATGAGTTTGTCAGCCATGGATGGGCAGTCATGAGATCTGACTGAGCTTTATCTCATGGACAGCTGGCTGATGATGTGCAGGGCTGCCTGTGCAGTAGTGAGCTCCCCATCACTGGAAGTATGTTGTCAGAATGTGTGTGACTGTCTGCCAGTGGGTGTGTTAGGGAGGACGCACTTGCTCTGGATGGGCTGTTGAAGCAGCAGACATCTGAAAATTCTTGGCTCTGACTCCTGCAGCTGCCTATCTTCAAAGTTTAGATCAAAAGCTAACTACTGGCTTGAAGGGGACTTTGCAGAAGCCTTGGATTGATGCTTATGTTGCTCAGAGAAGTGGGAGCACACCCATAACCTTGCACTGGCTTGTGAATGTGAGTTCTCCTGAGCCATCCTGTGCATGGGCAGATGCATTGCAGTTCAGAGAGCTTCCCAAATGTGACTGAGTGTCAAGGTCACACTTGGAGGGCCCGGCGGCATGGCCTAGCGGCTAAAGTCCTCGCCTTGAAAGCCCCGGGATCCCATATGGGCGCCGGTTCTAATCCCAGCAGCTCCACTTCCCATCCAGCTCCCTGCTTGTGGCCTGGGAAAGCAGTCGAGGACGGCCCAAAGCTTTGGGACCCTGCACCCATGTGGGAGACCTGGAAGAAGTTCCTGGTTCCCGGCTTCGGATCGGCGCGCACCGGCCCGTTGCGGCTCACTTGGGGAGTGAATCATCGGATGGAAGATCTTCCTCTCTGTCTCTCCTCCTCTGTGTATGTCTGGCTGTAATAAAATGAATAAATCTTAAAAAAAAAAAAAAAAGGTCACACTTGGAAATTAATGAAAAAGGTAGACTCTCAGGCCATCCTTCTCCCCTCTCCCCAAAGACTCTGCTCAGGTCTGTGGTGGGGCCTAGCAATCTGCCAACCCTTGGTGGGAGCCTGGGCGCAACAGGACTTTCTATCCTTGGGGAATTTTCAGAAAAGTTGATGATGCAGCAAACCCATAGAGTCAAATCCATTCATTCCTTCAGTGGGTAGCAAGAGGCTGTTGTGAGGCTGGTGCAACATCTGCTCTCATAGCACTAGCATTAGCACTAAGAGCGGAGCTGGGTAACCCCAGGTGGAGAGTGGTCCTGGGCATCGCCCTGTGCACCCATCTCCTGTGGTGCAGTCTGAGTCTCACTCCTGCAGGTGCTTTCTGGAAGCACTGCAGTGGTCTCAGCATTTATGTGGGAGTGGTGCCAGGACCCTCTGCAGACACCAACATCTGCAGGTGCTCAAATTCCCTGGCATGGCACCTGCCCATCACTTGTGCACATCCTCCTGTGCACTTGGATCCTCTCCTGATGACTTACAACACCTAAGACAATACAAAGGCTGTGTCCGTTGCTTTTAGACTGCGTTGTTGCTGCAGGAAGAACAGTAAAGGAAAGAAGTCCATGCACATTCAGCCAAGACACAGCCTTTTCTTCCCAGTTTCTGCCCACGGATGTGGAAACCGTGGATGTGGTGGGTCAACTCTGCCCAGTTTTGAATTCCAGCCAAGTTACCTATTAGGAGTCACCTAAAACTGCAAGAAGTCTGTTTCCTTATTTGTGAAACAGTGGAACCAGACTCCAAGGGCTTCCGTGAGGAACCCCAGCAATAATTCATCCACAACACTGAGTATTGACCCAGCAGCACAGGAGCTTTCATGCTCACTGTTGGCGCTCTGAGCACCTGACTCTCCGGCCCCCACCCCCTGATGTCTCCTTCATCTGACCTTCTGGGCTTCCTTTTTAGCATCCGATTGGAAGCTCCCCTGGTGGCCATCTAGTCTGATTCTTTCATATCACAGAAAGGAGAAGCTGAGAACTGAGAGGGGAAAGGCACTTACCCAGAGCCTCCACCCAGCAGAGTCAGCACTCATCCAGCTCTCCTAAGGCCAGACCAGAGGGTCTCATCTTCCCTGATAATGCATTCCATGGCTTGGACAAGGAAGGCGATTTCAGAGAATGCCAGCCAGGTTGGAAGAGGGATACTGTGGTGAAGTTGGAGATGCTGATTGCTTTGAGTGTTTCAACAGACAAAGGCCAGAGCTGATGTGCCCCTAGACAGGAAGATGAGGGTCCTTGAGCCTCCTCCATCCTTCAAACTTCCTCTGTTACTTGAGACTCCTTGCACAGGAACCAGTCCGAGCCAGGCTTGGGAAACAACAGAGGATCTGTGATTATTGCGCTTGGGTCCATGGATGGGAATAAGCTTCATCTTTTTGCCCTGGTCATTTGTCCAGCACTCTCTGTGGTGCTGGGCTTGTCTGTGCTGTCAGAAGGATAGCCACACACCACATGATCTATGGAACCCTTGTTAAAGTAGCCCCTGCTGCTGAGGGGCTGGGTGTGGTGTAGGGAGGAGCACTGGATTAGGAGTCAGGAAGTTCCCTCCCTTTACTCACTTGGAAAGTCACTTCCCCTGTCTGCCTTCACTTCCTCTTCTCCACTGTGAGGCATCTGAACAAAGAGGTCTCTCTAGTATCTCCCTATACAGTCGCAATCTGAAGATCACAGAGCCATTGGGATTGGGCTCTTGGTGGACTTTTCCCCACCCCAATCCCCTGCCAGTGCTGCATGTGGCTGCTTATGCCTTGGCCCTGTTTATTTCTGCAGGTGCACCTCTGATAACATTGCCTTCATGTGCTTCAATCCATGCCCCATTCATAGCAAACCATTTCCAATTCTCTTTACGCATTCTAGTCCCCTTGCTAAGCACACCCTTGTAGGTCTTGGCTGAGATGTCGCTTCCTCCAGGAAGATATCTCCAATCCCCAGATTCTAACCAGACACTGTTGTCCAGACTTCATAGCTCCTTGCATTTCTCCTGCCCAAACACAGCTCTGCCTTACTTGATTAAAATTCCCTATTTATTCACAATCCTATGGGACAAAATCGTCTATGATGATGGATGTTCTAGAAACACATGCAGTTGTGTATGGTAGCCACATGCAGTCCCTGAGCCTTTGAAAAGTGGCTAGTGCTACTGAGGGACTGAATGGTTTGTTGAAATGTAGTCCAATCATGTTTAAAGATCCATGTGTGGCTAATGGCCACTCTTGGACAATGCTTCCCCAGAGTCTGTAAGCTCTGAGAGGACAGGAAACGGGTCTAGTTTGTCCATCTCTGTGTCCTCGGGATGAGCAGAAAAGGTGAGCTCATCCAGATCACTTTGGCACCTGCTTCCTTAGCATCTTTGTGGCAGAGGAACCGAGATCTTATGCTGATGCCAAGGTTGCCTGTAAACTGTTGTTTTACTTTACCTTCACATGATGCATACAGAGACACAGCATGGCTTATTGTCCCCATTGTACAGCAGGGAATCACTGCGGCTCAGGATAAGGCGGTGCTTGCTCAGCCTCTGAAGCTGCAAGTGCAGAATTGGGCTACTCCTTGGGCTGTAGCTGGAAGTGTCTTTCGCATTATTTGACATGCACATATGACAGACAGAGCAGTAAAGTGGACACAGATGGCATAGGAATGGGGCAGGAGGATGTGGGCTGGCCACAGAGATCTTTCTCAGAGCCCTGAGCTCTGGAATCCCCCATCCCCAGAAGACGAGAAAACAGAGGCCCTGCCCTTGCGCCTGTTCCCAAAGATTTCAGCTCTTTCTCAGTACCCACTCCCCGCCCTGGAATTCACAGCCAGTGACAGCTAGTCTGGGAAGTGACAGGTGGAGACCAAGAAGAGAAGGGCCCTGAGCCCTGCCAGGGGGCGGGATGGGGCTGCCTGGCTCCTCCGTACCGGGGAATTCCCCTCTTTGCCTGCAGTCAGCTCAGCCCAGCCCTCCTTCCTGCAGACACACAGAGAGCCTAGCGCGAGCGGCTGCCCAGGGGACGTTAACCCCCGTGGAACACACCTTCACCTCCCCTGCCTTTTCCAGGTGAGTGACCCGGGACAGGGGAAAGGGCTCAGGGGACAAGGGTGCTGGAGCCAAAAGACCTCCTCACGCCCAACTCTCTACAAGGAACTACCTTGTCCCCTCTTTCCTGCCAGCTAGGCTCCACGGGTCCCCAGTTCGGTTGCTCTGCAACCTGGTCCACTCCGACACCCAGGTCTTAAGCTTTGGCCTCTGCTCCTTGCCTGGCCCCTTCTCCCATCTTCTTACTCCTCCTTCTCTCTTCCTGCCCTCCTTTCCTTGCCCTGCCTTCTCAAGCTTGTCTTCTCTCCAGTCACTGAAACCTTCTCCAAAGACAAGGGAAAGAAAGACCAATTCTGGTCTTAGGGCTCCCCTCGGAGAAGGGAGTCAGGGTGCCAGCATGAATGTGGCCATGTGTATCTCTGTGTGTGAGCATGTCAGATCTGCCTGGGTTATACGAGTAGGGCCATGAAAGCCCGTTACTGAGTTTGCTGTGTATACAATCTGGGTAAGTGTGTGAGAGGGAAGGCATGAGTGTGTGTTGAACGAATTGGAAGCACAGAGCCAGCTAACAATAAACCCAGTGGGGCTTATACCACCCCTACCTTGTGCCTTGTTGGGCAGCGTGCCGGAGCTGGGACTCCTGAACACTGGGGTTAGGGGGGATCTCTCCTGTCTCTTGCCTGCCTTATTCCTGGGGCTGCTGGACCTTTCTAAGGGGAAACCCTTAGCCTAGAGCCTGAGGTGCTGGGAGTAGGCCAGGGCTGGCAGGTACAGTGGTGAGGCAGTCTCCTCTTTGAATACAAACAGTCCAGACTTTCCAAAGCCAGTCAGAGGCCCAGCCCAGGGAAGTCCCTGGCCAGCAGGAGTGAGGAGTGCAGGCCATGGCTCCTGGGAGTTTCTGTGTTGCTGAGGGAGAAAAGGGAGTGGAGAGGAGCCTTGTGGGACTGAAAGAGAGGCTTGCTCTTCGGGCCCTGTCAGGGCTTCCCGGGATTGGGAAATACTTCCCGATTGTGTGGATCTGCCTCCCAAAGGGGCTGAGCTGGACACTGATCTCTTCCCACTTCCAGGAGAGGGACAAGAGGCAAGCTCAGGCTCGAGCCTATATCCAGCTGATACCCTGAACTGATGCCTGGAAGGTCAGAGGAAAAGAAGCTGGAGCAGAGGAGTCCCAGGGCCCCTAGGAAGGAACTGTGGGAGGAGCCTGACTGGGCTACGGAGGTGACAAGGCCGGGAATTTCCCCCCAGTGTCACTTTGCTCTTTCTTCTCCAGCAGTGCCCTAGAAACTAAAGAGGCACAGGCAAGCGCAGGGATGGGGGAAAACAACTGGGATGGAGAAAGATGCAAACAGAAAGGCACAGAAAAGGTCAGCAGAAATGCCCTCCAGCTAGGTGTCTCCTCCCAGAACATTCTGTGAGGTCTAGGGCAAGTTGCCTCTCAGCACTGGGCCCTGGGATTCTGGGAGTGGGGCATGGGGGAGGAGGCAGAGAAAGGGAAACAGATCCTACTGTCTTTCCCTGAGGCCAAGCCATGTGATCTTAATCCTTACTGCCTTACCTTGCAAACCAAGCACCATTATAATCTTTAAGAACGTCAAGGAGGCACTGAGCTGAAGGTATCAGGACTGTATTGGTAGTCCAGGGCTGTTTCGACTCCAGACCCATACCTTAACCTACCACCCGCGCATGACGTATCTCCTGGAAAAGGGGCAAATTGTGGGCATCAGATGATTTCATCTGCCTTAGGACTGCAAATGAATGGGTGTCTTAACTGTCTCATGCAGTTGCTTAGCAAGTAGGGAAAAAGAATTTAAGATGCCTTTATGGACTAAAAGAGGGAAGCTGGGGCCATACACTTGGCTTGTTTCACTTAACTTCTTACTGAAAGAATATACCTGGTACAGTGGTGGTTAGTCTCATGTACTTGAAGTACATTATCTCATTTAACTATCACCCAGATCTCTCTTTAATGTACATACACACCAATGCCAAAAAGTACCTAGAACCACTGTAGGGGTTTACATTCCAAAGATGTGTAGATAAGGAAGAAACCCTTGGCCTAGTTCACTAGCTTTATGCCCTAAGTTCCACTCACACCTAGCAGCCTCCCAAGGGAGGGGGCCTGTACTTGTCCAATGGAGAAACTCCATGTCCCAGTCCTGTGCTTGCTAGGAGTATAAGCCTGGAGTCCCAAGCTCAAATTCTCATTCCAAACTCCACTTGAGACCTGGAGACTTCTGCCCTTCTCTGGCCCTAGGTGTGGCTCCAGTTTTCTGAGGAAGTGACTGAGTCTGATCACTTCTAAAGGCCCTTGTATAGTGCCAGCTCTTGCTGTGCTCCAGGTCTTGCTTGCTGGCAACTTCCTAGCACGATGCTTCAGAGCACTGGGTTTACGAGGCCATACTTCCATGGTCCAGATGCTTGTTGCTCTGTGAGACTGTGGGCACTCAAAGGTGTTTGGGAGATACCTCATGGGTAGGTATGAGCTCCTCACCCAGCAAACATTCCATAAACACTACCTCTTGATGCCTTCCAAGTGCAGCCTGCCATTGTCTTCTGGGACTTTAGAGATAAACTGATGACAGGTGGATTTTTTGGTGTGCTGTTTATGTCTTTCAACTGTGTTTTTGGGTCTGATTTTGGAGCCACATCAATAGAGATGGTGGAGGAGGAAGGCGGGGTGGGAAGGAGATTGGGATGTTGTGTGATTTGAAACATAACACAACATAGCACGGCACCTGTTGTCACTCTGGAAAAGCAAGGGCTGCTACCCGCTTGAGTCACTCACCTGCTAGCATCAGGCCCAGATTCCTGACTTGGAAATCCCCTTGCAGGCCCCGTGATGGGCTTGGGTGCCTGTCTTTCATTCCTGCCACACCCTCAGAGACTATAAGGTTCCACAGGGAACATGGATGGTGAAACAGTCTGGTGAAGCTGTATCAACAGCAAAGTTTTCCTCACTGCAGACCACATGTGCCACTCTCATATCTCACCTGCCTCTGTGAGCTGAGCTTGTCTTATGCTCACAATCACCTGAAGGGTAGGTACAGTTATCCTGTTTGTAGAGAGGAACCGAAAGCTTAGAGAGGCTAGTCAGGTGCTAATAGGTTGAGTGGGGATTGGAACCCCATCTGTGAGATCTGTAGCCTGCTGCTTTTTTAGGTGCGCTAGCAGGGTGCTGGATTGCAAGTGGACTGGCCAGGACTAGAACCGAGATGGTGGAATTGCCAGTGGTAGTTTAAGCTGTTGTACCACCATGTTGGCCCCTTCTTTATCATAAGTATAATGAGTAACAGAATATTGTTCTGAGAATCTCATATCACCTTTGAAACAACTGAAGGCACCCTAGGATATCACAGAGCCTGACACAGAATCCTATTTTTGTGGGAAGGACTCTGGGTGCTGACCAAGTTACCGTTGACTGACCATGTGTCCTTTCTGTAAAATGAGAGCATGTATGAAATAGTTTCCCTAATCTTTTCTAAGAATCCTTTCTGAGGACAACAGTCTACCGCTAATGAAATTTTGAACATCAATTCCCAGTGGGTTGGGGTCTCATGTACCAAGTCTCCCCTAAAGCTACTCTGGCAGGGCCCCCTGGCTTGCAGTAGAGTAGACCAATCACTCACACCCAGGTGGTGAAAGAGAGTTTATTAAATAAAAAAAAGATTTATTTATTTGAAGGGCTGAGCAATAGAGAGGGAGAGACAGGGCCTTTACTTTGCAACTTGCACAGCAAGAAGTGGGAAGGCAAAGACTCAATTCCTAAATTCCCTGAGGGCTCCAGGGCAGTGAGGTGATCCAGATTACAGCTGGCTTTGTGGAGGACAGGTCAGTTTGTGCCTGGAGGCCTTCGTATGATTGGTCAGTGGTGAGTGGCTGCAGTATTTTTTAGATGACTGCCTAGCAGAGTGAGGTCTGCCCGTCTGTGGTCTCTGGATGGATTAGGTATTGTTCCATTGGGTCAGGGCTTGGGGTTCATGTGACATTCTCAGAAAAGAGTCCAACGTCTGGATGTTAACCAGGAAGGGGATGATTGAACTGAGATGGTCTTAGGGTCTCATGGGCCTGCGTGACTCCCTTAACTTAGTTTCCTGACAAAGAAACGGCAGTTGGAGGGAGGGAGCCAGGATTCTGACACTATGGGCGTTAGGGATGAAGGTACCATGCCAGTGCTCAGCTCTGCGTGTAAGAGCTGTTTTCCACCCAAAGGTCCTACTGCCCAGGGGCCCTACTACCCTTTTGGGATGGGCACCTCTCTGAAATAAAATAATGGGTTTACCTAAAAGATAGGCTTCACTAGAAAGTAAGTTATCGTTCCCTAACTGATCTAGTACATTCCACTGCCTGCTGGGATACACTCTGTGATTACATTTGGAGCTTGTGACTAGATTTGGGGCTTGGTTTAGCCCCCTGTGCCTAGCCTCATCCACATTTTAGGGTGGCTGAGTGAACAAAATAATGCCCGAAGTGTTTACTATGTCTGGAGCAATGAGTGGGCAAGAAACAGAAGTAACTCAACAGAATGCTTTAAGCTGGGGATTTGGTTGCAGATCTGCTTGGAGCAGCCCAGGAGTGCCCAGGGCGCCGGCTTTGGCCCAGCTCCACACGCTGACGCGCCTTCTGGCAAGTCCCCTCGCGCCCAGGCTGCGGCCCGCCGGCCACCAGCGGGAAGGGCCTGGGTGGTCTCCGCGGCTCTCGCCTCCGCTCTGAAATTCCGGCTTTTAAGCTGACCTCAGGCCTCGGCCCGGGACTTCCGGCGCAGGGAGTGTCGCGGGGCGCCGCGCCGACGCTCACGGCGGCGTCCGGGCTGGGCAGCCGCTGCGGGAGCCGAAGGCTGCGGAGGGAGACCGCCCGGAAAGCCCGCGGCCACCCCGCCGGCTCTGGGCTTCGGTGGAGCCCGGCTGCCGCTGTTTACCTCGCGACGCCCCACCCCCGGCGGCCGCAGCCCGCTCGGAGCGCGCGGTGCCATTGGGCCGGCGGCCTGTCAGTCGCCGGGGACTTTCCCAGAGGTGGGGCGGCCCGGTCCGGGAACTTCCTCGTCCTCCGACCTGTACCCCTGCCCTGGTCCGGGAGCCGGGAGGGGTGCTGCGGAGCCTGAGCTTCACCTTGGGCTCTGTCCGGTTTCTGGAGCCGGACACGGGGTCACTGCCCCTTCAAAACACCGCCCTCAGGTACGTCGGCCCGCCTGGGTCAGGGATGGAGGGGGAGGAAGGGAGGCCGGCACCAGGGAGGATTCGAGCCTCGGCGGTGACGTGGCGTCCGAGGGAGGTCTGGCCGGGACCCCACAGTCCCTCCGGTTGCTGCGTCCCCGCTGCGTGAGCTCCGGGGCCGGCGGCGGGGCCGGCGGGGCGCGCGTGCGCACTGCGCGCCGGGAGCCGTGCGGGGCAGCGCGCGCGACTGGCCGACCCTCCCGGGGCGGCAAGTAGCTGGGAACCGGCGGACGCGTCACTAATTTCGTGTAAAGTTTTGGAAGCAGTGTGTACAACAAGTAACGAAAGGGAAAATGATGATAATAACTTATTGGGCGCTTTCCAAGTGCTGATCTCAAGGCGTTTTGTGTGTTAATCCATTTTAATGGTCACCTCAATTTTAAACGTGATCATTCTTATCTCCACTTTTTTTTATTAATAATGTAGGAAGCCAGGTCACTTGGAGTCTCGTGTCCAGCTGTTAGTGAGTTGCTGAGTTGGGCTGTAATCCAGACATGTTTTTTCAGAAGGCACTTTGTTGGAGAGTGTGTGTGTGTGTGTGTGTGTGTGTGTGAGAGAGAGAGAGAGAGAGAGAGAGAGAGAGAGAGAGAGAGAGAGAGAGAGAGAGATGGAGAGAAGTAACGTGTGGAACAGTTGCATTACACACTCATGAATTGTATGCACGGGAGTGGGTGCTAATTTTGTGGGGCTGTATGAGAAGCTGTGTTTTGGTCGGAGGAGGGAGGAGCTTTGTGGATGTTGCGGAAGAGTCAGCGGCCCCAGCTGCAGCCAGTTGCTTGCAGATGGACAGTGTCGAGTAATGTGTGGATTCCTGCTACATCATTTTAATCTTACAGCATCGTCAGAATGGCATTTCATCAGCACTTACTCACTTTCCGAACGGTGGGTTGTGGTAGAGGGGAATTTGGCATCTCATGAGAGGTCAGAAAAAGGGACATTCAAGACTTTCTGAAATTCCGGACGGTGTGCTTGTCAGGAGGATGGAATGTTGATCAGCTCTAACTCAGAGCACTCCTGCGGCTCTTCAGAGCAGGAGAACTCAGCCGTGGAAACACCAAGGTGATCATTCTGCTAGCCTGCTTTTTGTGCACACTGACCCCATACCCTGTGTACTACGTTATAGTCAGTGTCTTGCTTAAGCTTTCCAACAGTGGTCCTAGTAGGCTCAAGTCTTACATGAGCAAAGTAAGACCCCAGAACTAGTAAGGCACAACCGCTGAGCCCTGTTGCCTTTCCACTGTCCTCATCTCCTAGACTGGCTCAGTCCTGAGCCAATGATGTGGTTTAGGACTGGAATTTGGTGGGCACTATCGATCAGGCCCCTCGGAAAGCTGCAGGCAAAGCATCCAGGGTTCTGTGCACTCCAGTGACCGTGATGGTCCCGCTCACTCCCATGGACGTCCTGTGCATGAGGCATGACACTTAGGCTCAGGTCTGGCCCCTACCCCGAAATACCCATAACAGCAGGTCTTTTGGGGCCCCAGAAGCAGTGGGGTCTGACTCACCCCCTCAGCCCCCACCTCCGTGCTGCTTGTGACTTTGGGCCCGGATGTTCTCGTAGGGTCAGGCAGACCTGATTTGAGCGTGGCAGTTTTGTAGGAAGGTGTTTGCCTCCCTCACTGGGTGCTTTTATTGCTTTACTTGCTGTGATTGAGCCATGCTCAGCTGCTTATTGTCACGCCGGGGCCCTCCGTGCGTTCCATCTGCTCAGAGCTCCTCTCGCCAGCTCTTCCCATGGCTGGTTTTTCCTTATCTGTCAAGTCTCAACTCAAATGTCACCTCCTCCGAGGGGCCTTCCCTGACCTTTCTATGCAAAGTAACCCCTTTTTTCACTTTCTGTCATATTACTTTAAAAAAATATACACTCATGATGCTCAGAAATAATCTCTTATTTGCAAATAAGAAAGTAGAAATTCAGAACGTTGTAGCTGTCATATAGTTACTTTTAGTATTTTTATTATTGTCTCTCTTTTCCTGGACTGTAAGAGTGAGAGCAGGGACCCGTTTAGTCTTCACATCTATGTCCCTGACCCCTGGAGAAGAATGTCTGGGGTAAGGCTCTGCTGGCTTTGTGCAATGAATGAGTAGAAGTGAAGAAACTGGAATAATGGTGCCTTCCACAGAGGAGGAGGCTGAGGTGTGGCCATGGTAGGGCAGGGTGAGGCCCAGCCTCTGTTGTGCCCTGGTGTTTGCACCTCCTGATGTTAGCAGACACCTCCTGCAGGCTCCCCATGCTCAATGCTGTGTGGTGTGTGAGATGCACAGATGCATTAGGGACTGCTCTGCCCTCCAGGAACTTGTAGTCAAAAGGGGAGAAGGGTGCTATGAGCATTACCTGGAAGGCACTGTGTGCCAGGAATGCATCTGACCTGCAGCATGGAATACCCCAGGGGCACAGGTGATAGGGGCCAAAGGAGGGAGGTGACCCAGGGACGTGCAGGTGGGGGGTGTGGCCCTCATCAGGAATGCAGCCTTTAGGCCAAAGACTGCTTGAGCTGAGAAAGACCCTAAAAGGTCTTGATCCCAGGTGTAGCTGGGTCTGTTTTCCAGACTGGCAGGGGCTGGAATGCACCCGCGTCTGATCCAGTGGATGGAGGAGGGCTGATGGCAGTCCTTGAGAGTCCTTGGTACAGACAGACCGAGAGCTCCCATGTTTGGCAGACCCAGCTGGGGACTGCCTCTGCCACTTTGGGCCTCCACTTCCTAAACTCAGTGCCATGCTCGTGCTACTTCTTAGAGGTGCTGGGATTCACTGCAGGATGGTTGGTGCCTAGCCCCAGCCCAGGGCAGCCCCATGGCAAGTGCTCAGGGAGTGCCAGCACCTGCCTTTTAAAGATAGTGAGGCTATAGAAGGATCCCAGTGGGAGGGACATGATGAAGATGAGCTGATCTCTTATGCCTCTGGATGCTTTGCCTTCAATTCTCTACTGCCTGTGGACCCTACTGAGTCCTCTCTGGAGGGGTGGTCCTTTGTTCTGTCTCAAACGTGTGTCCCTGTTTGGAGTAGTTCAAGATGTGGCCTAAGTTCCTGTGACAGCATCCAGCACCCCTCTGCTGGACCCCGGGCACAGGGAGCCCTTCTGATGTGGCAGACATCCTTTTTTGTGCCCACCACAGTCTGAGTTCTTCCTTCCCCACCATCTTCTTGCTTCCTGGACCACTTGGGGGCAGGGGAGCAGTAGTGCAGAGTGATAAGAGAGTGCAGGGGTCCCCTGGAGGTGTGGGTTGTAACTCCCCTTGGTGTATTGCAGCCCTTGGCCAGCTTCTGTGTCCTCAAAAAACTGTGCTCATCAGCATCTCTGGCGTTCCTTCCCAGCTCTGCTCTTAATAGTACCAGCCAGCCAGTGACGAAATGGTCTCTCTCTGGCTCCAGCAGCTCCTCATATCTTCCCACTGGGCCAGGCCTTGCTGTGCCCACTACTCGTGCTGCTGTCCTTGTCTGCCCACAGGGCCTGTTTGGCTGCCCCTCTGCATCCGTGTTGGGAGGCTATTGGGGTGGGGTGAGGGAGCACCCTGTAGAGCTGCCAGAGGAAGACCTAGGCAGGGAAGCTGAGAGTAACCCCACCCTTGTGCTGGGGTGAAACATAGCTTCCAACCTCCTCCAAACCCCCAGGCAGACCTTGGCAGTCACCATGGTCAGTGTTGGGAGTTTGTGCTGTTTCTCCTGTGACTAACTCAGGACATTCTTTGGATTGGAAGGGATGACTGGAGAGGAACAGCTGACCCTCGCCCTATAGCTGTTGACTGAGAGGCAGGAACCTGTTGTCCCTGTGCACTTGCGTAATGGGCAGTGCAGGCAGGTATGAGTGTGTGTGTATGTGTGTGTGCTCTTTGTGTCACGCCAGCAAGCTCAGAGGCCAGCGCTAGTATTTTTAGGGCAGATGTGGGGGTATCCTGTGAGTCAGGGGCCTTTGGTTTGGCCTCCACCCACTCTCCCAAGTGCTTGCTCACTCTCCACTGGCCTTCAGGCTCCTTGGCCTAGGTCTTCCTCATGGCCTTCTTTGCCAGTACTTGAGGAGCCCTGGTCGCTCTGCATTCTTACATCTGCCTCTTCAATTATTTTGCTGCCTGATCCTGACCTGCAGATTGGCCACACTGACTTTAGAAGCTATCAAGAATCTTCAGTAGGTGATCTGGAGATAGGGGTACCCATCAGCAAATCAAGAGCTAACACATGTTTTGCACACCTGAAATTTCTCCCTGACAAACCCTCCCCCCAAGAAGAAACAAATATTTTCTTTTTTTTTTTTAAGATTTATTTTATTTTTATTGGAAAGTCAGATAGAGAGGAGAGACAGAGAGAAAGATCTTCCATTCGATGATTCACTGCCCAAGTGAGCGCAATGGCCAGTGCTATCCCAACCCGAAGCCAGGATCCAGGAACTTCTTCGAGGTCTCCCACATGGGTGCAGAGTCCCAAGGCTTTGGGCCGTCCTCGACTGCTTTCCCAGGCCACAAGCAGGGAGCTGGATGGGAAGTGGAGCTGCTGGGATTAGAACCGGTGCCCACATAGGATCCCAGCACATTCAAGGTGAGGACTTTAGTCGCTAGGCCACGCTGCCGGGCCCAAAACAAATATTTTCAAGTTAGTGTTTATTATTCTCTGGCATTTCTTTATAGTTTTATTATAAATGGGTGTGCCTCTGAACAGTATGTAGTATTGTTTTGTGTGTTGTGAAATGTTGCTTAAATGCAGTCCCTGTCTCCTCTCTGACTTGCTTTGGTTCATATTCTGTGCAGTTCATTCAGGTTTATATCTCTGGCTCTGGTTTGTTCATTTCACTGCCTCAGGTATTCGTTGATGTGAAAATATCACAATGTATTTGCTTTCCTCTTCATTTAGGTAGTTTTTGGCCTTTATATGTCACAACACAGTATGTTTAACATTTTGAAAACTATGCATTTGTGGCATCTTTTGCTTTAATGGGAGTATCTTTTCCATGTTCAGCTTTCCCTTCCTAGTCCTTTGATAGTCTCACTCCTGCTTGAGTAGCACTTTAAGGCTGAGGGAGCTCTGTGGTTCCTACTTGGTCGTCACAACATTTCCATAGGGAGAAAAAAATGTGAGGTTAACTGAGGTCACTCAGGGAGGCAGCCGAGCCCAGATTTGAAGCCATTAAGCTCTCTCCCACCACATACTCAAAATTCAGCTTTTTCCGCTTGAGCATAGAGTTACAGGGTAGGTCAGTCCTTCATTGGATAAGCCAGCTCTGGGGTTGGAAATTGGCAGATGAACAGAAAGCTGTTCATCCCTTTTGTCTCAGGATTGGGATTCATTCCCAGTTGAGTGTCCCTGTAGTTGATAGGAGAAGCTCAGTTAGGTGCCAGCTGCCAGCAGGGAGGCAACTGGGTTCCCAGGCTCCTGGGCAGGAACTGCCCCTTCGTCTGGAGTCCAGGGCTGCACCTGCTTGGTCTCAGCTGCTCACCAGCAGAGCTGGAGTCAGGCCAGGTCTGAGCATCTCAGGCAGCGGCTGGGGAAGCTCTTGCTCTGAGGTTGTGCCCGGCTGAGTGCAGTTCTCCATGGTCTGGTGCATCTGTGTCGGTCTCCTCAATGTCGGGGCTAACCTCCCTAAAGCCAGATCCTTTGTGGCGGGCTCCAGGTTGAAGTCCTCCGCTATGGTTTCCAACTCTCAAAAACACCGGGTTCCTCACACAGGCATATTTGATTTTTCTCCAGCCCCATGGCTTTGCCTGCTGTAGAAAGTAGGCACCTGAGGAGGAAGTTCCCACCCTGTGCTGCCCCCCAACCCTGTGTGGTTCCAACTCAGGTGGGCCTTCTTGCTGTTCTGACCCTGTTGGGTCACTTACATTTTTTTTAAACAAAACTCATTTTAAAATATTTTTAAAAATTACAGAATGACACATATTTCTTGGAGAAAACCTCAAGCCACATGAAAGGCGTGAAAGTACACGTGGTGTACTCTCCCTGGCCCCTCCTTGTCCCCAAGATGTTTAAAAATTAATTTTTTAATTACATAAGAATAAGACTAGATTTACTATGTAAAGAATCAAAATATTTTTGGTTAAAAAAAAGAGAAGTTCCTTTTGTAGGTTTCCACCCAAGGTTCTTCAGTGGAGCTGTGTCCTCGAAACTGGGCATGTATCTTCCAGATCTTCTGTGTACATTTCAAATTTTACACACACACACACACACACACACACACACACAGAGTTTTATGGTTTTTTTTTAAAGATTATTTTTTATTTGAAAGGCAGAATTATAGACAGGAGAGACAGAGCTCTTCCATCGTCTGATTCACTTATTAAATGGCCACAGCAGCCAGAGCTGGGCCGGTCCGATACTAGGAATCAGGAGTTTCTTCTGTCTCCCACATGGGTGCAGGGACCCAAGAACTTGTGCTGTCCTGTACTGCATTGCTTTCCCAAGCACATTAGCATAAAGTTAGATTGGAAATATAACAGTCAGGTCTTGAACTGGTGCCCGTTTGGGATGCCAGCATGGTCGGCAGAGGCTTAGCCTATTATTCCATGGCACCAACTCCTGTGTATTTTTAAAGAACATAGGTCCCTATTACACATATAAACCATGCTCTTTTTTTTTTTAAATTTCGTGAGAATCTTTGATTACAATGCAATTTACTCCCTTTTTTGATAGCTACGTAGTTTTTCATTGGATGACTATGTCATTTTTTTTAACTAGCCCCTTTTTTTCCTGATTAATTAATTGGAGAGAGAGCTCCAATTTGATGGTTCACTCCCCAGATCCCCCCAATAGTCAGGACTGAGCCAAGCTGAAGTTGGATCTGAAAATTCATTCCAGGTGTGCCACATGAGAGAAGGGAATCTGCCTGGAGCATCACTGCTGCTTCTCGAGGTCTGCATCAGCAGGCAAAGGGCATGAGGAGCAAAGCCAAGACTTGGCTTACAGGTCCTGCAGTGTGGTATGTGGGCATCTTCATCGGTGTCTTAACTGCCAGGCCACATGCCTGCCTCTCACCAGCCCTTCCGGGTGAACATTCAGGATATTTTTTTTCCCCTCAAAATGCATGTGACAGTACATTTCTTTGTCCAATCCCTGTGGACATTAGTGCCAAGACCTCTAGACTCCCTGATGGTATTATTGAACCTGTCAGTCACTCTTACTTATGTGATTGAAACCTCCCCAGGCACACCTTTCTACAAAAACAACTGTTCTCTTTCCTTCAGGCACAAGCACAGGGTGTTAGAAAGGATGCTGTGGGCCACCCAGCTATGAGAAAAGCAACTATATAGCAAGGCCACATGGGTCAAAATGTACCTGAAGGGGTAGAGGTGGAAATCAAGCAGACCACACCTGGAGTGTCGTGTCTACTTCCAGGCCCTGCTGCCCACAGGATATGGGAAGGAGTGTGCAGATCAGCTTCAAGGGAATGCTCCACATCTCTCTAAGGCTGATGTGGAGAGGAGGGGTATCTTGTTCCTAGTTTTGGGAACTCCAGAAACCAGAGCAAGAACCAGCAGATCTTGGAGCTGTGTAACTATAGCCAGCCAGGGAGTCATCTTGGGAGGACATTGTGAGCTGAACTGTTGTCCCAGGCAGTTTTGCAGATTGGATCAGCATGGGAAGGAATTTGCCCCGAGCTTCCTCGCAGTGTGAGATGCTACTCCCTGGTAACTGTAGGTGATCAGAGGCACACTGGGTCCTGGAACCATAGTGTTAAGAGACATGTGGGGCTCAGCAGCGTGGCCTAGTGGCTAGGGTCCTCGCCTTGATCCCATATGGCCTCTGGTTCTTATCCCGGCAGCTCCACTTCCTCTCTGTCTCTCCTCCTCTCAGTATATCTGACTTTGTAATAAAAATGGAATAAATCTTTAAAAAAAAAAAGAGAGAGAGAGACATGTGAAGGCATGTGGGGAGAGCTGCGTGCAGACCTGACTCCCTTGGTTTCAGCCTCCTGCCTCTCTGGACAGTGCAAAGTAACAGAGGAAGCACTGATGAGTCTGGCGGATTGAGGCTAGAGTGTTTTGTTTTTTCCACTGTGTCCTTTAGGCAAATGACTTTACCTCTATGAGCCTGCCTCTCCTTGTGAAAAACAGAAAATGCTCTCTCGCCAGGGGTTTTGCTTTCCCTGATGCAAAACCAGGGTGAGAATTTTCATGTCTGTGTGGTGAGAAGAAAATGAGGTACTTGTGGCTATTGGTGCAGCCCAGGGCTTGGCCTATGGTAGTGCCTAACAGACAAGCTGCCATGCCCTCTGTGGCCTTATGTTAGTGCCCCATAGTCCTCTCCTGCAGGATTTCTAGTCAACCAGTGTCCCTGGTGCAACACCAGTGCTAGACCCAGGCTGCACTGACCCAGGTGTCTGGCAGTGCTGTGTAGCCTGGTCTTGCAGGCTGAGGGAGACAATATGGACCCCTCTGTGGGTGGCTCAGCAGAGGGTGTAGTAAGGACACAGGGCAAGTGTGTGTCTAACATGAAATACAGTGTGGCTGAGGACTGGGTACCTGGTGAGGCAGAGGGAAGAACCTGGTAATGGGCTGTAGACTTCAGGCAAGGATGTTTGACTGCTTTGAGGGTAGTAACAACACCTCAAAACACTCTTATGGATCAGGGAAATCCAACTGGACCTTAGCAGGGATGGAGCTGAGGGTGGTAGCCATCTTAAGTCAGGAAGGTTCTGGATGGTGTTAACAGGAAGTTGCAGATTCTGAAACGTTAGAATCAGAGGGCTTCTTGGAGATTGGCCTGTTGGCCTCTGTGTCAGATCATTGCTGTTGTAGTGATCCCTCTTGAGGCACTTTGCCTGACTCACACAGTTCCTAAGCCCCAATTCTTTTGATGTAGGTGCTGTCTTCAGTGCTGTCTGAACCTGGCAGTCAGCAACTGGGATTAGCTTAGTTCTCTATTATTATTATTAGTAGTAGTAGTAGTATTTGGTTTCGTGAGGGCAGTTGAGGGATCACAGCAGTGCTGGGAGGAAGGTACAGAGATGCCCTGTATGCTTCTGCATAACCCGCCTCACTGGCAGCATCTCCTACAGAGGGGCACATATGTCACCATGGCTGCACCTGCACTGGCAGATCATCCCCCAGCACCCATAGTTTACATTAGGGTTCACTCCTGGCCATGTACCTCCTATGGCTTTGGAAGGATGTACAGTGACAGGTATCCACCATCTCACTGTCATAGTAATCCTGCTGTGCTTTGATGGATGGACCTGGGGCCACTGTCTCCCTGACTTTGACACTGGCGAAGCAAACTAGAAGACATCACTGGAATGGGAATGTGGATGGCTTTTTGCTTTTGTTTGGACTGCAATTTCACAGTGGTTCATCCCCTTTCTTGTTTCTTGACAACCATGAAACTGAGGCTTAGCGATCGCACTCCCTCATGAGCCTGTCATCATGTTCCATGGACTTCTCCAGCTACTTGTTCGCTAGATACAGTGTTGTACCCCAGGACCCTGCCAGGGCCAGCAGTCAAATGAGGATTTGCAGGTTACTTAGAAATTGTGTGGAAGCCACATATTAGTTTACCAAGCCGACAGAAGAGAACGAAACACTGTTAGGAGCGAGAATACATGGAGGAGGAGGAAAGCCTTGGCCTTTATATCAGCTGGTTATAGTTGTGGGGTTGCCTCTGCCTTTTGCTGAATATCTACTGTGTGCCAAGCAATGAGCTGGATATTCATCATTGTTTTAAAATTTCCGTGTCTATTTGAAAGGGAGGGGGAGAGAGAGAGAGAGGTATCACTCATCCAGTAGCTACTTCCGTTGAAACAGCTGGGCTGAAGTCAGAAACAAGGAGCTCAGAATAGGTCTCCCACATGGGTAGCAGGGACCCACAGACTGGAGCTGTCATCTGCCTCCCAAGGTGCCTTTTGGCAGGAAACCAGAATCAAAAGCAGAGCTGAGTCTTGCATTCTCATATAGGATGTATTATCCCAAGTGGTAGCTTAACCACTGAGCCAAACAGCTGCCTCCGTTCATCATTATTATTTTGGAAATTTTATTGTAAAATGAATACATGAAGGGTCTTTGAAAAGTCATGGAAAATACCTATTATGAAAATACTATGTATATATTTCAATTTTTGCATCAAAATAAACTTACCTTTTAATTTTATTTTTCATAAACTTATTGAAGTACCCTCTATATGCTTCTTTTTATGTAAATCAGATAATCAGCAAGTAGAAAGTGCAAATTCCCTACCAACTGAACACGAGTTATTTAATTTAATTTCTTCCATCTTGTACCAAATAGGCTCTACAATTATTCCTGTTCTACAGGTGAAACAGCTGAAGCTCTGAAAAGGGGAGTGACTAACCCAGTGTCCCCCAGGCTGCAAAGATGGTCAGAGTTGGGGTCAGTGCAGGGGATCCCCCAGGGGCAGCATTTGAGGAGGACTTGCCCTTAGGCTTGCATCCGGGCCCCACCTTCAGTGCTGCTCCTTGCTTGTCCCCACCCTCTTCAAATCCCTTCTTCCTGATGCCAGGACTGTGTGTTCTCCAGTATGCGGATCCCTTCCCTTCCTTGACTTGGTGTTAGCTTCCCACAGTTGGAGAGGTTTCCATCCTCATGCCTGCACAACACACTACTTTAACATGATGACATTAACACATTGCATTAACACACATTGTGTGTTTTAGTCTTTCTTCCTTCCCACCTTCCTTTCTTCCTTCTTGCTTTCCTTTCCCTTTCCTCCCTCCTCTCATCCTCCTTCCCTTCCCCTTCCCAGAGCAGACATTAGGATAAGCCTTTCTGACCTCTGCTCATGCACTTGCTTTCCTGGAGACAGGTCCCTTCCCCATTGTGCCATCCCCAGGCACTGGCATCAAGGGCGACATCAGCAGCCATGACTTCCTGACCCAGTGCAGAGCTCCCAGTGGGTTTCTCCTCTTAGGCCAGGGAGAGCCCCATTTCTTCTTCCAGTCCTGGGAGGCAGGTAGTAACCAGAAGTTTACATAGGGGGCCTCAATTTCCTTATCTGACAGACCTGCACCCTGCCTCTTGCCAGGATGGCTATAACTGAAAAACAGTGCCCAGTGATCCCCTGTTTGGCTGGTGTTGCTGGCTGTGCAGGGGAGCATCCTCAGGGAGCTAGGAAGCCCTCTCTTGTAGCCTCCAGAGCCTGGGCCCCCACAGCACCGTGCCAGAGCTGACCCTTTCCAGGCAGCTGCTGGGTATACATGTCATCCTGAGTCAGCCTTGTTTACCCTTCCCCTTCATGCCAAAGTTGAGTTGGGCCCATGCTCTGTCCCCCACACAGCTCATCTGCTCACATGCCAGTGACCCTGGCAGTTTCAACAGCATCGCTTCCACCTGTCTGACCTGCCGAAACCTCCCACCTTTCTGAACTGGGTCTTTCTGGTGGGCAGTTCCAGGGCCCCTCCAGGGCAGACTGTAGGATGTTCTGCCCCCAGTCCGGGTCTTACTTTGGAAGAAGGACTGAGCTAGCTGCCTCCTACTTGCCAGTTACTTCTGGTACAGGCAGAATATTGGTGTCTTACTCTTGGTGGGTCACCAGCTGATTGTAGCTTCTGCAGTCAGGCCCAGGGAGTACACAGTCTGGAGCCAGAACCAGCAGGAGGGCAGTCTGGGGGGTTGCTGGTTTTGGTGGGGGTGCAGCACAGGGATGAAGATGAGGTTGTAGAGCTATAGGTAGACTGGAGAGGGAACAGTGACATTCTGGTTCCTGCTGCACCCTGACTTCATGGTGGCTTTGACCTTCTCTGCCCTGCTTGTGCTATGAGCTCCTGCCCCACAACTCTGAGCTCTGAAGTCTGCCCCTGCCCCACATGAGTGATGTGGTCAGTACATCCTTTGCCCCTTTTTGATGTCACTGTGTTCCCATCACCAGATCTCTGTCAGTTGGTGACACAGAGATTGGCTCATTGTCCCTGGAGAGTCCCTGTGCATGGTGTCTGTCCCCGGGAGAGCCCATCCACCCGTCACTGCCCAGTGCAGGAGGAGAGTTCCTGTTGGCCCCACAGTCATCCTGACCACCTGGGCATGAGGTCAGCGGGGCCTGGAAACTCCCTGCTTGTCTTTGTCTTCTTTCCTCCCAAAGTCTAGGCTCTGCTGCAGGTGGCTCCTCTGGTCTCCCAAGAGGGTTTTCCCACCAGCTACTGTTTCCCAGCCTCCTTGCCCAGGGCCTGGCATCCAGGTCTCTGCACTGAGGCCTGAATGAGGCAAGATAGCCCTCTCCCTGACCCGCCTTTTGTTCCCCAGAAATCCCCTTACCCCTTTCTGCTCAGGGCTGAAGTAGACTAGGCGTTGCACAGTTTGGAGGATGGGAGGATGAAATTTGTTGCTGTGGCTTGCATCCTGCTCTGACGCTTGGTCTTGTGCCTGAGCATCTCTGTGCTAGCTGTTGCAGGTTAGTATTCAGGGTGTTTGGTCAGGCTCTCCCTGGGATGCCTGCACATGGTCCGGCAGCTGGTGGATCAGGTCAAGGGCTCTGTCCTTGGAGCTCTGTGGCAGCCCTGCTCCGTATTGATTCTCTGCTATACAAAGTGGGACATCAGCCCTGCTTCCATGGGGTTTCTGGCTGACCAGGTCATCCCGCCAAGAAGTCACAGGTCACCCAAATCGTAGCATGGTGTCAGTTCTGAGTTTGATATAGGCAAAAGTGAGTGAGGGGCAGGAGCCTTTCTTGCTGCCACTGCCCCCTCCGGGTGGCTCCAAGTCCCTGGCCGCCCTCATTTCAGCTGACCCTGGGCTGGTGACAGGCAGGCAGGCAGAGCTGGGGAAAGCTTTCTGTGACCTCAGAAGTCCTCAACCAGATGGGCAACTGCTTATGCTGGTCAGATGCATGCCAGCTGGGGTGATCAGGTGCATCAAGAGGAAGACAAGCAGACAGGAAGCCCCCTCCATCCTGCCCCCCCCATAACATCTTTGCACCTTTCTCTATGCGCAACATTGTGCTGATTGCTTTTCCCACAGGGTCTCTGTTGATTGAGTAGATGCATTTGTGCTTTGTCTTGATGCTGAGGGACATTGACCTTTCAAGTTAAAAGCAGGTCTCACCACTAAGCAAGCAATGACTTTTGTGCTGGGTATGTGGGTAGCTGTCCTTTGCCCCGGAGGGCACCTTGTAGGGCATGGGTGCCCCCTGCAGTGTGTGTTCCTCTGGTGTTCATCAACCTTTGGTGGAGGGCCTCCTGCTCATCAGAACTTTGCATTCCTGACCCCGCCCATCTGCTTGTTAGTTCACGGGTTTGCTATGGGGTAGGAGAAGCAGCCCCAGGGTGATCTGAAAGCTTAGGAGGGCACCCTTCACACAGATGTCGACTCCCTCCCTGTCATTGCGGCCTATGTGCTGTGGAGGGATCCCTGAGTCCCGAGCATAGCCAGAGGCTCAAGTCAGCCTTGGTTGGCAGGCAGGTCTAGCTTTGCTGTGATCATGCCTCAGTGTCTTCCTTGAACCTCAGGCGTCTGCCCTAGAAGGCCAGGGTCTCAGAGCAGTTTTGCACCCTGAGATAATGCACCTGCAGCTTTTCATGCAGTGCCCCGAGAGTGGCTGGTTCCTGGATGGCAGTATTGCTAGTCTTGTTTCACACTTTGCTTTCCATGATTGTCATGTGTGTTTGAAGCAGCCTTGGAGGATTCTTGATGGAACTAGTGGTGCTTTTGAAGTGGTTATCTTGGCAGGGAGGTTTTAGGATCAAGTCCTGGTGAGACCTTTCAGAAGAGGCCTGGTTGCTGAGTTGTTTTTCAGGCTGATGATTGCATCTGTTTTTCAACCCCAGGGCCCTTGCCCCTACTGTTCTCCATGCCTAGTGTATTCTGTCCCAGTTATCTTCCTGGCTAGTTTGCTCACCCATCTCAATCTTCACCAAATTAGCTCCATCTCCATGGGGCCTCTCCTATCTACTCCACTTAAAATGAAAGTCCCTGCCCCTTCCTTCCCTGCCAAATTTTAGTCCATAGACTTTTAAAAAAGATTTATTTATTATTGGAAAGTCAGATATACGGAGAGAAGGAGAAACAGAGAAAGATCTTCCATCTGCTGACTCATCCCCCAAGTGGTTGCAATGACTGGAGCTGAGTTGATCCGAAGTCAGGAGCCAGGAGCTTCTTCTGGGTCTCCCACATGGTTGGAGGTTCCCAAGGCTTTGGACTGCTCTCAACTGCTTCCCCAGGCCACAAGCAAGGAGCTGGATGGGAAGTAGAGCAGCCAGGACACGAACATATGTGATGCCCATATAGGACCCCAACGCGTGCAAGGCGAGGACTTTAGTCACTAGGTACCATGCCAGGTCCTAGTCCGTAGGCTTTTAAAAATACATTTATTTGTTTATTTGAAAGGCAGAGTTACTGAGAGAAAGGAACAGACAGAAGGAGAGAGACATCTTACATTCCCTGGTTTATTCCTCAAGTGGCTGTAAAAGGCTGGACCAGGCTGAAGCCAAGAGGCAGAAGCTTCATCCATGTTGGTAACAGAAGCCCAAACAGTCCAGCTGTCTTCCCCTACCTTCTTTGCCATATTAGCTGAGAGCTGGATTGGAACTGGAGCATCTGGGACTCAAACCAGCGTTTTGCTGTGATGCTGATACTGCAGGTGGCAGTTTAAGCCACTGAGCCACAACATTGGTCCTGTCCAGACTTATTTTTTATCACCTGAAAGACTTCCTTCTACTGTACCCACCATGCCTCTACCACCAAAACAGGACTTCCCTGGAGGATTTTTGTCAGTTAGGCTTGCTAACAACTGCTCAGCACCCAGACTAGCTCCTGTACCAGGTGGGAATTCAGTAAATAATTTTTGAGTGTAGGCATACATAAATGAATGAATGGAGAGTTTCTCTTTGAAGCCACAGAAGCAGGATTCTCAGATCCCTCAGCAGGGTGGTTTCCAATGAAATAAAGCAGATGTGATTGAGCAGATTAATGTAGAAAACCCACTACATGAATAGAGAATGGCCTGATGGAAAATTCATCTGTTCATCAGAACTGGCCGGGCCAGACCATGCGTGAGCCAAGACCAAAGGAGGAAGCGGCAGGGTATTAAATATTAGTCAGGGTTTTTTTTTCCTTCCTCTTTTTGTTTCAGAAGTCTACATATACGCTTACCTTTTGATGGGATTGACTTGCTAAGCCCTCAGGGTACAAGCGTTTCACTTTAAAGATCACTGATTTACTTTCATACTTTCATTTCCCATCCTCTGGGAGGGGAAGGGACTGCCCAGCACCCATAGTGGGTTCTCAGCCCAGCCTCTGTTCACTCGGTGAGTGTGCTTACTGGGAACTCGCTGGGCACTGAGGAACCAGAGATGAGAGAATAGACAAAGTCCCTGTCCTGTTGGCCTTCACTGACAGGACATGTGTTCAGGCTTCTGGGATCTAAATCCAGGTTCTGTCCCATAGCGTACTCCACACTGTGCAGATGATTGCCATTAAGATGAACCAGCAGTGCAGCGAGGCTGCTGGAAGAAGTGGATGCCACTCTTGGGTTGCATTAAAGAGAACAAAGTGTCCAGGTCCCTGGAGGTGACTGTCCTGGCCAGCTGTACTGCGGTCAGAGTGGCCCAGGGCACTGTCTTCCATCCTGGGTTGTGGGTTCTGTCCTCCGGAGCACTGACAGACCAGAGAGTCCCCAGAAGGACTCCCAGTGGCCTGGCCAGCCCCCCTGATGTGCCGCTGTTGTCCTTACAGCCTGGTGGTTGCCACGGCAGGGGTTGAGCCACCCTGATGGAAGGGAGAGGACCGTACCGGATCTACGACCCTGGGGGCAGCGCGCCTCCAGGAGAGGCATCCACAGCTTTTGAGCGTCTAGTGGAGGAGAATTCCCGGCTGAAGGAACAAATGCAAGGGATAAAGATGTTAGGTAAAGCAGCCCCTGCACCTCCCTGCAAGTTCCCTGCCTTGTAGCCTGCGGCGCCGGCCTCTCTGCCTGGCAGCACCAGAGGGCACTGCCTCTGGCCTTGACATCCCTCTGACACTGCTGGCCCAGTGCTGGATGCCACCCCATAGCTGTGTCCTGGTGCACATTTGTAGCTTGGTGAACAGACTGCCAGCCCTGACTCCCTGCTATGCCAAAGGCTACTGTGAGTGGCCAAGAGGGAGACGAAGGAGAGGGAGCTGGAAGACCTCATCTCCCCTGAGGCTCCAGACAGAGGGAGAGCCAGTATCGCCAGGGCAACCAGGTCACTGAGTCCCCAAGGGCCAGCTGCAGCACTTGCTTTGCATCAAGTGGCAGTGGGGCCCTCAATTTCTCTTTTCCTTTCTGCTCATGCTGTTCCTAGTGGCTCTGTGGGGCTGAGTGGTCCCTGTGCACCAGTACTCAGCTTGCATGCCAGCCCCTCCTTCACGTGAGATTCTTCTGATGTCCTTTTTGTCGCTCCTCAGCTCTTGCCCTGCCCTGTCGGTATTTCTTCTGGGCTTGGGGCTGCAGGCAAGCCTGGCCCTTGGGCTTCTCTGTGCTTTCTCCTGGCTGGCAGACCCGTGCTTGGGGTGGTAGCTGGGGAGGAAGGCATAAGTTTCCTCAAAATCCAGAGACCTGTGGGTGTGGTCCAGGGCCTCTGGCCCATGGGTAGCCCCTGCATGCCATGGTGGTAGAGCCCCCTCGCTCTCTGGGGGTGGGGGAGTCTCCTGGCAGGGTGGGGAAGGTGTAGGGCAGGAAGAGGGTGCCAGGCACCAGGAGTTCTTCCCAGTTCCTCTCCACTTTCCCTGAATGCCAGGTCTTCTTCCTTAACCACAGCCTAGTTCTAGAGGTGGGTCAGGGTAGGCTTTGTCCTACCCACCCCACCAAGTGATGGTAGGAGTAGAGTGCTAGGCCTGGTGCCTGGTGAGCCAGGCAATGTCAGGCAGTGTCGGGATGGGGGCATGAGGTGGAGAGTGGTGGGGCCCCGAACTGAGTCAATCCTTTCTGCCTTGCCTCTCCAGGGGAGCTTCTGGAAGAGTCCCAGATGGAAGCATCCAGGCTCCGGCAGAAGGCGGAGGAGCTGGTCAAGGACAATGAGCTGCTCCAGCCACCTCCTCCCACCTTGGGTAGCTCCTTTGACCACCTGGCTGAACTCACAGGTACCCCGGGCTGCCTGACCCTTAGCAGTGAGCTCCCTTTTCTGAGATGAGAATATCCTTGGGCCATAGACCATTCCCCAATCTGTGCTGTGGCTGCGGTACCTACCTTTCCAGAAAGGGAAATCAGATGTGGAAGGGACTCCAGAAGACTCTTGTTAATAGTGACCAGGGATTCAGCAGTGCTGAGACCCTGCAGATGTTAGCTTTAGGTCACAACAAGCCACTGTCCCTCAGGGTCTTCATCAACAAATTGGCCGTCACATTTACTGAGCAGCAAATGCCTGCCAGGTAGAGTGCTCCAGACAGCTATCACATGTCACTCGGAGTTGGCACAGGAAGGAAAGCTCTTCGGTCCTGTCCCTCTCCCTCCACTTTATAGTTAGGGAAGCTGACACCCAAAGGAGGACCTGGGCGTGCCTGCCAGCCTGCTGCAGTGTAGTTAGTTCAGGTGCAATTTCCTGTGTTACACAGTAAAGGCAAAGGTGGCTGTGGCTAAGGTGGTAGCCCTGTGTGTGGTGGCAATGCATTCCTCAGGCACACCTCCAAGTCCAGGACAAGTCAGGGCCTAGGGAGGAGAACCCCTCACATGCAGGACTCAGGGGCTCTCTGCCCAGCTCTGCCTTTGGGTCTCCTCCCAGGCCTGCGGGGCAGCCTTCTGTTTACAGAGTAGACAAGCAGAGAGAGGCAGCCGGGGGAATCTCCAGCTTCCCTCCCCTTGTCCACTCTGCAGCACTTCTGCATCCCCCACCTGGTGCCAGGCCCAACCCAGAGCTAGACAGGGAGCCTTCCTCAAGGGCTCTCTGCAAACAGGGCACCAGGGGCCTGAGGTGGGAGAGCCAACTCTGGTCCTGGTTTTGTGGTTGCTGGCTGGTGACTGTGGACATACGGTCACCTTACTAAGCCTCCATTTCCTTGCCTTTACAGTCAGGGTGTGAGAATGTACAGAGAAACCAGCATCTCTGTCATTGCTGCAGTAGCTCCAAGGTAGCAAGGAACAGCAGCTTTTCCCAGAGAGTCCATTGCCTAGGATCTGTCAGGATCTGTCCCCAGTCACTGCAGGGCCAGTTGTCTCCCTGGGCTACCTGGTCCCGATGGAATCCCTTCCATTTTCCCCAAACTCAAGTGGAGAGCTCCTCAAAAAAGCTCTTCTGTCAGGGCCTGTCCTCGACAAGAGTGTCGTCTGGGTCTCTGCCCTCCCTGTCTGTTCATTCATGCTCTCTTGATTCTTCAGGGAAGGACACCCAAATCCCGACACCTCCCGCTGCACCTGCGTGTACCAGTGACAAGCCAGCTCCAGTTCCCAAACCTCCATCCAGTGTAAGTTGTATTTGGAGTCATAACTAGAGGTTGGGCCCACCTCAGGATCTTTCTGGCAGATCCAAAAAGATGAAGAGAGAGTGTTGGGTTCAGATGCTGACTCCTCGGTGACATTGGCAGGTCACCAGTTTGGGACCTCACTCCCCATTTTGAAATTAAAGTTGTAGTTAAAATTTACCAGGAAGGCACTGGTCCGTAGCAGGACTTCTCACTGAGTATTGCACCCATTGTGCAGATTCTGCCTGGTGCTGGGGAAGAGAAGATGAACCATGTAGTATTCATTCTCAAAGAGCGCTTGGAAGCCGCCTTCTGCAGATCTGACCCCAGGGGCTGTGCTGGTGTCCTGGGGCTAGAAAGGATTCTAGTGCTTCCGGCTTCATCCTTACAGGCCAGGTTCCCAGAGAAGGGCCTCTTGCAAAGTCACACAGATAATGCCTAGCGGGAAAGGGAGCTCTCTGGGTCAAAGTTGGGACCCAGAGTTCTCATTGGTGTGAAGCTCAGCTGGAAGCCAACCACAGCGCTCTCCCACTCATCCTGCCCTGAGCCAAGGTGAGGGAAGGCTCAACCAGTCCTTATAGTTGTAACCCAGGGGAAGCGGCTGTCTCAGTTGGACTGCCAGCCCCGTTGGCTGGTTGAACAACCTGTGAGTTGTTCTAGGAAGGCACAAGAGGTGTGAGAAAGCCTGGGGTTGCTGGGCTGCCTGGATTTGGGTGAATCCTAAAAAGGTTCCACGTTTGTTGAGCGATCTGTAGAGCTTGCCTCAGATTCTTCTCCTCTGGGATCCCCCAGACTAGGGTAGTAAGGCTGGCACAGGACCTTGCTTGGTGGTGGCCCTGACAGCTGCTGTTTGTGTGGCCTGGATGGGATGGGCAGAGGCATCTGGGCCTAGGAGACAACCCTGGGGCCTCGGGAGAAATGCTGGCTCTGTGGGGTTGGGCTGGGTCCTTGTTTTCATGTTCCCTAACTCTTAAGACCTCAGCTTCCTCGTCACTCTGAAGGTGCTAAATCTCTCCAATCTTCTCCATGGGTTGTCTTGGGAGGCAGTAGAGTGCCTGGAAATGTTTGAAATGTATAGGATTTTAAAAAGCACATCTCTGAAGTGCTGGCAATTTGCAGTCAGCTGGGCAGGGTTCCCCTTTTGCAGATGAGGAGATTGGCTGTTGTGGGGATGTGCCTTATAATCACACCAAAGGTTGTGGCACACTTGCTGGCATGCTGCCTCGGGAACTAGGGAGGCTTATCTGGACAGTTGCCCCCGCAGGGTGGGCTGCTCCTAGGAGCTGGGTGTGATGCGAGGTTTCTCCTGCCAGGCTCCACCCTCTTTATGCAGCTCTCTGCTATAGGCCTTCCTGCCCCTCTTGCTGGGGGTTTTTCTCCTGTGCAGCCACTGACTTCCCTTCTGCACAGGGCACCTCCTCTGAGTTTGAAGTTGTCCCCGCCGATGAGCAGAGTTCTCCGCCTGAGAGCAGCGCCTGCCCTAGAAACAAGGTGGTAAGTGGAGAGCGTGGCCCCGGGCACACCCCCCACCCTGCTTCCTCTCCGACTCAGTCACCTGCTCCTATGTGAGAGGCACAGTCAGTGCCCCTGGGGAACCTGGGGTCACGTGGGGAGTCCGAGGGGCTGGACCAGGGGTGTGCTTCTCGCTCACATATGTAAATCCTGGGCTGGTGACTTCCCCAAGTCAGGGCACGTCGGCATCCGCAGCTTGTGAAAGCCTGGGCACTTGACCAGCCCTGCTGGCCTCTACCAATGAGCTGGACACCTCCAAGCACTGTGACTCAGCTCCTAGCCTGGGAAGTGGAAGGGCCAAAAAGGCCCAGAGCCACCTAAAGCAGAAGGGTTAACTCCAGGGCAGGCTCTTGGTCCCTTCTCAGGCTTCCCCTTCCTCTGCTGCACACACACATGTACACATGCACACACATGTATACACATGCATACATACATTCTCTCTCTCTCTCTCTCTCTCTCTCTCTCACACACACACACACACACACACAGTCTTCTAGCTCTAGAGATCCACTTTCTCATTCTGTATCTTACAATGCATGCTGCCTCTATCCCAGTTGTGTCTTCCTTCTGTTTCTTCTTAAAATGATCAGAGATTTTCGATAAGCACTGTGGAAGGTTTGAACGATTCTTCCCAGATCTTAAATTCCTATGTTCCTGTCTCTCTTCCCATTTTGAGCATTGTTGTTGTTATGTGAGCAACAACGTTTGCTCATTTATGATTTTTAGCTACTTGAGAGGCAGCAGTACAGGCATCTAACTCATCACTGACACCGTTGTCCTTCCCCTGTTCATTTCAGTAAAGGTTTGAAAGATCTTAGACCTTTCTCTTTGCTCACTGACTGCCTCTTGTGTCTGAGATTCCGGGGGCAAGGCCCACAACCTTGACTGTATAACTTGTACTTGAATTCCCCTGGTGAGGAGAGGCTTATCTTGTGCAGGGCAGTCCTGGATGTCTCCTGGGACCTGCCCTGGCCCCTTGGGATGCTGGCTCGGGAGGTCAGGTTCCTTGTAGGAGAAGGCTCCTGTGTTTGGCTCTGTGACTTCGTGTTTCTTCTTCACCCTTCGGTGTGCCTCATCTGTGCTGAGACCAGACGAGACCACCTCCCTACCCTCTGCAGCCTGAAATCAGAGGGTTTGAAATGCGCCTGGGGCCTTACACTGATTGAGTGGCACTGTCATCTCAGACTCTTGGTGGAGGGAGACAGTGGGGACTGAAGGCAGAATTGGGAAAACACCATTGTCTCTTGTGAGAAGGAGGCATTGACAGTATGAGAAAGCATTCACTAAAGGCTGGGTTGCTACAGAACTCGGGGGAGCCACAGGGCAGCCCAACAGAGCACTGGATCGTGAGTCAGGAAGGTCAGTTCCAGCCATCACTCAGCAGTGACTCACCAGATGGCTGTGGGCGAGTTCCTCCACCCTGCACCTTGGTTTCCCAGTCTGAGCCCTGAAGTCCCAGAAGTGCTTATGTCTTCTGGGTCCCATGGATGCTTCAGGGATATCCCATTGAGGGGCTAAACCATGGGCAGTAAGCAGAATGGAAAGCAAGCCTTATAGGGGCAAGGGACCCTGTGGAGAGGAAACCCAGAGGGACGTGGCAGCTCAGGCGGGGAGGGTGGGGAACCCAGCTGGCTACTGTTGCCCAAGAGAACCCTGCTATGGGCCTTCACACCTGGCTGGGGCACTGCACTTGAGCCCATGAGCAGTAAGGGACCACTGTGGGCCCTTGGTTGTGGTGGTGGCTTAACTAGGGCAGTGCCTTTGGTAAGAGTATTCTACATTAATTGGGGGTTGGAACGGAGATGCCGATAAGCTCCATTCCTACCCAGTTTGCTAACTGGGATTCTCAGCCTGTTTTGAGTCTTGGGTGCTCCAAGAAACTGGTAAAAGCTTGGATCTGTAAGACCTGAGCTGTGGCTACCCAGTTGAGGTTCTCTGGGCTCCAGAAATGGGTAGATCTGCTGGAGTCCCTTTCCTGGGCTTGCTGCACTCATGTGGATCTCTCCTCATCAGACTGCCAGGTGCAAAGGATGCCAGGGAGGGTTCACGCCTCTAGTGGATGAGGATGCTGAGGTCCTATAGCTAGTCGTGCACCCCAGGCATGCCACAGGGCCAGCATGTAGGAGGAAGGTGGCCCTGCTGCTGTGAAACCAGCCAGCAGCCTAGGCATCCTGGCTCCTGCCCCATGAGTCAGCCTCAAACAGGGAACCTGTGTAACTAGAGAAGTCCCCTGAGCTGAGCTGAAGCCACAGGGAAACTGAGTCATGAAGAATGGGGAAGCCGAAGGCAAATGGGGTGGCACACCTCCTCATGCCTGGGTAACAAGTGGTCTCTGTCCCCACCGCCCATCCCTCTTTCCCTACAGGAGCTGGGCCCCCTGCCCCATGAGGACAGCAACCTGATGCTGCACCTGCAGCGGCTGGAAACCACCCTGAGCGTGTGCGCCGAGGAGCCCGACCACAACCAGCTCTTCACCCACCTGGGCCGCATGGCCCTCGAGTTCAACCGGTTGGCCTCCAAGGTGCACAAGAATGAGCAGCGCACCTCTATCCTGCAGGTGGGTCAGGCCCTGTGGCTTTGCCAGGGCCACTTCCTCCCTGTGCCCCAGCTTTTCTCAGGGGCCAGGGCCACCATGGGAACTTCCAAGGGCTGTGTGGCAGACAGACTCTGGGGTTCTAATCAGAGCGGTCAGGAGGGTAAGGAAGTTGTGGGAAGGGATGGAGGAAGAGGAAGGAAATGGGGAAATACAGGGTAGGCAATGCAAATCATGTGGTTGGGGATGCCCTTGAGGCTGAGGTTGGGAACAGGGGTGTGGCCCTGCCTTTGAGCTTCAGGTGCAAGGTCAGGGAGAGGGGACAAACAGCCATTCCTGAAGTGTTCCTGGCCCTGCCCCGGAGGGGAGCTTCCTCATCTCCATGTCACAACTGGGGAACTGGCTTCCCAAGGTGGTTGCTCTTGGCCCAGGGTCACCCTGCTGGTATGTGGTGGCACTGCATTTGGAACCTCAGTGTGGTGGAATCCAAAGCCCATGCCCTTCAGCATCATCCCCAGCTGCCTTCCTGGTTGAATCCATTCAGCAGCTTCACTATGTCGTGGAAATGGTCAGCTGTCCATGTTAGATCAGGCCAGGCCAGGCAGTTGTGTGCTTGTCAGTTGCAGTAGGGATTGACCTTACGTCTCTTCTCCCCTTTGAGCTTGTTCCTCCTGGTACTGGTCTGCTAAGTGGAGAAGCTAGGACCCTGAAGAAGCTGTCTCAATGTAGAGCATAGTAAGTTCTGGAAGAGTGGTCACCTTTAGGGCTTTATGATGTTGGGTATCCATAGCAGACAGAAGGTTTTAGTTTTAAAGGCTTTGGAGAGTACAAAGGGTTCACTTAGGATTGGTGACCATTCCAAGGTGGTGTAACTGAGGCCCTGGCAGGACCTCCTTGGGGTCCAAGCACCTGCCACTGTAGTGTGCCAACCACTTGGATTGAAGTCTGTCCCTTTCTAAAGTACCTGGCTCTGGGTCAGCCGGTCCTCACTGCAGTCGCAGCCTGCGTTCAGAGTGTCCTCTCTTGACATCCACCTAATCTGTCCTGCAGACCCTTTGTGAGCAGCTTCGGAAGGAGAACGAAGCCCTGAAGGCCAAGCTGGACAAGGGCCTGGAGCAGCGGGACCAGGCTGCTGAGAAGCTGCGGTGAGTCCAGGCCCTTGGGAGAAGAGCAAGGACCTTAGAGATCCGGGCTTGGGCCCCTGATTTTGGAGTGAGGTCTGGGGTACTGTGATACCACATCTCCATGAGAGGCTTGGAGAAGCACTGGCCCTTGAAGGGCCCCCTGCACTTATGCAGGCCACATCCCTCTGTCCAGGGGAACCCTGCTATTGGGGGTTAGAGACTTCTTAGGGAGTCCTGGCTTGGCAGCAGGCTGGCTGTGAGAGACCCTCTCTGGTTCTCTTGGCCTCAGGCAAGGTCTTACCTTGTGTCCCTGGACTCAGCTAGACCTGCTAGAACAGTGGATCTGGAGTCTGCAGGCTCTGTATTTTAAGGCCAGCATTGTGACTTGTTTCCCTGTCTGCTTCAATACAGGGAGGAGAATATGGAACTCAGGAAGCTGTTGATGAGCAGCGGACACAGAGAGGGCACCTCAGGACAGCCAGGCTCCCCAAAGGTGGAAGGTGCTGGCAAAAAGGTGGTGGCCGGGCTGCAGCAGGTAAGTGGTCACGCAGCCACACTTCAGCCTCTAATGGTGGGCTCGCCCCCCAGCCCAGGCTCTTCCACTGGCAGGAGGTGCTGGTGGTTAGCTGGCCCCATGGCTACACCTTTGGGGCTCTCCCTCCTCAGCCTTTATTCTGCATCCTGTTCCCTGGAACAGCCACAGCTGCTGCCCTCACACGGCTCCGTGACCTTTGCTCAGAGCAGGTGGTGTTGAAGCCTTTGTGTGGGAGCATTTTCTCCACGCCTCCTGGTCTTCCCATGTCCCTCTACAGTCAGTGTAAGAGGTCAGGCTTTGGGCCCATTTCAGAATGGGAGTGTGAGTGAGGCTGAGCAAGCCCCTCAGGGGATTTGGCTAAGCACCAGTGATCACACTTGGGGAGCTCTGAGATGGAGAGCAGAGGATGCTGGTCAGGATGGACAAGGTCTGCAGTGCCCAGGCCAGCCTCTTCCCTGTCCTGCACAGCCAGCCCTGCCTCACCGGCAGGTCCCACCTGCAGGTCTGCTGCCTCCATTCCCCAGGGCCAGTCTTTGCCACTGCCATCTCTGCTGACCTGAGTGCCAATTCTGAGCCAACAGGTTTTTCTTCCCTTAAATGTGGTTTAACAACTGCACAGTGGGGCTCAGTGACTCTGACAACCCAACAACTTGGCAGCCAGCCTGCTGCCAAGCCAGGACTCCCTAACATAGCTCAGTTCCTCCATGGTTTACCCAGGGCTTGCTGTCTGCTGCTGTAAAGTGGCAGCTGGGACTGCTCCATTTCACAGCGATGGCATAGGTTTGGGAGCCACTCAACATGATGTCATCAAGATCCTTGCACCGCTTGTTGTCAGGCAGATGGGCCCGTAAGTGGCAAGCATCTGCTCATCCCTGGTCTGCTAAACCTCGGCCCACAGAGGCCCTCCCATCCTCCATTCACCTTTCAAATCAGATCCTGCCTTGTCTGCATTCTCATAGAGGTCACGTACGGCTTCCCTGACCACTTGGAGTGTGGGCTCCATGCGCCAGACCTCTTTGCTTTTCCAAAGTCTCTTTCCTGTCCACTCATTTCGCTGGGCTGCCCCAGAGGCTCAGCCAGTGCAAATGACTTCCCAGGCAGCCTGGTGTTGCCAGCCCCGCCAGAGCCAGCATGTATTCTAGAGAAATCTCTGACTAGTACCGCAGCCTGGAACAGGCACCCTGACCCTCTGGACCTCAGTCTCCTCTTCTGCAAATGGGGACAGTTGCACCACCAGGGGTCACTTCTGATTGCAAGATCACTTGAGACTTACACAGGAGTTGCAGGGGAGTCCCCACAGCCCTATTCTGTAATGCTGATAACTTTTTTTAAACACTTATTTTTATTTGAAAGGCAGATTTTACAGAGAAGGAGAGATAGAGAAATATTTCCTCCATTGGCTCACTCCTCAAATGGCCACAATGACCAGAGCTGAGCTGATCAGGAGCCAGGTACTTCCTCCGGTCTCCCACATGGGTACAAGGGGCCAAGGACTTAGGCCATCCTCCACTGCTTTCCCAGGACATAAGCAGAAAGCTGGATTGGCAGTGAAACAGCAGGGACATAGACTGGTTTCCAAATGGGATGCCAGCACCATGGGGTCGAGGATTAGCTTGCTGTGCCACTGTTGCTAGCTGTTAATGTTGACATCTTTGTGCAGTTTTATGGTCAAAGGTAGAAATTCACAGTGGCACCATACAACTAGCTAAGCTTTCACAAACTTCTTTCACTAATCACTGGGTTTGTACACATGCCCTCTCTCTGTGCTGAGATCTCCTGCTGCCATAAATAGTTGGAAAGACCCAGGGATGATGCCATGCTCGCAAAACAGGCTTAGCACAGCAAATGGGGACCCTCAGCTGTTGGATTTTCCTAAATGGCAGATGGACTGACTCTATAGCTGTTTCTTCCATCTCCACACTGAACCCTCTGTGAAGGCTCAGCATGCACCACCAGGAGCTAACAGGCCTCTTCTCCTTCTCCCAAAGCAACTTGACTTTCATGGCTGTGAGATAGCAGGCTTCCCTGGATCTTGCCTTCTTCCCAGGTGCCATGGTGTACCTCCAAGCTATGGCCTGTAGGTGGCACTAGAGCTCCACAGAATCTGTCCAAGACTTCACCTCAAGCCTCAGGGAAGTGTGGAGGGGTTGGGGTGGCAGAGACTAGAACCTGAGAAGCTCAAGGGTTCTGCTGCTAGAGGTGGGGGTGGTGGAGTGGCAGAGAGCATCTTCTGTTCCATCTTCTCCTTACGTCAAGGCCTCCTGAGGGTGAGGGTGTTGGCCTCCAGCTCTTACTGTTTTTCTTTAGGATTTTGATTTTGAGATCACCTCAGACTTACAGCCACAGTTCACTGCCCTCTCCCTAATGCTGATGCCCGCTTCACATGGTTCAGTGATAACAGCTAGCGGTCCCCACCAGTACTGTCCTGCCAGCATCACTCAGATTTCACCAGCGTTTTGCTCATGCTCCTTTCCTGAACCAGCAGTGGATCCAGGGCTCCCAACTGCATGAAGCTGCCCGCATTTCTGGCTCCCATCAGTGTGGCAGTTCCTCCGCTTCTGGGACCTTGGCTCTCTCCAGTTATCCTGGACAGCTAACTCCTTGAGTGTTCCCCAGTGGGGCTCATCCGATGTCTTCTGGTTTAACCACAGCAGTGCCATCCCATGTGTGCCTGAGTGCACAGAGGGTCAGCGTGCCCCGTGTCCATGTGCCGTGAAGGTGGCATCTGTCGAGTCTCTCCGCAGTGAAGTGACTTCCACTCACTTTGTGACAGATGAGCATTTACTGTTGAGGAGAGACAGACCATGCAAATAAGCCGTCACTTACCATCGGTGAATCCCACCTGCAGCTGTTAGTACTGTAGTGTTCTCATGGGGATTTTTTTTTTCTCATGGGGATTTTAATAGTCTCTCCTTTTTTGTGTACTTAGCAATTGGGATTCTTCTGTAAGCAACAGCTGTCCCTTCCTCCTCGGTTATTGACTTATTCATTTTTTTAAGTCAGTGTGTGCACTGCATACATATTCTTACTTATTTGTGTCTTTCTAAAAATGGGTTTTAAAGAACTTGTTCTAAAACAGTAGAAAATATCTTATTCTTATCTTGCTGGCCAGGGGACTGCAGTGTGGCTGCTGTGTGAGTAGCAGGGTAAGCTGGAGACTAGGCAGGAAGGTGGCTGTCCCAAGGGGTGCCGAGGGGAGGGGCGGTGTCCAGCAGCCACCTTGAGTCGGGGCAGGGGAGTGGCCTCTTAATGGATGGCCAGAAAGGGGAGCAGTCATTACCAGGGTGGTGTCCGGCAGCTGATAGGAGTAATGAGGTCTGGGGGGGCCTGAGCTGAGCAAAGAGTGAGCGAGAGAAGGTCTGCTGGTGCTTTAGGAATGCCTCTGTGTTTCTCCCCAGACTGGCGTGGCAGCTGGTAAGCTCCCAGACACAGGGGCCTTGTCCTCAGCCGAGAAGAAGGTGAAGATGCTGGAGCAGCAGCGCACAGAGGTGAGAGGCAGGGGCGTGGCGGTTCCTGTCCTACTCCTGCGGGTCTTTGTCACCCTGGGGAGTTGCCATGGCAACCACTGAATCATCTTCCTGAGGAAGGTCTGCTGCCTTTCTCTGAGATCAGGAAGTGGCATGTGGGGCAGGACCCGAACTTGTTGGGGCTGGCAGGTGGAGTATAGGGAAGCTCCCATGTAAACCCTGGGTGGTGGGACGTGGTGGTGTTGTTAGGCAGGTTTTGGCACTGGGGAGGGGCCAAAACACCCTCTTAAAAAATATTTATTTATTTATTTGAAAGGCAGAGTTACAGAGAGAGAGGGAGAGACCGAGAAGACAGACATTTTCCATTCACTGATTCACTCCCCAGATGGTTGCATCAGCCAGGGCTGAGCCCGGCTGAAGCCAGGGGCCAAGGAGATCATCTGGGTCTCATGTGGGTGTAGGGTCCAAGCCCTTGGACCATTGTCCACTGCTTTTCCAGGCACATTAGTAGAACTCCCCACAGCCCAGTTCCTCCTTCGTGGGTGGTGGTTCTGCCGGCCCCCTCTCACTACCACCCACCCCATCCCACCTTTCTGCCCACAGTGGTCCTTCAGCACTCTTTTTGTGTTGTTTCAAATGTTTCTTGGTTTCAAAAATAATGCAATGAGTATGATAAAAAGTTACAAATCTTCCCTCCTAGAGATACCCACAGTTGATAACAGTTCGTTGCATGTTCTTCAGCATTTTAAGGCAGAAAAATAAAATTGTGTCATAATTCTGCTCTATATTTTCCCTTCGTTCTTTTTTTAAAATGAACTGTCTTTGAGAATATTTATTCATGCCAATAACACATACTATCATCCTTCAATTTTTAGTACTTTTTGTCATGTACTTCAAGTTCCTGGAACAATGGAATTAAAAGATAAGTTTATTTCATTCCAGAATAGTTTTGAAAACAGATGTTGTGGCACAATGGCATAAGCCTGCATGCAGCACATAAGCAAGTGCCAGATCAAGTTCTGGTTGCTCTGCTTCCAGTCTAGCTTCCTGCTAGTGTTTTCTGAGAGGTAAGCAGATGAGGTCCAACTGCTTGGGCCTGTGCTGTCCATGTGGCTGACCCAAATGGACTTCTGGGCTCGTGCCTTTGGCCCAGTCCTGCCCTGGCTGTTGCAGACATCTGGTGAATAAAGTGGTAGATGGTACCTTTCTCTCTCTCTCTCTCTCTCTCTCTCTCTCTCTCTCTCCCTCTCTCTCTCCTCCTTTGTGGCTCTAGTTCCCAATTAGATGAAAATAAATAAACATTTTTAAAAAGAAAAACTATACATTTTTTTCATGATATGCATTTTCTGTGAACTCTTCCAAGATCCCTTGTGTAATTTTTTCTTAGGTTGCATGGCCTTCTGCATTATTTTATTTATTTAATGATGTGGTGTTTTTCTTCCCCAAGAAATTACTACAGCAAGGGTATGGCCAATAATTAGTGTAATCTGAGAACTAAGGAAATGGAGTAGCTGCCTTGTTTACTGAATGGGTACCCATTAGCTACTTATACTGTAATTTCCCTAATCTACCGGCTTACCTGCTTAGGGCAGCCTCTGGAGGTTTTGTAATATAAACATTGCCAAGATGATCTGCCTCCTGTGTATTTACTCACTTGTTTAAGTGTCCCTGTTGGTTACATCTTTGAGAGTAGAAATGTGGGGTTGAAAACAGTGAAAATATGAAATTGGAAGACAGGGTCCCAAGCTGTCCTCAGAGGTGTGTGCTCCATAATTGCATAGTTTTATGTCTTAGTGTTAACCTCACTTCCTTGGCTAGCAGACAGTGTAGTGCTGGATACTGGTGAATGTCTTGGAGGAGCTTGGAGTTAGTGAGAAATGAGACACTGAGGCAGCAGCTGCAGCCTCGCCTGGACATGTGCCACATGCGCCATGAACTGGTGTGCAACGGCAGTGAGCTGGCACTGCTTGTTTTTCTCCACTTCTCTCTCTCTAACCCCAAGCCTCTCCCTGCAGCTGCTGGAAGTCAACAAGCAGTGGGACCAGCACTTCCGGTCCATGAAGCAGCAGTATGAGCAGAAGGTAACCCCCGGGGGCTCCTGGCTATGCCTCAGGGTACCCCACTCTTTATCTCTCTGCTTCCTTCTTGGTAGAGCTTGGAGCATGCCCGAGCTGAGCTCTGGCCTGGCCGAACAGGAGCCCTGGGGAGTGGAGCCCTGCCTGTTTGCTGGGAGCATCCTGCATCCCTGCCCTCACATCCCCCTCCTGACCTTCCCACCCAGATCACCGAGCTGCGTCAGAAGCTGGTAGACTTGCAGAAGCAGGTGACAGACCTGGAGGCCGAGCGGGAGCAGAAGCAGCGTGACTTTGACCGCAAGCTCCTCTTGGCCAAGTCCAAAATTGAAATGGAGGAGGTGAGTATGACCCTGGCCCACAACAGTTTCAACACTCCCTTCCCCGTAGCCCAGAGTTCAATGTCGTGAACAAGCCAGGGGTGGGAGGTGGGAAATCAAGAGTTCCAGCTGTGGCTTTTCAAATCATCTTCACACAGAACTTAGTTAAAACCTCAGAGCCCAATACAGGGAAGCCTCAGGCCACGAACATTCAGGAAGCTCAGGCAGGCCTGCTGCATGGCACTTGATAGGGGTGGAGTTCTGCTAAGTGTGCGGAATGGTGATTACGACTTGTGACATTGAGAAGCTCTACTCATTCCTTCCTTCTTTCCTTCCTTCCTTCGTTGTCATCAGAGCTAACAGCTACTTAGCAGAAGCAGACAAGTCAAAGTAGGGCAAGTGTGACCAGGAAGTTACGGGGGCTAGATTTAGTGGCATTTTGCTGTCCCTGTTCCCTTCCCACACGTGTGTACACACTCACACACACGTTGCTGTGACCTGTAACCAGACACCTGGGCTCTTTGGTTCCTTCCCCATCCTCCAAGCCAGAGGAGAACTGAATGGGCCTCTGATATCTGGCCGTTGTGCCTGTGGCTGTCAAGAGGTGGATATGGGAGCTGCACCTCTGCCTTGAAGCCCTGTCTGGTTTCCTCTTAGTTGGGATAATTCACATTTCTTGTAGAGGAATATTTTCTGCCTCGTGCTGCTTTCGTTTCTTTGTTCTCTGGCCCCTACGTTCAGCAACTCTAAAAGCTGAAAAGTCCTTTGGACCTCACCATAGTTTATCACCTTCACAGATCACAGGAGACCCTTGTAGGACTCCAGCGGAAACCATGATTTTCCTTTCTAGAAATTGTATAGAGTTGGGGGTTCTCAGCCCTCCTGGGGCTCTTCTGTCACTCAGTTGAAGAATTCTGTGTCATGGCAAATCATTAAGCTCAGATAGGAGAGGGCCATGGCAGTGCCCAGGGCCCCAGCTGGCTGCAGGAGGAGCTAGCGTCAGCCTCCAGATGCTGTGTCTCCACGAGGACACCTCTTCCTGGAGGATGGGACCTTCTGGGCATGGCTGTGTTGGCCGCAGGGACTGAGATGCTGGCTGGGAGAGAGAGAGGAGGCCCGCGTAGAGTGAGGGCTGAACCAGCAGGGCAGTGAGTCCCCTACCTCCCGAAGAGGCTTGCTGTTTACCAGCCCTGTGCTCTCTGCAGACCGACAAGGAACATCTGACGGCAGAGGCCAAGGAGCTGCGCCAGAAGGTCAAGCATCTGCAGGATCAGCTGAACCCGCTCACCCGGCAACGCGAGTACCAGGAGAAGGAGATCCAACGTCTCAACAAGGTGGGCACCGTGACTGGTCCTGCGATGCTGCTTTGGATAGGCAAGGCTTCCCTGAGCCTAGTGGCCAACGGCCACCCCATCGCTGGTGCCCGCCCCGCTTCAGCTGGGGAGAGGTGACTGCTTGAGCACTGGATTGGTGTCACTGTTCCAGCCTATCCACAACCAGAGCATGCCACCCTGGGAAGAGCCTGGGCTCACATCCTCCGCACCAACTCCTCACGCCCCTGCACCTGCTGCCTCCTCTGGCAGTGTTGCCTCCACTTGACCTCCATGGCTACCTGTGCTCGTTGCTTCCGTTGAGATTTAACCTCCCATTTCCAGCTAAGTGTCCCCACTTCTCATTCATGTTGCCCCTTTGTGTGCTCCTAGAGTGCTACCACTCCATTCATATCCCTTCTCAGGGGCCCTGGGCCCTAGGCCCTGAATTCTATGCCTTCCGTCTGAGTGGTGAGCAGTGGGAGGTGTGCCGATCCCAGTGCCTGGTCCCAGCACATGTTCAGAAAATGTGGAGGGGAGTAGCTGAAGCACAGGGTCCTGCCCTTGCAGAGAGTAATGTGGGCAGTGAGTCCCGAGTGGAGGCTGAGTAACTTGGAAACCCTCTGCTCTGAGCCCAGGCAAGTGGCCATGGAGTGAGCCAGGCCTGGGAACCTGATTCCATCCTGGCCTGGCCATTCCTCCCTCTCTGGGCCTCAATTTTGCCATCTGTACTCTGTCTGGAATCATTCAGACCCTCACCACCTCCCAACCCAGGGGTTAAAGAAATGAGCAAGTGGAGGCAACTTGCAAAGGAAGCATGTAAGGCCTGTGAAATTTGTGTCTCAGCTTTTCCCTATTTCCCTCAACATCCTCACCCTGGCCCAGTGGGCTGTGGCACAAGTTCGGCATTGACTGGGCCCCAGGCCTGCTAGGGCAAAGCTTCCTGCTTGGTACTTGTGTTGGCTGGGCCCCTTGGGACCCAGAGAAAACAATGATCTGCGGTGAGCTGGAGGACTTGGGTCTGGATCTGAGCAGAATTTGTCCTTGTTAGTGATAGCAAGGATGACCCTGTAGAGGTTTTGGGGACAGACAGGCCGTCTGGAGGAGTGAGGCAAGGCAGATGGCCTGCTTTGCTTATGGGTCCCCTTGGGGCACAGCGAGCAGAATCCCTGCTGTTGGGGGCACTAAAGTTCAGATGGTGGTGAGGGTGGCCAGCCCAGGAGGTGTCCGGAGGTCTGAGGTAACATGTCCGCAGGGTTCCGGGGGAGGCAGTTAATGACAACCTTCTGAGACCTGCGAGCACCCTGTTTGCACAGAAGAAGGAAAGCATTCTGCAAACCTGAGAGAGTAAGGGTGCCTTCTCTTGGTTTTTTCCAAGTGCTGTTGGTTGGCATTTTATGTCATTGCAGTGTCAGAAAGGTAAAAGATTACAGAAGTGGAAGCTACACTGCTGTCTCATCTAACTGCAGAAGCGCTGGTGGAGTGGGGAGAGGCTGGGGTTGCAGAAGTGGAGGAATCCAGTGGAGGCTGAAGAATCCCAGGGCAGGGGTTGTCAAGGACACAGGAGCAGCCCCTAAAGGACGTACATTCTTCCTGGGTTTGGGTGCCAAGAACCAAGCCACACCTGCTCAAGGAAGGGAGCATGCCTCCTGCCCAGGAGCATCCCCACCTGGCCTGCTGGTTAAGAGCATGCGCTGCTGTGTGACTTTAGACAAATCATGCCAGGTGTCTGAGCCTGACTTTTGACACCTGTATGATGCAGGTGACGGTCAGCCTTTCCCTCACAGTACTGGGCACTGATGTTGTAAGTAGGGCAGCATTTATGAAATATTCCTGATCGTGGCGGTCATTGTTATCTGGAAGGGGGATCCCTGAGGAAGACTCTTGCAGAGTCCTCATCCTGCTGATGGTCCCGTTTGCCCTCTCGCTGATCCCAGGCCCTGGAGGAAGCCCTGAGCATACAGGCCTCCCCGTCCTCTCCAGCAACAGCGTTTGGAAGCCCGGAAGCAGTGGCAGGCCATCTAAGGAAGCAGGAGCTGGTCACGCAGAATGAGCTGCTGAAACAGCAGGTGAGGCACCCAGGAGGAAGTCGTGGAGGATGAGTGTTCAGCTGGGAACCTGTCAAGGGAAGTCCTCTTCCTGCTGGCTGTTCAGCCGGGCTGCTGGCTGGCTAAAGGCTTCTCCTTCCCAGCAGTGTATTCCCAGCTGAAGTTGTTCCTCAGCCATGTTTGTGACATAGCTACCCAGGTGCCCACCTGTGCTGCAGTCTACCTTGGGCCACCATTGCCTCTGCCCTCTCCCTTCTCTCTGCCTCCATGTGGGGACTAGGTCCAGGATCCCCTACAGAAACCGAAATCCCAAGTGCTCAAGGACCTTGTATTGGCATAGAAGCTATGCACAGGAGGGGCTTCCACTTGGGCTGCCCTGTCCCCTCACTCCACCCATTGGCCCCTCCAGGTCAAGATTTTTGAGGAGGACTTCCAAAGGGAGCGCAGCGACCGAGAGCGCATGAATGAGGAGAAGGAGGAGCTCAAGAAGCAGGTGGAGAAGCTGCAGGCCCAGGTCACCATGTCTAATGCTCAGGTGAGGGCAGCTGGGCCAGGGAGGGGTACCAGCCCAACCTCGTGGGGACAGGGTGGCTGGGTTAGAGGGTCCCCAATGAGCCTGGGTATCTAGACATCTACTGGTTCTCCTTCCAGCCCTGGTGTCCAACATTTCTGTGTGACCTGGGAAAATCCATGCCTGCCCCTGGCTCCCTGTGCAAGTTTAACTTTCAGATATCTCCCACTGACTTTGCACATCAGTTTTGATGTCTTAAGAGGCACAAAGTAGCAAACTGCCCCAAGCCACTCCCAGAATGGAAGTGAAAGACTTGATTGTGGAAGCACAGAGCAGCCCAGGCTCACCAGACCCTCTGCCTTGGCTGCAGACTATCCATGACATGGGGCATTGACCTGCCGCTCACTGCCCCAAGTGCAAATGCCCACACTGGTAGCCTGGCATAAGCCCATCCACCCTCTGAGCAGGGTGGACCTAGATTCAGGCCTGGCCAGGAGGCACTGTGCATCCATCTTCTCTCCCCACCATCCCTCCTCCATCTGCAGCTAAAAGCACTCAAAGATGAGGAGAAGGCAAAAGAAGTCGTCAGACAGCAGAAGAGGAAAGCAAAGGTGAGAGCTTGAGGGAGGAGGCAGCATTGGCTTCGCCTTACCTTCTTCAAGGAACTGCAGTCTGATGGGAGAGACAGTGTGTGCTCGGGTGCTGACGCTCCTGCCAGCTCACTGAGGGACACAGGTAAAGGCTCCGAGCCGTCATCACGCCACCTTGGTGCTCAGGACGTGCTCGCTATGTTCATTGTGGAGATTCTCAGCCCCTACAGTCACTTTCCATGTGTGTTCCCACCTTGCCATCCCTCCACCCATCCATGCTTGTGTGCCATCCTTCCAGGCTGTATGCCAGTCTTCAGAGATCTAAGTTGCTAGGTGGAGGGAGATACGTGGATGTCCCTGGGGGTGGCCTGAGAAGCCTGTGGCGGGCCTGAGGTAACGTGAGCCTTTCTTGCAGGCCTCGGGAGAGCGCTATCACATGGAACCCCACCCGGAGCACCTGTGCGGGGCCTACCCCTACGCCTACCCCCCAATGCCAGCCAGGGTGCCACACCATGGCTTCGATGACTGGTCCCAGATCCGTTACCCCCCACCTGCCATGGCCATGGAACAGCCGCCCCCGCTCCCAAACTCACGTCTCTTCCATTTGGTGAGTCTGTGTTCTCCTTCCCTCCAGGACACACACACATATTGGACCCACTTTGTAGGGAGGAAGGTCAAATGAGCAGGCCAGAAATGTGGCTTTGGAGATGCCTGAGTTTCACAGGCAGATGCCTGGGGCCTGGTTCTTTCCTGGTATCCTGAGGGTGAAGACTATGCAGCTCCAAGCAGTCAGGGTCACCAGGGGGTAGGGGTTAGGATGGAGAAGGCTGAATCAGAATGCAGAGCAGGAAGGAGGCGTTCCTGTGAACCCCAGCCAGGGCTAGCCAAGTTTGGCCTTGACTTCTTACACCATTCACATGTAACTTGGCTCCAGAGCTTCACCTAGTCTCCTCCTTGGCTCTTCTCTCTCTTCTTCTTTTTTTTTTTTTCTTGCCTTAAGACTTATTGTATTTTAATTAGAAAGGCAGATATACAGAGAGGAGGAGAGACAGATCTTCTGCCCATTGGTTCACTCCCCAAGTGGCCCCAACAGCTGGAGCTGAGCCAATCTGAAGCCAGGAGCCTGGAGCTTCTTCCGTGTCACCCATGTGGGAGCAGTGTCCCAAGGCTTTGGGCTGTCCTCTACTGCTTGGGAGCTGGAAGGGAAGTAAAGCAGCTGGATACGAGCCAGCAGCTGTATGGGATCCCGGGGCTGATGCAAGGTGAGGATTTAGCCACTAAGCTACTGTACCAGGCCCAGCTTTTCTCTCTTTCTGTTCTCATTCGCTTGTTTTATTTGCCCTTCTTATTATTCTTTCTCCAAAGAGTTGCTGTCACCTTCTCCAGTCCTGCCACAGCCTCTCCTCGGTCTCCCCCGCACTGGGCAGTGGCCAGCCTCTGCTCCTCTGACCATTTTCCATAGACGCCTTAAGCCCTAGACTGGAATGTGGCACCTGGCACCTGGAGATTGGCTCTGAAGTTGCAGAAGCCTGGATTCAGGTCTAAGCTTGTCCACTTTTCAACAAGTCAGCTAACCCCTCTGAGCCACAGCTCTCTTCCCATACCTGGGCCAGTTGCTCCAGTTGAATTTGGCCCTGGCACGGTGGTTCTGCCGTGCCTTTCCAGCATGGCTATTGATTGTTAAATACCAGTTTTGTCACCACAGCCAGAATATACCTGGTTTCCTGCCTGTGGAGCCTTGCGGAACCACGGTTCCCAAGTAATGGACCCACCTGCAGCCAGGCCGGCAGAACAAGGTGAGTATGATCCGTGGGCCCCAAAAGAGGGGACTCATGTATTGGAAGGGTCCTAAGTGGGGCAGGATGTTATCACTTGGATCTTGATGGAGGAGGGGCCCAGCTTTCTGACACAGTGTGATGGGAAGGGGAGTGACAGGAACTGTAGGCCAAGGGACTAAAACCATCCATTCATTTACTCTAGTAAAACATACCAGGCACCGTACCAGCTGCTTGGGATACCAAGAGAGCAGAAGGGCAGGTTCCTGGAGAGGACAGCAGGGACACTTGACCCAGACCAGGTGCTTAGGAAAGTTGCCCCCAGGATGGTGACATCTGAGACCCTCAGAATGGGCAACATTCACCAGGTGGGGCAGGAGGGGAGTGACAGATGCAAGGTGGGAGGGAGGGTAGGGACCAATGAGGAGCCAAGGGAAGGCCAATGGGGCAGAAGCTGAGAGCGAGGTGGGGAAAGAGACAGGGACATGGCAAAGTTAGAAGGTATGTAGATCCAGACGGTGCAGGGCGCTCAGATCAGAGTAGGAGAGGAGAGCTGGCTGTGTCCTAGGCTGCTGAACATGGATGGCGCTCTTAGGCATTTTTAAGCAGAGTGCATGGCCAGACTTGTGTTTTGAGAAGCCCCTTCTGGCCCTGAAAAGTGGAAGACACTGCAGCTATGTCTGCCACTCAAAAGGAGACTCCAGGCCCAGGGACCATCCTTACTCCCTGCAGAGCACTTGGGGGGCAGAGCATGCTGCCCTGCCTGTAGAACTTCTGGGACCAGAATCATAGCTTGTGGATGGGAGCCCCAGAAAGGCTCAGTTCATCTTGGCCTGCAGAAGCCTTCCTGGGGGTCTCAGGTGTGCAGAAATGGAGCTAACCCTGTCAGGCCATTGGAGCAGGGCTGCAGCACACACACTTCAGAGGGGGTGAGTCGTGGAGGATCTGGTGGCTGATGGCTCATTTCCCAATAGTCCCTACAGAGCCCCATGGTCCTTTGGTGCCCTGGAGGCTGCTTGAGTGAGTGGCAGCAGTAGCCCGGTAGGTAGGGCTGACATGCTCCCTAGAACTGCTCCATTCCTGGGCTCAAGGCTCACCTCCCAGCTCTACCTCTTCCAGATCTGGGACTTTGAGCAAATCATTTTAAAATCTGCTGCATCCATATTCCACCTACACAGTGGGTAAAAAGCTGCCTGCTCACAGGGTTGGGTGAGGGCCATGGCACAGAAATGCCAGCCATACTGCTCCCCGCCCCCCGAACCTGGCTCTCAGCAGCACTCCAGACCTCCACGTAGGTACTCGGGAAAGTTTATAGAAATATGGAATTAGAAGACAAGTTTATTTTGGTATTAAAAAAATGAAATCTTACATAATTGTTATGATAGGCATTTTACACAAAAGTTTTAAAGATATCTTTATATCCGCAGATTTCAGATTTTTTTTTTGCACCAGAATAAACTTACCATTTAACTTCATTCTCCATGAACTTCTTTGAAGTACTCTCAGAGCTATTATAGTTGCTGTTACTATATCAGTTTCCATATAAGACTTTTGAATTTATTGTTCCATGTCACCTTTAAATCTGCAAAATTTCTCTTTATTTAGGGTCCACAAAAAATGACCGCGAGGGACCTCAGTGAGACCAGATTGTGTCATCTGGCTCCATCAGCACCTTCCAGCGCCAGCTGACCCCAGGTTACAGGAAAACTTCACACCATGTGTTCTGTGTGGCAAGAGCCTCAGCTGGGTGGAAGGCCAAGATGGGAGGCATTGGGTGCTCCCAGTCCACCCGAAACTCTTCCTAAGACCAAGGATGCTCCACCCACAAGGCTCCTCTGGGCACCGCCAGGAGAAACTCAGCACCCTGCCCCAGGGGAGAGAGGTGACACCCAACTGACTGCTATCCCTGGCTGAAGCCAGCAGGGGACGTCAGTCCTAAGAAGAGGATGTGGCCAGGATTCCCTTCCTTGCTAAGTCTTCCCAGGAGTGGTTCCAGCCCAACTCATGTGCGTGTTTCACTTTTGCTTCAAGCGCCATAGCAGGACTTGTCCCACATTCATGCCTGCCGCTCTGTGTGGAGCTGTGGGAGAGTGTGTTTGTCGCCAGAGCAGATGCGCACACTACGGTGTTGCCCTGCCACCGGGCCCGCTGCACCGCAGTAGCCTTGCCAGAGCCATTGCTGCCAGTCAAAGGCCAGGCCCTTGGCCCCACAGCTAGAGGCCTATGGTGGCAGAAGTCAGGAGTGGCAGCTGTCCATCCCTTGGCAGCTGTTTGCACAAACCTTGGACATAAATCCAGGTTGGAGATCAGCGTTCTGTGATGGGTGTTCTTTTCTGTCCTGCCTGGCAATTCTCTCAACCAGTAGGATTGCTACGTCCCTTGTCCCCATTCTAGTAAGCTTTCCCCATTTTCTAATAACCGCTAAGGGCATGGCATCCAAGAGCCCAAGCTCAGAGTCACAGGTCCTCAGCTTCAAATCCTGGCTCTCACTCATCGGAACATGAGCAAGACCTGGCCCTTCTGCAAGCCTTGGTTTCGTCATCTGTCAAGTAGAACACCTCATGTCATTCGAGTACTGTGAGAGCACGAGAGGCAATGTGAGCTGGTTTTAGAAACCCCAGCTGCCGAGTGAGCCTAGGTGGAAGCCAAAGCTCACCTTCATTCCGTTTCTCCCCATTCCACACCTGCCACCCGCCCCTGCCCCCAGTGGGGGTGACCACTTGGGAGGATGCACCACAGGAGACTCAGCTGCTGCAGAAAGGCCTTTATTGAGAGACGGGGCATGAGTCTGATGCCAGAGGCCAGGGTGGAGGGAAAGGGTACATCCTCTGAGGAGCAGGGAGTGGTGTCTCTGCCGGGGGCTCAGCCTGAATGCACTAAGGGCTGGCCCCTCAGACAGGCTCAGGGGAGGTCCGCCCACATGGGCTTTGGACCCCTCCCTCATGGAGACACCATCCCTGACATGGGGTGTGTGGCCTGCCCTCTCACATCTGCCTTGGCTGGTCTCAGGGAGCACTGTGGGATGGGGGTGGGAAGCTGAGCAGGGTCGGGGGGCACCTTCAGGAAGGAGGAGGTGGGCTGGGTCGCCTGGTAGACTCAGAGATTTGCCGGATGGTATTTGGAGGCACTGGGAGGTGAAGGCCTCAGGGCCAAGGTCCAGGTTACAGTAGGAGAATTGGACACATAAATGGTTTTCCTTCAAGGACAGAAGAGCCGGAGAGAAGGGGATATCTCCAGCTCTCCACACAGCACCCAGCTGGTAGTTTCCAGGCTGGATGTCCCTCCAGGGAGACACACACGCACATGCACACACACACACACACAAATGTATCAAGTGTATGCATGTCAGGCTGGGGTCTTGGTAGTAGGAGATGGGGCTGTGGTGGGTATGTGGTATGATTAGAAATGTGGATTCCTTCCTGAACAGAGCCCCCAGTCTTGGCAGGGTGGAAGGGAGTGGGGCAGCTGTCGGTTACTTCCCCCTGACCCCCAAGGCTGCCTGTCGCCTCATGTAAGTCAGGATGTCCATCTTGACATTGCTGATCGTGGTCCGGTGGTGCCAGCGCATGATGGGTACACCATCTGGCCCCACCAGGAACTTCTCGAAGTTCCAGCGGATGTCATGGTTCTTCATGGGGTCCCAGAAGAGGCTGCTATGTGAGCCCAGGAGCTCCGAGGTGGGGGGACAGGAGTTCTGGGGAAGGGTAAGACAAGAGTATCAAGCTGGTCTCCCCATCTGATACAAGCACACACACCTCCCCTGCAGGCTGTGGGAAGAAGGCAACCTGACACTGAGACAGAAGCACCAACTGGGAGCCAGAAGATTGCCACACCCAGCTGTATGGCTCTCCTGGGGCCCTCTCAGGGACCAGAGCTGCAACAATAGTGTGACACCCAGAAGCCTAGGGACAGGATGGTGGCGGCTGGCATGGACATCGCTTCTGGGTGGGTTGGAGCTGGGAGCAGCCACAGCTCTGTCCAGAACTGGAGTCCAGTGGGCAGAGAGGCTCCTGTGCAGGGGCCGCTGACTTACCTTCAGGAAAGTGTAGACCTTCTGCTCTTTGTCACCATTCACATCCCCTTTCTCAAAGAGCTGGAAGTTGGGGACGAAGCCCCCACCTGGCCGGACATGCCTACAGGAAACATTCCTAGATGAGTCCCAGCAAGGTGGGCACACAGCCAAGCAGTGGAGTGAGAGGACACAGAATGGGAGGGAGGGTTTGGAACTGCAGTTGCCCAGCAGTGGGCAGTGGGAGCCAATGATGGTTGGAGGAGCATAGGTATGATATGGGTCCCAAGGGAGCACTCACTTGAGAGCAGGTAGGATCTCTGAGTTAGTTCCTGGTTCCTGTTTTCCAAATTGGTTGCAGGGGAAGCCCAGAATGACCAGACCAAATGGTGCAAACTCCTCTTGTAGTGCATTCAGTTCTGGGCCAGGGAGAGAGCAGAGATGGTGTGGTCCGGTGCGGAGCCCTGCCTCATCCATTCACCCTTCTCTGCTCACCCAATGTACAGCTGAAATCACTGAGGCCTGGGAATGGACAGCACTGGGAGTCAAGTCCCATCCATGGCCAAGAGACCCACCTGGGCCTGTTGGCTGTGCTCTTTAGAGCTCTTAAGAGTAATTTTTCTGAAGCAAGAACCGTCCCTCCCTGGGAAAAAAGCAGAGAACTTCCTTGGAGGGGTGGAAAGCTTGACAATCCTCCTACCTTCTTTCTAGAAGGTCCTGGCCCAGTCCCCCACTTTTATCAGTGCTGCCATCCTCTTGTGCTATGCTAGCACCTAGCCAGCCTCCTGCTCCCAATGCTCTGTTGCAAGGATTAGTTAGACATTCTGGGCATGGTACTCACTGCCGGGGGCCAGCTAGCCATCCTGCCTCCACTTCAGAAATTGGCCTGTAATTGCCAGGCCAAACATTCAGGGTCAGATCACCCTTGCTTGCCCCTAGCTCCTGCTAGCCAGCCAGCGGCATCAGTCTCTTCCACCCTCTATGCTCAGATTTCCCCACCCTAGGCTTCTCCAAATGCTGGCAGGCACCTTTGGCCTGGATGCGCACTCAGGTTCTTGAGGACAGGAGAAGATGTAACCAGAACGGACCTGAAAAATGTAGCCCTTTCCCCACCCCACCCCACCAACACCCCTCCTCCAAAGTCTCAGGTTCTGTTTTCTAGAAGCTCCAAGGCAGATGGGACTGATGGGAGAGGAGATGGTCTTGGAACAGAAAGCCGCAAGCACAAACCCAGCCACCCTCATCCCAGTGTTTGAAGGGGACCAAAGTGCATAGGAACAAGGCAAGATGCTCAGGGCCTTGCTTGAGTGTGTTGGAGGCTGTCTGAGTCCAAGATTATTTAATCATCACACCTAAACCATGGCGCACAGTGAGTTAGACACAGGTTTGGACTGTGCTGATCAGGGTTGACCCCATAATTGCAGTGTACCTCAGAAACAGCCCCAAGTAGAGCTGGGGAAGAAGGCGGGTGCTTACCCACATATTGGCCCGTCAAACCTCAGTAGGTGGCCACGTTGACAAAGAGGACGTATTTGCCAGCGTACTGCTTAAAGGGGATGTACTCCTCCCCATCGATGGTGAGGGCTCCATAATCGTAGATGGTGCCGCTCATGCCACCATGGCAGTCTGTCTGGAAGAAAGAAAGTGCAGCCCCAGAGACTGTTAGAGCCAGAAGGGAACCTGGGCATCTGTACTTTCAAGTTACCACAGGTCCCCAGGAGGAGAGTGGCTGGTTCTGGACAATACTGTGCACTCCGTTGGGACTAGAGTCACACATTTCTGAGGTCTTGCAGAAGATGATGGTGGTGAACCCACTTCATAACCACCTAGCTAGAACTTGGCATCCACAGTAGGCTGCACAACCTTGTACATGATAGACTGTTAATCACCTTCACCTCACGTGTCAATTCCAGAACACTGACAGGCTCCAAGGTGCAGTGCCCTGACGCTCACTGCAGGCTTGGTCACTGGAAGACAGGGCTGAGGCAGCCTGACTGAAGCAGGCCATGGTGAAAGGCAAATTGGATGGAAAGGAGGAAGTGTCATATGGAGAGTGTTGCCTGGGAAGGTTATAAAACAGGGATACAGGTTGGTGAGCTGGGAAGGGAGAGGAGCCTGTTGTGAGGACAGCAAGGAATGGGGAGGGTAAAGCAACTGTGCCTGGTATACAGGATATGTCACAAAGCAGGAAAACAGTTTAAAATAGGTTTATTTGGGGTCAGGAACTTTTGAAACCATTTATAGTTTTTAGTAATATGTAAGCATAGCCTGGAACTTTTGGAAGATCTCTCATATGTTGGCTATTTTGTATGAGTGATGTGACAATGACATTGTTCCTTCCCTTCTGCCCAGCTGCTGCCCCACAGTCAATCCCAGGATGAGGAAAAATGGAAAATGCTACATTGTGGATTGGGAGACCTGGTCCCATATCCTGGCCTGTCACCTGCTCTTTGTGGTGTTGGACTGGCCCTTCCCTGGGCCTCAGTTTTCTTATTGAGAAAATGAGAACCTTGAACTGGGTCAGCCGTATTAATTCAGTTGGCTTGGCATGATGACCATTAGTGGTCATCATCGTGGAGTGGGACTGGGTTGACTGCTGGAGTGGGGATGGCTATGAGGACCCTATTCTACCCCCACCTCCATCCTGACCCAGACTACAGAACAGTTTGCTCTGTCAAAGCTGCCATTGCATCAAGGTCACAGTTCAACAGGTGGTCTGGTCATAATGGGAAAAACTTGGAGCCACTGTATTAGGTGATTTTTTCTGGTTGTACCATGACATGAGATGTTCAAAGACCAGAAGTAAAAGGAGTGTAAAGTAGCATTAGAGCTTAAGAGAGGGCAGAGATGGGTCCTGGAGTTAGAGAAGCAACTTCATGTGCTCCCTTTGTATTAATTCTGGAAAACTGCCTGTTGAGGTGTTCACCAGGTGAAGGAAGCCATCTAGGTTGACAGGGTGTGGCCCCAGCAGGGTGCAGAAGACAGGCAGGGCTCCCTGCAATAGGCCCTGCCTTGGCAGCTAGGAGCTGTCGTTAGGCTTGTGGTACCGACTGCCTGTTTTCTCTGAGCCCAGTCTTCTACATCCAGTGCCTTCGGGTCCGGGTGCTAGAGGTAGGACCAAGACCAGCACAGCGTTGCTCCTGCTGGATAAGGACCTTGTGAAAACACACAAACCAGAGCACCACAAATGCCCAGCAGTCAGAATGCTCAGTCTTCAGCACGCCTCCCACCTCCTCACTCCACCCTTGTCTATAAGCCAGCTCAGGGAAACAGGGGAGTGAAAAGGTTAAGTGGTGTCCAAATACTTGGGGCCTGTAAACAAGAGGAGCATCAACTTCTGGGGGTGCAACAGGGCAATCCCTCTCGATGGAAGTCCAGTCTGTGCCAGCTGCATGACTCTAGGCAAACTGCTACCACTCTCTGGGCTTTGATGGGAGAATACCACCTGCCTCTCACAGTTGCTGTGACTGTCAGCACACAAAACAGGCTTGGAAACCTCTTGGGAAGAGACACACGTCCAGCGGTTGTGATGATTCTGCCCACGGTGAAGGTCAAGGGCCTTGAGGTTCTTATGTCATCGCAGAGCAGCTTTGAGTGTCCCCCCAGCCTGTATACAGGTGTTCCTAGAAGGGTGAATACCAAATGCCTCCATGCTTTCTACTGAGACCACGGGCGCCAGTGCTGAGGGCACACAGGGACAGGGAGCAGCAGGTGGCCTATGATGAGGCAAAGCCACAGGCCATGCTCATCAATGGGCACTGCAGGTCCCTCCTTCTAAGAGCCCCTGTGGAAAGCCACAGCCGTGCCTCAGACAGAATGGGAGTGTCCGAGTACTCCCAGAACTGGCTGAGAGAAGACACGTCTGCAGGTTTGAGAGCGGGAGGGAGAGGGTGTTAGCCTGATGCCTGGCTGGCCTGGACTGCTGACTGGAGCCCTTCTCTCCATTCCCACCCCTGCTGTCGGTGTGCTGCACTGGGAGGCCAGAGGCCTGTGTTCTGGGCTTTGCCATGCTACTGTGACCTGCGCTCTCTTCTGTGAAGAGACTCTGTGAAGGTCCTTCTGCCTTGACGTCAGCCACAGATCCATGAGCCTCCCTGCCTGTGTAGTCACCTAGAGACCAGCGGTTACCAGGATCCCAAGCACATCGGGAGCTTCTGTAGAGCAGGGACAGAGGGCCTGGGCAGCCTTCAGCCAGATGGCAAGCAGTGGAGAATTCCCTTTGTTCCCCTGCACCTTCCTTATGGTGGAGAGGAGGAAAATCTCTCCTTAGATCTGAGTCATTCTTGGTCTTTTGGTTCTTCAGCTCCCCCCTCCCTGTCTCTCTGTCTCTGAGCTGAAGGTGAGATTAGTGATTGGGTCCTAGAAGCCACTGTCAGAGCATTGCACTGCTAGGACTGGGGAGGGGAGGCAAACACGCCAGGGCTGCCGTCACAACAGGTCCTGGCTGACTGCATCTGATGTGACCATACTTCACCCTAAACTATCAGAGGCCATCCCTTCTGTTCTTTCTGAACTCATCTATCCTTCCCCACCCTGTAAAACAACATGTAGCTAGGGTGAGTTAATCATAGGGTCCCCCCGCCCATTCTTACTTCAGCCTTCCCAAGGCAGGGCCAAATCACCACTTCTCTGGCTCGCTGAATGCTGAGAGCATGGGGCAAACTCCCCGGGGCTGACCTTCCCCAGCCCACCTCCAACCTCTATTCCACACTCCACTTTTGAAACTCAGCCTGCGCCCACCTTGAGTTGATGATTGTGAATAGGGTAGGACAGAACAAGGGGCTTTTAGGAAAGCAGGTGGAGGAGTCTTGGAAACAGCATCATGGACTTGTAAGACCCTGGAATAAAGACCTAGAGAATCTGTGGAGCACAAGCTTAAACCTTGATTGAACCCACACAAGCATGCTGGAAGGGGTGTGTGTGTGTGTGTGTGAGAGAGAGAGAGAGAGAGAGAGAGAGAGAGAGAGAGAGAGAGAGAGAGAGAGAGAGAGAGAACACTGGTGGGAGGCTGGAGACAGAAATCTGTCTCTTCGGGTCTATCCACTACTGCTTCTGTCTTCTCAACCTGGGGAAGAGGGGAGGTCTCCCGGACCCACCCCCTCAATGCCATCTAAGGAGAAAAGCATGTCCACTCATCCTCATTTCAACTCAGGGTCACACACCCTTGCTGGGGGGGGGGGAGGGCGGGAAACAGAAGTACTGGAGAATTTTGCCGCTCCTGAGCTGGCAAGCCCCAGCTTTCTCCACCTACTGGGTTTTCCCAGGCCAACACTGACTAGGGACTGGGAATAGTGAGACTGTCCAACAGCTGGAAAGTCTTCTGAGAAGAGCCTATGGATGCGGCGCCCCTCTCCCATTTCCTGCAGATGGAGAAAGCGAGGTTAGGAAAGGAGTAGGGACTTGGCATCCTGCAGGTGTTGCAGGGTCTTGCAGCCTGCGCTTATGTTTTCAGGGCAGGAAAAGTCCCAGAGCAATACAAAACCAAGCCCACCAGCATGTTTCCCACCTGCTGGCCTCCAGGCAAAGCTGCGTAGTCAACCTAGAGACCAAGTCTCCAGGTTTTTTCAGTTCCTCGCCCTCTCCAGAGGGGAGCAGATGGGGTATGGAGGTGAGGGACACAGCATCGTGACCCCTCCTCCTCACCCCGTGCGTACCCCGTCCCACCAGGCAGTCATGGAAGAGAATAAACTAAGTGTGGCAAGGCAAGTCCTCCTCCCCTAACCATTCTGCGCACCTGTAAACCCGGACACAGGAAAGGGACCAATGGCCATGGGGTGGGGTCCGGGCAGAGTGGGTGACAAACGGCGTCACAGGCAGCCCTCCACCTGCGAGCCCGACCAGAAGGGTTCCTTCCTCTGTCCCCGCCCCCACGAGGCTCACCTTCGACTTGTCTTGTCCCCGGCTGGGAGGGATGAAGCCAGCCAGGAGCAGGGACAGAAGGCAGGACGCCCCAAGCAGCCGGGCCATGGCGGACTGGGTGTGAGTCGCAGGCTCGCCTCGACGCGGCAGATCCCTGGCTACCCTCCGTCTGAGGTGTCCGACTCTCTAAGCCACCTTTCAAGCCCACGGCGGGGACCAATCCCTAACCAGAAAGGGGTCCTTGGAGCCAATCGCAGGGCGGCTAGGGCTCCAGGACAAGTCGTGCCCGCCCTCAGCGCTCCCCCTGCCCGGCCCCGGGGCGACAGTGACATAAGCAAGTCCGGGAAGAAAGATGGGAGTGAGGCGCGTGGGGACGCGGTGGGAAGCGGCCCCCTCCTCTTTGGGCTCCAAAGGCCAGAAAGAGGCAGATGCTGCGGATCTAGCACAGCCAGGACCAGGGGTCTTCAGAGCCAGGCTCACTGTGAAACACCCCCGAGACTATCCTTGCTTTGACGTTAGGGTGGAAAATGTCAATGACATCTGAACTTACACACTTCCAGAAACATTATGACATGCATGTTTAGTGCTTAAGAAATGAAGTGTTTGGGATTTCGAATGCAGCCGGCTCCTCGGCATACACTAGAATGCCTCAGCTGTTTTGGCAGCAAAAAATACTCCTGCCTCCTGTGTAGCCTTAAAAATTATTTGACTCACAAAACCTGTACATGTTTACAATGTGTACAATGGACTTCTGATAAACTGATATGTAATCAGATACTTGTATTTTTGGGTAAATATAAACCTCAAAAGACAACGGAACATGCAGAGTTTGAACATATCACTTTTCCCCCTTCTCCCAGCCTCAGTTTCCCCTTCTGTGTAATGATGGGATGAGTTCATGAGCTCCAAGGTCGTTCCTGTTCTGGCTCTGAGATTCTTCTAAAGTGAAGAGAAAACTTCACCTTGAGTGTCCCGGGGGTAGGAGCCAGGGTCACCACCTGGCATAGGGCCCAGCACACACAACAAACCTTTAAGATTTGCTAAACTAATCAAACACAGAATCTGTTGCTTTGTCTGGAGTGAACCAATAGGCCTGACATGAGGAACTCCATGTTGAAATGGGCTCCATCTTAGGAAAGGTACCCAAAATGCTACACAATTTTTATGAATTGGAATGACCATCTAATTGGAGATTGATTGGCCATCGGTCAAAGGCCATGACCCCTGTCTTGCCAGTATTGTTTAGAAAAATGTAGCCGGGCCCGGTGTGGTGGCCTGGTGACTGGGGTCCTCACCTTGCACGTGCCGAGATCCCATATGAGCTCTGATTCTAGTCCCGGCAGCTCCACTTCCCATCAGCTCCCTGCTTGTGGCCTAGGAGCACAGTTGAAGACGGCCCAAAGCCTTGGGACCCTGTACCCGTGTGGGAGACCTGGAGGAAGTTCCTGGCTCCTGGCTTTGGATCGGCGCAGCACTGGCCGTTGCGGTCACTTCGGGAGTGAATCATCAGACAGAGGATCTTCTAAAATGTTAGTATTTATATTAGGTCACTGACATGAAATCTAATCCTGTTAATCTGATCCTTTATTAAAGCAACAACATTTTAAAAATATGTTAGTAAACAAATAAAAATACTCTTGATCTCTAATTTTGAAATCTGTTTAAAAACTGTATCATCGGGCCTGGTGCAGTGGCCTAGTGGCTAAAGTCCTTGCCTTAAACATGCCAGGATCCAATATGGGCACCAGTTCTAGTCCCAGCAGTCCCACTTCCTATCCAGCTCCCTGCTTGTGGCCTGGGAAAGCAGTCGAGGACAACCCAAAGCCTTGGGACTCTGCACCTGCGTGGGAGACCTGGAGGAAGTTCCTGGCTCCCAGCTTCGGATCGGTGCAGCTCCAGTCATTGCGGTCACTTGGGGAGTGAATCATCGAATGGAAGATCTTCCTCTCTGTCTCTCCTCCTCTCTGTCTCTCCTCCTCTCTGTATATCTGACTTTGCACTAAAAATAAAATAAATCTTAAAAAAAACTGTATCATCTTCTTTTAAATAGTTTTTGACTAATTGAAAACTGTCAATTCTAGCCAGCTCCAAGAAACTCCAGTTTTCTCTCTGTTAACGTTTTTCCAAGTTATGGGATATTTCCACATATTAACTCTTATCTCCAAGGTTTTATTTCCATTTTGGTAACAGACCAAAATATATATCTAAAAAAAAACAGAATTTGCATTCTATTGAAGTAATCTTTGTGTTCTCTCTCATTGTTTCCAATATTTAAAAACAACTGTGTTTTAAAGGTTATGATTTGTTTAAGCATGCACCCGTTTTAAAGTATTTAAACAGTCACTCTATGTCAATGATTAAACCTAACCTATATTGTGTCCTGATGTTAAGGAATCCTGCTTCAACCAGATATTTTAACCTTTCCTGATATCCTTAACAGACATTCAAAAGCTCAAAGTTCCAAATTTTTAGATTTTGATATTTCCAGTTTAAGACCTCCCGGATATGTAAAAATACACATCTCTCTCATCTTGTTGAGACAACAAACGATTAGGTTGTTTGAATTCTATCAAAGATATTGCACAGCTGCCTAGTGAGTCACACAGATTCCCAGGCCCCACTTGGGAGTCACTGCTTTAGAATCTGTAGAGACAGACACAGCCCCAAGGTGATTTTGAGGCAGCCAAGCATGGCTTTGGTCTTGGCAGTGCAAGCACCAGGATGAGGCTAGGGAGTCTGTAAATGAATGAAAGCACAGAAGCATCTGGGCAGTGTCTGTGCTCAAAATAATAATAATAAATCACATATTCAAGCACCTCACTTCTCTGAAGCATAGAGACGGCGATGCTAATTCAATTGGGACACAAACCTGTGCATATATGGGATCCCAGCATGTGCAAGGGTGAGGATTTAGCTACCACTCCAGGCCCTCTCCATGTTGCCTTTGGAAGTTCATGTTTATTAAAAAATACAGCTATCTCAATACATTTTAGTTTGTCAGAATCCATTGTTTATCAGCAATATACCCATCTGAGTGATCCTCAAAATTTGTGCCTAACAACAGGTTAACACCCTAAGAGATGTTAGGGTTTTCTAGTTACCATGGTCCTTGCTGTCCAAGATGTGGCCATCAGAACCCACTGCAATGACAGCAACAAGGCACCAAGGGCCAAACAAGTGCAGTGCTGGCACCTGGGACCGACCATCTCTTAACTTGTGCAGCCTGTCTCACTTGTCTCATCTTCAGGGATGACAAGCCCTAAAGCCAGAAGTCTGGGATGGCACTGCAGGACTGCCAATGGGCCATCGTACAAGCTCTTCCCCATGAGTCTCAGTTGGCTCATCTATAAAGCAGGGGTCTAGGACAGTCAGTAATGGTTTCTGTGCTTCCTCAGTTCCAAGCATTGAAGCAGAGCCAGTGCTGCACAAAACATAGCAGCCCTGACTACACAACCAGCTGGGGTGGGAAGCTGGGGAGTGTGTCCTACCCTCAAAGAAGGACTTCAGGGACATCCACTGTTCAAGAGATCTGACTGCTGACATGAAGAGCATGGAGCTAAACATGAGAACAACACCTTCCAGTCTTTTCATTACTGGCTTGTCTAGCACATAGTGTTGATATGTTCTCAGGGACCCTATGTTTCGAAAGATATTGTTTTCCATCAGGCTGTCTCAAATTGTCCTCAGGCTAAGGTCCAAATTCCTTAGCTTTTCAGACAATGCTCTCAAGGTCCGCCCACTTCATCTTTTGCCACGCTGCTATTCTCTCTACACCAGCCATCCTGGGCACTTTCCAGGGTTTCCAACATACCATTCTCTCTCGCCTCCTGGTACTGTCTGTGCTGTCTCCTCTGCCTGCAGCACTCAATATTCTCTCTCTCTTCAGCTGCTCCCTTTGACTCATTTCTCGGGTCTCTGCTACGTCACTTCTCCAAGAAAAGCTCTGTTCAGGTTTTCACACACTCTACAATAATCTTTGCCATACTTTATTATCACTTGTTTGTTTTCTGTGCTAATATATAAGGTCCACAAAGACTTCATTCCTAGCACCAAACACTAGACTTCATGCATAATACATGCCCAGCAAGTATTTATCAAATAAATGGCTATCAGAGAAAACATTTTCACATAGAGAACTAGCAGAGCTTCAGGTTGGCAACGGTTAATCACTTTGACCCTGCAAGACTGTTCTGATCCTACCTGTTGGTAATATTTGACACATGAGTTCTACCGGTCAGCTTGTGGAGGGTGGATGTTTTGCACTGGTCTTCTTGGAAGGGGGTGGGGAGGGTAAACAGACACTGTAGAGGAATTCTAAGTCAGTTTCCAGTCAGAGAATGTACTCTGCATCCCAGACAGGGGACTACCTGTACTTGTTTCTTTAAGACAGACACTGGGGCTTATTACCCATTTGCTTGGTTGATTGTACAAGGCCTGAAGTGACTTAAAAGAATGTTGAAAGCAGATGACTTAAAAGTGCTGACACACTGGGTCCTTAAGGAAGTTAGAACACGAGTTAATAAACAAGAAGGGCAGTAAAAACCAAAACAACGAAAGCCTGCCCTAACACTGCTGAGTAAGCCCTGGGATTACCAACAGGGGCAGTCCGCCCAACGCAAGGCCCCACGTGGAGGCAGCAGCAAGGAGGTCCAATCCCCGTTGCTTCCATGCCGACTTCACACAGTGGCTCCATCTGGCAATGAAGAAGGCACTGGAAAGTCTTGTCAGAGTCCTGAAGCTTCCAGCTTCCTAAACAGTTGGCAGATGCAATCTCAGAGCCAGCTGGAAGACAGGGAGTTCATCAAGAGGAAAGGGGAGTGTTGGAGACTGTTTCTGAAACTGGTGCCTTCCAGACTTTGGGCCTCAGTTCTCTCATGTACAGAACAAGGAGTTGGACAAGTTGATCTGTGAGGGTTAAGTTTTAGGATATTACGGGTACCCATCAGCATCCACCCACCAGCTTTATGTAGCAGGCACTGCCTTACACGCCGTAACTTTTTTGCAAAGCCCTGCAACCTTCGTAAAGTAACCTTGTTATCCCCAGTTTTCAGCTGAAGAAACAATTCTTAGAGAAGTTCAATGACTGTGCTGATGATAAAGAGGATTAAGCAGCAGTGAGAGACTCTCTCTCTCACACACACACACACACACACACACACACACACACACACACACACACACACACACACACACACAGAGTCTTCAGAATTCTTGCCAGCCACCTGCAACCAGGCCTGTGCTGTCCAAGAAGGCAGCCACTAGGCACATGTGGCTATTCAACATTTGGAATGTGGGTACTTACTCCAAACTGGTATGTGCTATGAGTATAAAATATGCGTTTTAAAAAATACTTAGTATGAAAATTTGAGAATATATAATTTATCATTACATTAAAATAAAAAAAAAAATTTTTGTTACATAAGATATATGCTTGAAATAGAAATAGATTTTACCTGTTTCTTTCTTTCTTTTTTTTTTCCTAAAATACAGCTACTAGAGGCCAGTACAATGGTTCAATTGGCTAATTGTGAGTGCCAGTATGGGTGTTGGTTCGTGTCCTGGCTGCTCTGCTTTCAATCTAGCTCCCTGCTTATGGCTTGGAAAAGCAGTCGAGGACGGCCCAAAGCCTTGGGACCTGTATCCACATGGGAGATCTGGAAACGACTCCTGGTTCCTAGATTCAGATGGACTCAGCTTTGGCTGTTGCAGCCATTTGGGGAGTAAATCAACAAATGGAAGATCTTTCTCTCTGTCTCTCCTTTCTCTGAAAATCAGCCTTTCCAATAAAATAACTAAATGAAAAAAAATAACAAAATGTAGCTACTAGAAAGTTTAAAATTATAAATGTGACTCCTATAAAGGTACTTCAGACAGTGAGAAAATAGAATTGAAAGTTTATTTTGATGCAAAAAAAATCGATGCAGTTTTTCCATAATATGTACTTTGTAATGAACTTTTGAAGACTCTTTGCAGAGATTTCAAATTCTTTGCACTACAATAAATGTATCACTTAATCCCAGGTTCCCAGCAACTTTTTGGAGTTCCCTCTCATTATATTTCTATTAGCCAGTGCTGGTGTAAGGTATCCACTCATTAGGGATTGGTAAGGATATGGTTGACTCTGTGAAATCTAGTCTTATCTCCCGTTAAAAGTCCATAGGACCACCTCCAGGTTCAGAAATTTCCCAGGAAGACCCATAGAACTCAGTCCACAATCTAGCGATGCTATGATTTATTACAGGAAAATGTTATAAAAAAGCAGTAGAGGGAAAAGGCGTCTGGGACAAAGCAAGGAGGAAACTCACAACAAGCTCCCAAGAATCTTCTCCAATTCTTCCATCAACCAGCTGTGAAAGCAAAGGTGAAATGTTTTCTTACCAGAGAAGCTCATTAAAACTTCAGTGCCTGGGGTTTTTATTGGGGGCTGGTCTAGCACATACCAAGATGCCAGACTCCCAGAACGAAAGTAAGCATCTACAGAAACTGCCTCGTTTGTATAGCTTGGGCACAGTGAGCCACTCTCATTAGTCCTTGGGAGGCTGAAAACCCTCCCCAAGTTAGAGGGCTCATCAGAAAGTTTACGGCAAACACCTCTTATGAAAATGCTATACATGGATTTCAATTTTTTTGCATAAAAGTACATTTATCTTTTTTTCTGCTTTTTTAAAATGAACTTTTGGAAGTACCCTCATAGAAACTTCCAAATGTCAATGAGGAGCCATTTGCAACAGTGGTATCTGAGATGCCAGTCTTGGTCCTGCTTTGTTCTTTTCTGCAAAACTCCCAAGGAAGCCTCTGCAGGGTCTGTCCTACAAATACTAGGTCTGTTGGGCTTACTTGCAGGTGAGTTGTCTTAGCCTCTTTGAGCGGCTATTAAAAAATGCTGTAAATCAGGTGGTATACAAATGACAGAATTATTTCTCGCAGTTCTGCAGGGTGGGAAGCCCAAGATCACAGTGCCGGTGGGCTGGTGTCTGGTGAGGGGCTGCTTGCTCATAGATGCCTGTCTCCTTGCTCTAACATGACAGAAGGAGTGAGAGGTCTCTCTCAGAGCACTAATCCTATGCATGACCTGATCCCCTCCCAAATACTATGCTTAACTCCCTGCTTAGCCCTTCTCAGTTCCTGCCCTCAAGGACAAGACTAGATTGTATTGAATAAATCCTAGACTTCCTGTATTACCTTAATCTGGCAAATTTCACAGCAACTACAAACTTTATATTTTTGGAGAGAAATTTCGTTTCTACTTCAGTCCCATCAAAGGATGTTGAATTTAAAGATCTTAGTGGGTTGTATTTTCAAAAATAATTTTTCGGGCCTGGTGGTGTGGCCTAGTGGCTAAAGTCCTCGCCTTGAACGCACCGTGATCCCATATGGGCGCTGGTTCTAGTCCCAGCAGTCCCACTTCCCATCCAGCTCCCTGCTTGTGGCCTGGGAAAGCAGTCGAGGACGGTCCAGGGCCTTGGGACCCTGCACCCGTGTGGGAGACCTGGAGGAAGTTCCTGGCTCCTGGCTTCGGATCAGCACAGCACTGGCCATTGCGGTCACTTGGGGAGTGAATCATCGAATGGAAGATCTTCCTCTCTGTCTCTCCTCCTCTCTGTATATCTGACTTTGTAATAAAAATAAATACATCTATTTAAAAAAGATCTTTAAAGAATAATTCTAATTTTTCAATTTTTATTTTTGATGATGTTTACATAGTTGATCAGGGTAGGAAAGATCGAGGGTTAGGGTAAAGTGGGTGTGATTTTGTTTTCAAATTTTCTGTTTTTCTTTCCTGTATCTGGGGGTAGGGGGGGGATAAGAGGAGAAGCCATACCCAGCCTCCCAACCACTCCAGTATCTGGGGAAGGGGAATGGCCACCCAGTGTCAACCCACGGTCCCCAATGTGGCGCACACTCTGCGGGTTCTGCCTAAGTGGTTTTGATAGTTCTGGAGTGGGCTGCATTTTTAAATTCTAGAACTGGGCAACACTTCATTGCACAAAACAGAGTAATGTTCTGATAAGCCTAGTAGCAGAGGTTGCACTTATATAAAGAAGAAAGCAGAAACAAAGAACACCATGTGAACACATTATTTCAGAGTGACTTTTCCTGTAAGATGAGGTCAGGGAAACAGAACAACAGTGAAATAAGGACTTGCTTAACATCATGTTCCCTTTGTTGTGTGTCAGGACTATAGCAGAAGGCACCTCATGATCCTGCCCATTGAACCTGGCCTGTTTGGAAAGTCAGCCTGGTATTACCACGGGATCCTTGAAAGGTCAGATAGCAACTTCGTCTGAATTTGGTGATGTGGAACTTTTACACTGGGGACTCTGCCCTGTTGGGGCCCGCCGGAGTCATGTTCCAAATAATAATAGCCTCCCATTGTTTTCATTCAATATCCCATTCCTAGCACTTCCTGCCATTTTCCACTTGCTCATGTTCCCCTTATTCAATTGAAGACCCACAGTCAAATCTGGGCAACATGGCCCAGAAGCCACAGAGCTTCACCCCACCCTCCAAGCTCTCCCCAGATGGTGGGGACAGACAGTGCAGAGACAAGGCCTAGGGAAGGAAAGCACTGCTTTCCCAGAATCTGGTCTCTCACTGGAGCTTATGTGTTAGAGTAGAAAGATTGGGAAAACAGTCAGGTGCACAGGCTGACCCCCTGGTGTTATCTATCCACATGGCTGGTCAGACAACTCTAAGGACCTCACTGTGGGCTCAGGTGCTAATACAGGCACCAGGAAGCAGGAAGGGTTCTACATGAGAACACTGGGTTTGGCGTCAGAGAAACACGTATTCACAGCCCAGCTCTTCCCCTTTCTGGTTGCTTTACTCTGGCAGAGGTATATTTCCCCACCTGGAAAAATGAGGATTTTGTGTGAAAGCTTTTGGTGCAGAGCTTGGGATGGGGCCCCTCTTCATTGCTTTCCTTCTGATCCTGAAAGATGCTTGAGTCTTATCTCCTTGCTCTCTTCCAGTCACACTCCTGTTGTGCACACCACCGCCTCAGATTCCGCAGCTCATCACTGCTCTCTGATCACACATCTGGTCCTCCCTTCCTGCTACAGGTGACCTCTAAGGGCTCCATCTGGTATTGAGTCTCTGACAAATTTCCTACGGCCTCTGTGGGATAATCAAATCCTTCATGTTCAAGACCCTGTGGTAGTTGGACCCAAAAGTTAACAAAGAGGAGGAGATAGAAGCATCTGGGTTTTGCAATACAGCTCTCCCCGCATGCACACATGCATGTTCTATCTCTCCATTACCTGCAAGAGCTAAGAGTAACCAAACCCAGAGTGTAGGAAAAACTCTGTTCTAAGTGCACTAAACAGACACCTTTATTTAAACCTCATCATAACCCTATAAGCTATGGAGACTGTCAATGCCATTTATGAGGTGGAGGCATGAGACATTGAGAGTAATCTGATTACTGCTGTTACATCTCAGTTCATTTGGCTCCAGGGCCTGTACTTTTACTGTTTACTGCTATCCCACATTCTGCTGAAGTCCAGAGAGTGAGTGGGTCTTGCCCAAAGTCACTTAACAACTTACGCAATGACTTCTCATCACTAAGCCATTGGGAGAGCTGAACTGAGGGCAAAAATCAGCCAAAGCTTACAACATCCTGGCTTCTCCATTTCAACATTTTCCATCCATGCCCAAATCCTGTGTCTGTTTTTTTGTTTTTTTTTTTTTTAAGCAGGGTTTCAAGACCAGACTGGCCCCAAAGTGATCAGCCCTCTTCAGAGGGGCTCCTTCTTTCCCACTCCCAGACAGTAAAAGCCGTCAGAAGGCGCTGGCGGCGGGGTACAGACCTGGCAGGGTAAAGAGCAGGGGCCAGGATTATGAGAAACGGATAGAGCAGAGGGGAGAAGGGATGATGGATATGTTGTAAACATCCACTGTGTCTGCCAAACAATGCAAGACATTTCCCATTGTCCCAGTCAGGAGGGCCTCAGAGAAACACTCAGAAGCTCAGAGCAACGAACGACCCTCCCAAAGTGACCAGGTGGGCATATGGTGATCACACAGCCTCTGCCCACTAGAAAAGAAAGGAAAGGAGTGACCATTGAGCAGCAGAGAGCAGAGCCAGCAGGAGAGCCACAGAGGAAGAGAGGAGAGCGCAGTAAGTATAGCGGCTTTGGCACTAAGCCCAGTACAGGCAGGAGCATCACGTCCCCCTGGCCCCAGAAAGTTCAGTGGCCAGTATTTGAGAAACCTCAACCTTCGGAAGGAGTGTGACCTCTGGGCCTGCTGCTGCCTACCCCGTGACTACTCCCAGCTATAAACAGACTGTTGATTAACCCAGGAAACTAGCTCCCCTGCCTCTCAGCCCCCATCTCCTGGGATGGGCAGGTTTGGAAAGCAGGGGGTGCCAGCCAAGAGTTTCCATATTGGGAGGAGTGACTGCTAGGAACTTGATGATCCTTAGAGGGCTGGGCCAAAAAGGGCCTTGGAGAGCTCAGCTGGTGTTCTGCCTGCTCCCACTCCTTGCAGCCTGCCTCGAGGCCGCACAGGGAGTTAATGGGTGCTAAACCCAGAGCTGGCCACTTTAAGGGAATTACAGAGCTTAAGTCATCTCATTATTTTTCCCTAGTGACTCCCATCATTAGAGCACTGTGGTGAAGTCAAATGAGATAATGGTTACCAAGGCACTGGGTAAACTGAACTCTCTGGCACACCTAAGAAGTTGTCCCTTAGTCCTGCTCTGCCATCAATCACAAGACAGACTCATACGGTGAGACTCAAAGTCATCTGCCACATGCTTACCACCACTTCCCAGGTTGTAACTTTAGGTCACTCGACCAGTCTCAGCTGTGAAATGAGGACCATTATAGCAGGTACTTCTATGAAGTTAACATGAGGCCCGCCTCCTGTGTGCTCAAATAGTATTAGTCACATGCGTGTCAAAACTCCCTTGAGAAATTTCCTGAGAGGCCCCTTTCCTGCCCATCATAATGGGTCTTACCCGACACCCCTTAACAAAAGACAGGGTAACAAGAGAAAAGCATTAACAAAAATTTTGAATCAATATTCCATTTGATACAGAAGCCTTCAAACTGAAGACTCAGAGATCCAGGATATGTTATCAGTTTTCATGGAAATGGGATTGGACAAAAAGGGAATGGCCTAAAGTCGACAGGCTGAGACAAGAGTGGGGAGACCCAGCAAGGCCTGTCCAGACTCATGGCTTCTCTGGGCAGCATTCCTTCCTCCACAGGACAGGACCAGACCCCCTTCTGAAATGAGGGGCTTAGGACCTATGACCTGACAAGGGAGCTTAGAGTTTCTTCTCACACAGCTCCAAGACAGAAAGGCCAGGGGAAAACAAATATATCTTTTTAGCCTTTGTGTCTGGCTTTTGGGGAAAGGGCTTCTAGTTCTGTGACTTGCCTTGAGGAAGCAAAAGTCTGGGGTCCATGGCTTGTTGTTCTGCCACAGAAAGGACAGCAGAAGGCGGAAGGGCAAGAGTGTCTCAGAGAGACCTGGCTTCTGAAACCTTCACTTGGGGTATTATTTTCTCCGGGTCCCATCACCCCCACAAAAATACTCTAAAAAGTGACCTAGGGTGGGAGTATTTTTGGATTGCAAACATGAGAGGAGGCAGATATTTACTGGAGCAGGAATGGAAGTGGAAGAATTAGTTAGGCAGCTTGAAGGCGTGGAATAAAAATAGTTAGAATATCACTGCAGAAAGGAGGGCTACGTCCAAACACAAGCACTGGATGAAGTCAGGATACTCACAACCCAGACGAGAACAAACACCAGCTCCTGCCAAGACAAGTGGCGGCACATGTGACCCTTGGAGGACACAGGGACTTGGGGCTGTAATTGAAAGGCGTTGAAAGCCAGCTAGCCTCACAGGACTCATCCTGCTGGCCGCTGTCTCTGCAGGGCTGCCAAGTGCAGTGGGCTCGCCCACCTTGTGTTCCAGAAACTTCTTCTAGTGTTCCCAGTAACAGTATCCTACCCAGAAGTCTCAAGTTCTCTTGTCCCTGTTTTCATTCTTTCTTCCTCTCATCAAATCTTCTCTTGTTTTTTTTTTTTTTTTTTTTGGTTTGTGAACTCTTATTCATTTAAGTGAATATATATGATTACTTATGAAATTAAAAATTTCAAACTTTGGCTAAAATCCCATTTTATTATACCTGTTCTCCCTAGTTTTGCCACAACGCCTCTCCTTTGGCACAACTGGCAGTGTGTTTATCCTTCTGGAATGTTCTCTATGCCTGCACACACACACACACACACACCATTTACAATATTTGTGGAAAGGCTTAGTTAGCACTGTGGCATAATGGGTAAAGCCATGTTCTGCAATGCTGGCATCCTCTGGGCACAAAACTGAGTTCTGGCTGATCTACTTCTGAACCAGTTCCTTGCTAATGAGCCTGGGAAAGCAAATGGAGGCTGGTGCAAGTGTTTGAGCCCCTGCCACCTACATGGGAGACCTGAATGAAACTCCTGGCTCCTGGCTTCGGACTGACCCAGTCCAGCCACTGAGGTCATTTAAGGAGTCAGCCAATGGATGGAAGATCTCTCTCTCTCTGTTACTCTTCTTTCAATAACTCACACGCGCACACACACACACACACAGAGCAGCGTATTTTAGCATTTCTTCTTTCTCTGAAACTCATATAAAACACTATCACACTACCTTGTTTCTTTCACCCACTCCATATTTGGGAGCTATTTCCATGTTGGTCCCTTTCCTCAACTCACTTTGCAACCACTGCACAATGTGGATGACTCACGGTTTAGGAACTCACTCCTCCACCAGCCTTTCACTGCTGCAGGGGATGCTGCCACGACATCCTTGGGAAACCTCCCTGTGCACATGTGATTGAGTCTCTGGGATAGAAACCTGGTAGCAGAGGGACAGGTTGTCAGATCTGAACTTCCCTGCTGATGTTTTAGACTCTCTCTGGCTCTTTTTTATTTTTAAGGCTTTGTTTTAAAGATTTATTTATTTATTTGAAAAGCAGAGTCATAGAGAGATCTTTTATACTGGTTCAGTTCCCACATGGCCACACTGGTCAAAGCTGGGCTGGTCAAAGCCAGGAGCCAGGAGCTAAGTCAGGCATATTAGCAAGGAGCTGGTTCATAAGTGCAGCAGCTGGGACTCAAGCTAAAGCCAGAAACAAACAACTCCATCCAGGTCTCCCATACGAGTGGCAGAGGCCCAAGCCCTTGGGCCAACTCCTGTCGCTTTCCCAGGCACAGGACCAGGAACTCAGTCCAAAGCAGAGCAGCCAGGAGTCTAACTGGCACTCTGACATGAGATGCTGGCACCACAAGTGGCAGCTTAACTTACTGTACTACACCACTAACCCCAATAGCCTGGTTCTTAACTTTTCTAGTTATCTTCTCTGTAAGAAATGATATGATACTTTCCAGGTCTACGAGGATGCGTTAATGAGACTATGCACATCAACCTGTTACCCCAGTAAATACATCTGAGCTCCTACTGACCATGTGACACTTTCATCAAAGCATGCCCAGCCTCACTGTCCAAAGACTGCCCTGCCTTCCTGAGCCCTCTTCTCTACTGCAGTGGTCACTAGGTATAATTCTGTCCTCATCCCTGGTGATGACACCCTGAAGGGCAGGGGCACTCATTTATACCAGCACACCACATAGGTCACCAGCCTACGGGCTAGAGTGGAACTGAGCACAGGCAAGGTGCTGCACAGTTTACTCAGATGTGTTGTGATGAGCAGAAGCTCAGCTGTGAGCACACAGCAGCTGGCTGTGTGTCCATCTCTGTACTCACTGGCTGTGCACAATCTACTCTCACCACACCGTATGGCCTGTCAGTGAAATCAATAACCACCCACAAGGGCGGGACAAACTTTAAGCTTGTCTTCTCATGGTCACCTACTTCCCCCTTGTGGTTATCATTTAAATTGCACATTATACAAACCAGTTCTTCAAAAAGGAGTTGGACTAAACACGCTATTATAGCCCTCACAGGGTGATAGTATTGATCCATCTGAACATACTGTATACCATTAGGCAGACACACATATAATCTATACCAGTTAGTAAACATAAAACTATGCCCAATTTTTTAAATTTTCTATACAAACATCAAAGGATAACATACTGAGTGTTAACAGTGTTTCTGTGAGGTGATGACATTTGGTGTTTTCTGCTTTGTAGCTTTTTTTTTTTTTTAAAGATTTATTTATTTGTTTTTATTGGGAAGTCAGATACACAGAGAGGAGGAGAGACAGACAGGAAGATCTTCCATACATTGATTCATTCCCCATGACCTCCAGAGCTAAGCTGATCCAAAGCCAGGAGCCTGGGTCTCTCACGCGGGTGCAGGGTCCCAAGGCTTTGGGTCGTCCTCGACTACTTTCCCAGACCACAGGCAGGGAGCTGGATGGGAAGTGGGGCCGCTGGGATTAGAACTGGCGCCCATATGGGATCCCGGTGTGTGCAAGGTGAGGACTTTAGCCACTAGGCCACCCTGCTGGGCCCTACTTTACAGCTTTTAATTATTGTATCTTCTCAACGGATTTACTCTTTTATCAGCATATAGTGAACTGTTTTCACACAAATCCTACTTTACGTTGATTTAATCTACAGTAACAACAGGAAGATTGGGGTGAGAGGAAAGATAGAGCTGCAAAGGACAAGGATTTTGTGTGCTGTTGGAGCTACGAGTAATTCCTACTCGACTGTTGCACACTGAGGACATTAGTTATAATTTTCATGGCAACCAATAAGAAAATAACTAAGACATATGCAGCTTTCCAGCTTCTAATCCAGCTCCCTGCCTGTGTGCCTGGAAAGGCAGCTAAGGGTAGATCCATTAATGGGGTCCCTGCTATTTGGGAGAACTAGGTAAGCTCCTGGTTCCTGGCTTCAGCGCCCCCAGCCCCAGACTGGCAGGGACCTCTCTACCACCATCTGGGGAGTGAACAGCAGAGACGATCTCTCCCCTCTTCCTTCTCTCTCTCCTTTTCGTTCCTCTTTCCTCCCTTCTCTCTCCCATCTCCATCTCCTTCAAATAAGTAAGTAAAATTTTTTGAAACGCAAGAAAAAGAAGGTGGCATTCCTGGTCAGAGCAATTAGCCAAGAGAAAAATAAAGATGTCACCAGAAAAGCTTGGTGGGTTCTTTCCTCAGCTTCATATAGAAATAAAAAGCTGGGACTAGGCTGCACACAAAGTTTTATTTGTGGAGTCACCAGGTGAGCAGGGAAAGAAGAGGGAAACCTCTTAAAAGGAGAAAGGGAGAGACACCAAACGGGTCTTTGGAAGAGTCTGGGGATTTTAATCCTTCCCTGACCCCTCCTTGTTGGGTGGGAACCTACCTCTGGAGATACACTTGTTATTTTCTCAGGGGTCCACTCACAATAGTATGCCATCATTCTACTCATAAAGACAAAGCCATCTCAACTTTTAAGGTAATCACAATGGCAATGAAATTCAACATGTGTTTTGAAAAGGATTTTCAAACCATGGCAGTGGTCAACTGTTCTTTGATAAGGACACCAAGGATACATAAAAGACAATCTCTCTATTTTTTGTAAAGATTTATTTATTTATATTACAAAGTCAGATACACAGAGAGGAGGATCTTCCGTCCGATGATTCACTCCCCAAATGAGCGCAAAGGCCGGTGCTGTGCCGTTCTGAAGCCAGGAGCCAGGAACTTCCTCCAGGTCTCCCACACGGGTCCCAAAGCTCTGGGCCGTCCTCAACTGCTTTTCCAGGCCATAAGCAGGGAGCTGGATGGGAAGTGGAGCTGCCAGAATTAGAACCTGCACCCATATGGGATCCTGGCGTGTTCAAGGTGAGGACTTTAGCTGCTAGGCCACGTGGCCGGGCCCAAGACAATCTCTAATAAAAGGCATTGGGAAGGACCTGGCGTGGTAGCCTAGTGGCTAAAGTCCTTGCCTTGCACACTCTGGATCCCATATGGGTGCTGGTTCTAATCCCAGTGACTGGGCTTCCCACCCAATTCCCTGCTTGTAGCCTGGGAAAGCAGTCGAGGACAGTCCAAAGCCTTGGGACCCTGCACTCCCGTGGGAGACCTGGAAAACCTCCTGGTTCCTGGCTTCTGCTTGGCTTAGCTCAGACCATCGTGGCCACTTGGGAGGTGAATCAATGTATGGAAGATCTTCCTCTCTGTCTCTCCTCTTCTCTATATATCTGACTTTCTAATAATTAATAATAATAAAAAAAACCTAAATAGGGCCCGGCGGCGTGGCCTAGCGGCTAAAGTCCTCGCCTTGAAAGACCCGGGATCCTATATGGGCGCCGGTTCTAATCCCAGCAGCTCCACTTCCCATCCAGCTCCCTGCCTGTGGCCTGGGAAAGCAGTTGAGCACTGCCCAATGCATTGGGACACTGCACCCGTGTGGGAGACCCGGAAGAGGTTCCAGGTTTCCCAGCTTCGGATCGGCGCAGCACCGGCCCGTTGGCGGCTCACTTGGGGAGTGAATCAATGTATGGAAGATCTTCCTCTCTGTCTCTCCTCCTCCTCTGTGTATATCTGGCTGTAATAAAATGAATAAATCTTTTAAAAAAATGTTAAAAAAAACCTAAATAAAGGCACTGGAAAATTTAGACACCCACATGCAAAAGAATGAAATTAGACAGTATCTCCCTTGCATACAAAAATAACTACAAATAGAGTCAAAACTTAAACATAAGACCTGAAACCGTAAAACTACTATAAGGAAACAGGACAGAAAACCCCACAAAGTTGATCTGGGCAATATTTTTTTGAATATGATCACAAAAGCAATAATAGAAAACGGAAATTACATCAAATTAAACATCTGCACACAAAATAATCAACAGATTGTAGCAATGATCCAGGGAATACATGAAAAAACTTCAAGCCATCCACTGATAAGCGGTTGATAATCAAAACAGATAAGAAACTCAACAAGAAAATAAGTAACCTAGTATTAAAACGATACAAAGTCAACAGAGATATGAAAAAAGTGTTCAATTCACTCATTACCAAGGAATGCAAATTAGAACCACTAGGAGTCATCAACTCACACCTACTAGAATGATTCCATCAAAAAGATAGCAAGTATGAGTGAGTATGTAGAAAAAGGCAACCTTTGCACATCGTTAGTAGAAATGATTAACATAATGTTTGCTGGAAGCACATTATTGATGAGTAGAATCTCATTCAACAAGCTTTGTCTTCTATTATCTTTAGTTATTTTTCTAGAAGTAAAGAAGACCGTTGAAGTTATACTTTTCAAATGTAGGTGCTAATAGCTAGTGGGATTTTGTGTTATTGTCATGATATAACGTATCATTTGATGTGATAGTTTATGTATTTCATAGTTTCATACTTCAAAATTGCTGAAGGAGTACATTGTAAATATTCTCACCAGCAAGAAGCATTAAATATGAGATGGTGAATGTTAACAACCTGATTTAATCATTCAACTATATGCAACTATCATAACATTACACTGCATTCCATAAATATATACAATTACCATTTTTTAATTATGAATTAAACGAAAAATTTAAAAAGTGAACAGTTCTGAATCTGATGGCTTCGCTGGTGAATTCTATCAAATATCTAAAGAATTAATACCAGCGCATCTCAAACTTCCCTAGAATATGAGAGGAGGGTACATTTCCTAATTCATTTGATGAAAACAGCATCCATTACACTAACAGCAAATCTAAAAATATGCCATAAGATAATTTGAAAAAGTTCATGGAAATGCATACTATGAAATAAGTATACATGAATTTTTGGGGGCTAAAATAAAATCACATTTTACTTCAATTTTTCATGAGCTTTATAGGGGTACCCTTTTATATACTGTCTTGAAAGCCAAGCCTCTTACATAGTAACTATATCATGTTTTTATTGCACCAGTAATACATGAAAATTCCTGTATGCCTATAGTACATTTAACTATCTGGAATACTCTGTAATAGATGAGAAATGTTATGTTATCTTACTGTGGCTGTCATTTCTCTTTCATTCACTATGACGGAGGCCTTGGCTCCTTCAACTTCTTTCTTCATGAGGCATTACTAAAGAACAACTTTCTATCACTGTTAGGATAATGAGAAAAAGGTACAAAAATTCCTGTAAGACTCTCCACAGAGGAAAACCATCTGTCCCTTTCCCACCTCGTCAGCTACGCTTTTCTTAAGCACAAGACAACCAATAAACACTGATGCAACCGGAAACAACAGGACAAAGTTATACTGAGGTGGTGACCAAACATGGTCAGGTCATTACCCTGCCCTTTGGACAACACTTTAATAACCACCTCATCTACTTCTGATCCCCAAGCTTTGGTTCTCTTCCAAGTTTAAATACATATTAAAGTACTGAGAGCACAACTTTGCCCTTGCCCCACCCCTCAGCCCCTTGACAACTTCTCAGAATCCTGTGACCACAGAAACAATTCCTGCGCAGATGCCCTGGGCGTTTGCCCACCTGCTTGGGTCCTCCTCCAGGACAAAGTTCCTGCTCCTCTTTCTTATATTTCCATGTATACATACATACACAAGTGTATACTCTCACATATATAGGGGTGTGTGTGTATGTGTGAGTATTAAAAACTTGGATTCTGAGCTGCATGTGAATTTCTGAAAATGAAGCATTCTATTGTCAATATCTTTCTGAATAAAGTCTTCTTATCTAAGTCCAGAATTATTTTTGACAAAAGCAATAAAACTGCTCAGTGTCTAATTGCTGTTGGGTGAAAACTGTGATGATTCACACTTGTACCTATGTACACACGTTTATCAACAAACACGTTTATCAACAAACTTTTTTTAAAAGCATAAAAGCTTGATAAGAAGCAAACATTAAGATAGCGGTTTTAGTTTTCTCTTTCTGCAACAAGTATTTTGCTTGGTTCTTTTTTTTTTTTTTTTTTTTAAACTGTGATTTTTGTCCCCCTCTGAAATGTAATCGTCTCTCTTTCACATCTTCCAGGCATTTGTTCCCTGGTATTCCGTGTCACGCACACCCTCCTCCCCTTCACTCACAGCATCTTTTTGCTCTTAACCTCTGACTTCCGTTTCTCAAAGCTTTGTTCTTCAGTCCACTCTTCGCTCTCCCCATTTTCCTTTCTCCTTCGTTTGTCCCGGAGTTTACTGTTGCGGTTACAATTTTCCCTAGAAGCCTTGCTTTTTATTGTTAAAGTTGACTGTTGTTCCTTCTGACCCACAGTGGGGTCCCCGGGCGCTACCATTCCACACTTCACACACCCTCTCAACCAGTCCGGTTGCCCAGGAGGGAACTGCACAGTTCACCAACACAAACGTGTACAGAATCGCTAATGAAAATACCTTTACAGAATAGTCTTCCAACAGAGGTTTTCCTCCAACCGCCCTGCCAGCCTCTCTGTGAACATCTAGCCTTTCTGGTTAGGAGCTTCCCTTCGCCAGCGACACCCTCCAGTCTGAGGCGCGAACCAAATAGAATTCCTGCGCTTGTACGGAACCCACAGGATTCGCAAGATGGCGTCCGCCACCCAGAACGGGAGCCGCCATGTTGCCCTCCACAAAGCTTCCCTGTACGGAAAGGCACCAGCCCGGGAGCCTCGGGCTTGGCTCTTGGACAGGAAGCGGGACTGTTCGCCTTCATGGATGTGACAGGCGTGCCCTATAAGCCATATTAGGCGTTTCGAGGCCAGGCAAGTCAGGGGTAAGATTTGTGCTGTGGTAATTGAAGTAAGCGGAGGGAAGGGACCCAAGAGGGTCCCTGACAGGAGGTTTGAGAAGTGACAAACTCGTGAGGGAGGTCTGTGGGATTTGAAATGAGGGTGTTTGGGAGTCAGAAACGGAATGAGGTATGTGTTTAGTAATGGGGAGTGAGGAGTTATGAGGGAGTCTGTGGTGTCAGGAGGAGCAGGTAGATGGTCCGTCTGGTAAGAATACCAGGGTCACAGGGACGCGGGGGATTCTGAGGAGAACGCCGTCGGTGGCGGAGCATGGACCAAATGACGGAGGTGAACGTGTAATTAGTGAGCGTCCTCATGGTGGGCTTCGGTGGGATATGTAACTGGTAGACCCGACGCTTCAAAGATTGGAGGGCATAATGACTAGAGTCAGGATATCGCGAGCGCCTGCCTCAGTTTACCGGGAAAGGCTTTGAGGGACATTAAGTGTCCACAGGTGTGGGCAACTAACTGTTGAGTTAAAGCACACGCCGTTGCTCACGTCTTTCCTCAGTCGGCCGATGTCGTCTTTGCCTAATGCCCCACTCAGAAATGAAAGTTTGAAGACAGGGCCAAAGAAAGCAAAGATTATGTGAGGCGTGATTTCATTGTGTGATCCGTCTCATGTTTCCTTACAGACATATTTGATGAGCCCTAGGATATTCTGTGGCAAACAATCCCCCTATCATGGAAAATCCCCACATCCCCTATTCCACCCAGTCCTAACTTCTCTTAGGAATGAAAAAAACCTTGCCAGGTATGTGGCTTCTTTCTTTCATGGTCCCAACCTGTTGCTTTTTTCGTGTTTTTTTTTTTTCCTGTCACTATTTTTGTATATAGTGAACAACACTGTGGAAAATTCGCATTAAAAATGTGGACAGCAGAGATCTCTCTCTTTTTTTAAAAAAAAGATTTATTTATTTTTATGACAAAGTCGGATATACAGAGAGGAAGATCTTCTGTCAGATGATTCACTCCTCAAGTGAGCCTCAACGGCCGGTGCTGCGCCAATCCGAAGCCGGGAACCTGGAACCTCTTCCGGGTCTCCCACGCGGGTGCAGTGTCCCAAAGCATTGGGCCATCCTCAACTGCTTTCCCAGGCCACAAGCAGGGAGCTGGATGGGAAGTGGAGCTGCCGGGATTAGAACCGGCGCCCACATGGGATCCCGGTGCGTTCAAGGCGAAGACTTTAGCTGCTAGGCCACGCCGCCGGGCCCAGAAGGGATCTCAAAGTTAACATTTTCATGGCAGGAGAGTTTGCTTGATTAAGGAGAAATGAAAGCGTGATTAGGAGCTTATTGGAATTCAGTTATAATTATTTTTGGGGACCAGGGAATGCATTCCTCATTTTTCTCATTCTCATTGTCTGGGAGGTCCTGCAATTAAATCCTTTAATCATTACTGTTGTTTTATGATAGTGTGTCATAAATAGAATTGTTGCTCCACAGAGGGAACGATAAAATGATAGTAAATTAACCAGAAGTATGTTTATATATATCTAATTAAAAAACCTCCTCAAAGTCCCATGTAATCATATAATAGGCATGAGAAGAGAGCAGGTTGGCTGTCTTCTCCACTCAGTGCTTGCCAACACTTCCTTAAGGTTCAAACTCTTCCACAGGTCGCCCATTATTTTGTTTCTAGACCAGTTAATGTAGAAGCTACAGTCTGAGTTTGGGCTATGAAAACTGGATTCTGATCACTGGTTTTACTCTTTTTTTTATTTTAGGCATCTGCCCTTTTGGAAGAGGGTAGAAAATGATGCAGTCCCAGGTGAGTACTTTTTTTTTGAAAATCCAACTTGATTACCCGTACAATCATATGGAAAGTACCAGTAGCTGAAGTTTGGATTGGGAAAGCAAGAGTGAAGAGCCAAACCTAGATAGAGTGGCTGGGCATATGGAGAAAACCTGACATTAAATATTTTTATGAACTTATACAATCAATTTCTCTGATCTTTCTTGTAGACATCATCAGCTACATGATCTGCATTTCCCTGAAGGGAAAGTAGAAAAATTTCCCGTGGGAAGAAAACATTTTTTGATATATAAGGCTAAAAAAAAGTTTGTCTTTATTGGATTTTTCCTTAGGTACTGCAGTGCAAACTGTTCTCGCAGTAGATTTTTTTTTTTTTTTTGTATCTGTGTCTTAAAATTTTTTCAGAGGTAAGGCATTTAATGTCTCAACCACTGGCCTTGAGCTTTATGTTTTAGAACAGGAGGTAATAAACTGTTACCTGTGGGTCAAAGCCAGTTCTCTAGCAGTCTTTTTTTTTTACACTGATTTATTTTGAGAGGCTGAGAGAGACACAAAGGCTGGTTGGACACTCAGTCCAGGTCTCCCTCATGTGTGGCAGAGGCCCAAGTAATTGAACCATCATTACCTGCTGCTTCCCCCAGTCTAACTGGAAACTGGAATTAGGAACTGGAGCAAGGAATTGGCTCCATGTAGTCTGACGTGTCACACAAACATCTTAGCTTGTACCTTAACAACCAGGCCAAATGTCCACCTTAAGCTGTTTGTGTAAACAAAGATTTTTCTAGAGCACAGCCATGCTGTTTCTCCCGTCCAAGTGCTAACCAATGACCCTAACAGCCACGCTATTTCTTTATACATGCCTATGCTGAAAAAGTTTGTTGATTTGTACATTAGAAGAGCAAATTAATTAGAGGTTTTCTGCTTTAGCCAAAGATAATCTAGATAACATGGAAAAGACAACACACTTAGAATGGTCTTGCACAAAGTTCTCAAATAAGTTTAGTAAACTATACTTCTACTTATCTGACAAAACTTCAGAGAGCAAATGTCTCTGATACTTACATATCCTTTGTTGTTGCTTTAGAGTTTGTAGGATTGTGTCCAATTCAAGACTGTTCCTTGCTCTTCCATTTTACCTGTCTGTATTTTTCTCTGCCAGTACTCACTGTATGCATGGTACAGACATTTCAAACTAAGTAAAAAGATAAAAATAAAAACTGAAGAGATCTTTCCTCTTCCTGGAATAATCAGTGCTAATCATTTGTTTCTAATTATTTAAAACCTTATTTTTATATAAGTATTGCTGGATTAAATGTGTAAAAGTGAAAGTACTAATATGTAAGAATATCTCTTGTGTATTTCTTTTGGAAAAAATAATGCTATAGTATTTTGTTCTGCAATCTGATTTTTAACTTTCTGTCTGATACAGACTTCTGTATACCCCTTTATTATGTTCCCATGGTAGTAATACATTTTTCACTGTTTTATCAGATGCATAATATTTTCTAATTGTCTTAGATTGTCTCATCATCTAAAAATGGAGATTGTAATGCTCACAGGGTTGTAAAAATTAAAGGAAACACTTGAGTATCAGCAATAAAGCAGAATCAGAGTGTTGGGGCTAGCTGGACCATTTCATTATAGATCACCTGAAACTGTCTTTTGATACAGTCAACCCACTTCCTCATTTATTTTTATTTTCATAGATTATTCAGTTCCCAAACCAGATGTCATCTCCAAGCTGGAACAAGGAGAAGATCCATGGACCATACAGAAAAACATATCATATTGGATCTATCCAGATGGAAATCGGGCACATCAGAGACAAGGTAAGTAAAATGCCACCTTTATTATTATTTTTTAGATTAATTGATGCCTGCAGCTTAGGTTTCTGTCTTTACTGAATTATCTCATTTGTTGACCCTGTGCTGAGAACTTAATAGATGTTGAATAGTTGTTTTGAGCGTTTATTAGATAATCAACAAATAACTGAAACTAGTTGTGGGCGTTTCTTGTTTCTTGTTGAACCTTTCAATATAGTTTGTATGAAAAAGTTTTAGAGGCAGTCGGAGTCAGACTTTTTCCAAGACATCAGTTGTTTGGGGGAGGTATGACCCTGACTGTAAAATCTGCTTGTTTTGAAGTTCAGGAAAAGGTGTAAAGGTCTGGCAGAATTGGAGAAGGCATTTTTCACAGCATGTGGCTGTGGCTGATCTGAATGATGTGAGTGGTGATGAGAAGGGAAGGGATGAAGACGTCCTGTCAGGGAGAGAGCTTGTGAACAGAACTTTGGAGTTAGGAAGATAGAAGTTTTCAGGGAGAACTTGGTTAATTTTACCCGACATATAGAGGAGTGTTTTAGTGGGAGTAGTAGAATTCAAGTGTGACTGGTTTTGAACCCGTAGTAGAATCATGGATTTTTATGTTGTTTGTGTTAATTGGTAATTAAGAAAGTAGACTGAGGAGAGTTAAAGTATTCTGAGTACAGAGATTTTGTGTGTTTGGAGTGGTGTCAGGACGAGTCAAGTATCTGTGCAAAATGGTTTGTAAGATCAATGGATTAGGGCCCGGTGCGATAGAGTAGTGGTTAAACTCCTTGCCTTGAATGCACCCCGGATCCCATATGGGCGCTGGTTCTAATCCTGGCAGCCGCGCTTCCCATCCAGCTCCCTGCTTGTGACCTGGGAAAGCAGGAAAGCTTTGGGACCCTGCTCCAGGTTCCTGGCTTCGGATTGGCTCAGCTCCAGCTGTTGTGGCCGCTTGGGGAGTGAATCATCGGATGGAAAATCTTCCTCTCTGTCTCTCCTCCTCTCTGTATATCCGGCTTTCCAATAACAATAAAAAATCTTTAAAAAAAAAATGCACTGATTGTCTATCCAATGGGAGATGAAACTCTGCCCCACTTTTTTTTTTTTTTTTACTGAACTGAACACTGCAACTTTGTTTTTTTTTTTTTTATAGAAACAAACATTTATTTACTTTTCTTGGAAAGGCAGATAAGAGAGAAGGAGATATATGGAGAAAAAGATCTTCTATCCACCAATTCACTCCCCAAGTTGGCCACAATGGTTGGAACTAACATGATTTGAAGCTAGAATCCAAGCTATTCCTCCAGGTCTCCCTCAGTGGTGCAGGATTCAAAGGCCTTGTGTTACTTTCTACTGATTTGCTGTACCACAAGCAGAGAACTGGATGGAATGTGGAGCAGCCGGTACAGGAACAGGCACCCATATGGGATCCTGGTACATGCAAGGAGAAGTTTTAGCCATTAGGCTATTGTGCCAAGAGTAAATCTTTCTTTACATTTCTGAGCAGGCAATGAAAAACTCTCTGAGGAGCCTATGTTTCTAAAGATTTTTTTTAAATAGAAACTGAATAAAGCTTTGCATGTGCCAGAGTGGACATCATGACATGTGTTTGAAATTGAAGCAGCTCGGTGAATTATGCCCAAGCCGACTTCTTTTTACAAAGACTCAGCACCTGGGAAGGACAGGAAGGGAACCACTGCAGCTCCCCCAGCCTTTGTCGGGACTAGAATTCTCAGAGGGAAATCCACTTAACATGGATATATGTCAGTTTATTTATGTGTATGAGATTCCATTTGTTTTAGCTTTCATGTAAGAATAATGAAAGGAGGGCCAGCATTGTGATGTAGGGTGTTAAGCTGCTGTCTACAACACAGGCATCCCCTACAAGCACTGATTTGAATCCTGCCTTCTCTACTTTCAGTCCAACTCCCTACCAATGCCCCTAGGAAAGAAATGGAAGGTGGCCCTAGTGCTTGGTCCCCTATACCCACATGGGAGACCTAGATGAAGTTCCACACACCTGGCTCAACCTGGCTCTACTCCAGCTCTTTTGGCCATTTGAAAAGTGAACCAGGAGATGGGAGATCTCTGTCTCTGTGGATGTGTGTGTGCGTTTTCTATCTATAATTCCATCAAATAATGAAAAGCTGGCCTTTTAAAAAACAGATAAGACCAAAAACAGAAAAAGTAAACCAGAGATGAAAAGGGGACACCAAAACTGATAATCCAAAAGTATTAAGGAGCCTAAGAAACTATCCTGAACAACTATATACTAACAAATTTTGGTGTGTTTACAGTGTAAGGAGTAGAAGAGATCAGACTCTTGTTCTGATCCCTCAGTCGATGAATATATGAGGTAGGGGCAGGTGAAGAAGGAACTGGATTTGGGGGGAAAGAGAATGCAAGGCAATAATTCGGCTCTGGAAGAAGTGAATTTGAAGAAATACTGGTATGCACAGCCTCATTCATAAGTGTGTCTTTAGAAGTGTAATGAGAATTAAAAGCCTTCCCAAACCCAAGGAACATCCACTGCAATGAACTGGTCAATCAATGTTCAGGTTTGCTGTTCAGATGGGACTTACCAGTCTCTCTGCTATGGGCATTGGATTACTCTTGGCTTGCACTCATATTCTGTTCTCTCCTGGGATATTTGTCTTTCATTCCAAACAGCAGCTGGCCATCTGTCTTTCTCCATATTGACTTATAGATCCAATCAATGGAGTCACATTATCTGGATTCTGTGAATCTGGTCTGGTGTGAAGGTGAGGGGTCAATAGTAGGAGATTCTCTACAAGAAGAATGAAGACAATGTTTCATTTTTTCCATTCCCCTGTCAGTCCATGGGCGCTTAGATGCAAATATCTTGCATAGCGTTGCCATTATTCTCATCAAGTAGGTCTATCTAGACCCTACCATCAAACTCCAGCTACCTGCCACCCTTTGTCCAACTAGCCTGAAGAGGACCAACATTCCTGTTGTTTGCAATTAGGGTCAACACATTATCATGATAGTCTCCCCACATTTTGCCCACACCTTTGAAAATGTCTTCCTCATGAAAGTTTCCTCACGTCTCAGGTTGGGGTCATGCTGAGCCTCCTGCTGGAACCCTGAAAGTATGTACTGTAACCCACTTAAGAAACACTGATGGGCTGTAGGCATCTGGTGGGGAGTGCTGTGAAGGTAACAGCTTCTGCAGCAAGCAAGTTATGCCAGCACTCTTGGCCCCAGTATCCACTAGGTTTCAAAGAGAAATTCAACCACATTGTCTGACTGGCCCTTAAAATGTGACAAGCCGTTCTGTACCAGGCATGTCCCATTAAGTCCAGTCAATATAAGAGACAAATGAGAGGAGAATGACAAGGTTTAAGGAAAAATGATGGTAGCTTTAATGAAGTCAGGAGTGGGGAACAGGCTGGTTGGAACATGTAGAGCACTTTGCAATGGAAGGCACAGTTTCTACCTTGTGGCTCTGGGAAGCTTACTGATTTCATGCACAACAACAAAATTGCTACTCAGAGGAATGACACATTTTGGTGTGTGCTATGGAGAACAGTGAAGGCATCTGTGATACTAAGACATGAAAGAAACTATGAATTTAAATCTATTTAGGAGTGGGGAAAGCTGTACCTCAGTGAGATGAGGCCCTTCACACCCCGTAGTCCTCAGTGCCAAACCAGAAGGAGCCTGCTGAAGATCTTATCCCACGTTGACTGTCACTGGGCATGACAGAGTCTCTCAGGATTTTAGTTAGGACTGTCTTCAGGTCTTCAGCAACTATTTTGAGAAAGTATCTCTGTTTCACTTTTCTGAAGTAGGTGACAAGAAATCTACAAGGTGGGAAGATGTTAAGAAGGAAGAGGATTATCCTTGTGAACACACAGGTCATGCATTTGAGTTTCAGATCACTGCTTCTGAGACGCTGCACATCATGTGACTTCATGATGTCCGTGTAGTCTGTGAGTCTGTTTCCCTTCCTCTGTGCCACCTGCTGGAGTGCTTCATCATCTACACCAAAGTTTGATCGGTAGGATTTCAGACACTCAGCCAAATCATCTACCTGCCAAATGCCAAAGACACTTTGCAAAGGTGGAACCGTTATTGTCTTCTGCATGGAGGTCACCTGATTGTCAATGATCTGCTCACAGAGGTGTATCATGTTTTGAAGAGGGCCATCACGTCTAATTTGGCAGATGTCTTGTTCTAATGTGTCTCTAAGTTGCGGAAATTCATATGAGCAGGGATTAAGGCTGGAAACAAGGAATATGGGGGGTTCACACACTCGTGCTTTCTGGAGACTTCCCAAGATGTGATTTCTAATGTTTTGCTGTAGCTGGAAGTCTGGGAGGATGCTTGAGCTGAGGTCCTGGTCCAGCTTTGTCCAGACAATGTAGGACTTCTTTCCCAAATCCTTGATGGTTTTCACAAGCTTCACTTGATTCACGCTGAACTGTTGGGATGCAATGATGATGAAGAGGTCATACTGGTGGAACTGCATTTCCACGGGATAGTCCTGCAGGGTTTCAGTGATTGATCCTATGCCAGGAAGGTCCCACAGCAGCACATTTGGGAAGAGGGAAGACATATAGGCAGCACGGGTTTGGGTTGTTTGTACTACCCCTGTGGGCGCAGAGGCTTCCTCCTCATGTCCTATGTTGCGGAGTGCATTGATGAAGGTAGACATGCCATTGCCAGATACTCCTGTCACAGCAATGTTGACTGGTGCCTGGGACACTACCTTCAGAGGCCTATTCATGTCAGAGACTACCTTCAGCAAGTTTCCATCCGCTAAATCTTTCTTGATATTTATAATCTCATCCTCAGATAAGATGTTCCAGTCCTCCTGGTGTGGGACAACAGAGTTCAAGGATGCAGATAATGGAGTGTAAGGGGAAGACAGGGGCTCTGTCATATTGGTATAACCTGCAGAAATAGAAGGACCCAAAAGTCACACAGGTGAGTACAACAGGGTACCCAAGATGACCTTGGTTAGCATCCCTATATGCTCAAGGTCATATCTGTATCGAAGATCACAGCAAAGATGTTTGGATTGAATACAGAGTGAGCAACAGGTGCTCATTCAGGCAATATGCACATTGCTGCAGAGGAGTGTGGGGGGCAGGGTCCTTGTGGGACACTTGAGGCTGGCTGTGCCTCCAGAGTAGGAATGTGTCTGGGAGAGGCCTTGGGGAGTGAAAGAACTCTTCCAAAAATTCCCATGGAGCAAGATTTTCTTTGGTCTTTTTTTCTTACTCTATCCTAATACAGTAAGTCTGCTCCTTCATGATTTTTAGTTTCTATTTTATGACCAACAAAGACCAGGCAATAGTCACGTAGATATTTCTCTGCTGTAGGTGGCACCAGAGAACAAAAACATCCAGTTCCTTTAACCTCTTTGAAGTTATAGTCTGTGTCACTTTTTACCATTTGATCTTACCAGCCAGGCAAGTGAGCACAGCCTGACATGTTGCAGTATTAGTGAAGTCAGCTCCCTTCTTTGGCCCTTCCCTGAGTTTGTATTTGATTATCCTATTGGGCTGCAAGTAAAGGAAGAGACTCTTCCATTTACTAAGTTCTGCTCTACTTCAAGGCAATGACTAAACAATTAGTCATCATGACAGCCCCAAGCTTAATCCTTCCAAATTACCCATGGAGCAAGGTTTGAGGGCTGATATAAGGAAAATGAGGAGCAGGCATTTGGCCTAATGGTTTTGACCTTGGTTGAGACAGCTGCATTTCATACCTGAGTGCCACAGTCTGAGTTCTTGGCCAGTGTGTTTGTGTGTGTGTCTTTGCTCAAATAAATAAATTTTAAAACCTAATAAGATAACCTTACTTCTAGAGGGGTAGGCCTCTTTCACAAACTTACTGCAAAAATCACATGTAGCGCTGCGCATCTCCTCATACTCCCTGTACACACTGGAACACAAGTTTGGTGTGCACACTGCCCATGCCAAATAATCTTCATTCACACCACCATACACACTCAGTCACCTTTGGCACACACAGCCCTGTCACATGTACTTAAGGTACACATCTGCATGCACTCCTTTACACTGACATGTGTTCACATTCCATAACATACTGGAGCTAAACATCACATACACACACACACACACACTCAGTCCTCCTTGCTGCACATACTACATGCTTACTCAAGTCTCCATGTGTCCACTTACCCACACATACCCACCCAAATAGCTCACTATTGGTGACCCACATTCACATTAGCATTTTTTTGGTGAACACTCACACTCAGTGCACACACCTAACCACCCAGGCAGATACATGCTCACTCACCCCAACACTCATGCCTCGTCTGTATTCTCGTTTATAAGACATGTGCTCATGAACTCACACACCAGGAATTTGCCTCCTGAGTGCCCAAGACGATGTATCTACCCAATGTCTCACCCCTACAAGGTCCCGGAGACAGCACTGGTATCAGGTCCTAACTTTGAGGGTCAGCACAAGGCTCTATACTGCCAGGTCTCCCTATCCTTGGTTCCATTGCCACAGATTAAACCAATCACAAATCAAAAGCTATTGGGATAAATGTTGCACTGTTACCTCCAATACTACTTAGGCATACAGTGCTTGTGTCTTTTCTGAACATATAATGAAACTTTCTTGTTGTTACTCCCTAAATAAACAGTATACAAGCTTTTACATAGGATTTGCATTGTATTAGGTATCATAAATGACCTAAAGATTATTTCAGATGTACTGTAAGTTCCAGTTAAAATTTTGAAATTAATTTTAAAAATAATAACATTAAGTATAAGCTAGATTATGGATAGTTTATATGCAAATACCACACCATATAGTAAGAGGGACCTGAGAAGATTGGTGCCTGTGCAGGGAAGGGGACTGTGGAACCAGTACTCCATAATAACAAAGAATAACGGTGCATTTCCAGACTTGTGCTGTGACCATGTCTGTGAACTGAGCCAGCATCTCCCAGTCCATCTGCTCACCTGTCCATCAGTGCTGAGCCCCATGGAATGCAACCTTAAGCCTTTCCTTTCCCTCAATCTGTGGTACCCACGATTGCATGCCTTTAGGCAGAGGCATGCACACATGCATTATATTCATCCACAAAGGAACTATTTAGTGCCCTGTTGGAAAGACAGGGCTCTTCACTGCAAACAAATGTTTTAATCTAGAAGAATTAAAAGAGCAGGCAGACACCTGATCTGTAGACCTTCACATCCCAGATCCTTATTTTTTGATAAGGTGGCTCAGCCTGGTGAGCTGGTTGCTGGACTTGTCCAAGTTAAATCAGCCATTGTTCCTGATCTCCTGTTGGACATGAAGACATTTGAAAATAGCCTCTAAGGAATAGTACTGGCATACCCTGCCTTTGTTCAAAGTCATCTCAGAGAGAAACTCTTGATGCCAGTTGAGTCTCGGTGACCGAGGCAAATTCTCTCTCACTCCTGACTGGGCAGCATTTGGAGCAGCACAAGTATCTAAGGAGATTGGACTCACCCACAATGCCACAGATACCTGCTTTGGATTCATCTATGATTGGAAACAAGCCAGACCCTCAAGCTCCTTATACTTCATGTTAGGGCATCACCTCCCACTGTAGACAGAGAAGTTCAGTTTACAGCCAGCTTGCCATTTTAATCCCTTTCACTTACCAGTGACTGGAAGCAGGGTGTCTGTGATCTGGGGGTACAGGGCACACCTGAGATGGCTCATTTCCTGGGGAGGTTGTCACTGCACTTCTACACAGAGGTAGATCCTGATTGGATCATCCAAAACTCGACTCTAAATGCACATGGGATGATGGGAGTGAGGGATGGGAAGTGGGGTAGAAAGAGCAGAGAATTCTCTTGAGCAGAAGAAAAAGGCTAGAGTGAGTGAGGAGTGGATTGTCAGCCTTCACCGTCTCCTTCCTGCATATATAAGTGTCTCCCAACTCCGCCTCCCCACCCCAGTTGGGAGGGGGATCAGGTGAGGACAGTTTTCAATTTCATTTCCTGGAAGTGAGTCTGTTCCATGAACAGAAAAAAAAAAAAAAAATAGAAATGGTTTCACTTTCTTCTGCCTGAAGGTGCCAGGATCCCAATGCTGCAGAAAGTGTGGCAATACTGACCCTGGCCCAGATGAATGGGGAGGGCCCTATGGGATTCCTGTTCCCTGTACAGAGGCCATCCTACTGCCACAGGGTCTGACAAGGGGTCCTGCTGCCTTCTCACCCTAACTCCATGTCCTTGTGCATGGCACAGAGTCCTGTGAGTCTGTCAACATTCTACTTGCAGTGAGGCCTAGGCTGCAGGTGAGTTCAGACATTACAAGCTGCCTTACCCCTGCCAGGATCAGCATTTACCCCCAGCAAGCCGCCTTCCGAGTTCCTGGCTGGGCTGTGACTGGTACCAGGCAGCAAGGGGCTCTTCTGCCCTGTCCTTCTACCTGCATTGATAGCACCCTGTTGGGTCAGATACCCCCTCCCCACCTGCCCAGCCCACTCTCTGTGCTCCTCACCTCTAACCCCAATATTTTCAGCAATTTTCACATCTGGTTCTGCACTGACTGACAATCTCAGAAACCAGTTAGTACACCCATGCTGTTTGTTCAGCATCATTGCATCATGGCTATGTACTGATAGGGTCATGTTTGGCAGGGATTATTGTTCTGACTTTCTTGATCTCCAAATCACCAATGCAGCACATTTAGAGGTAGAACTTTGGGAGTGAAGGAGGCATGCAGGGTATGCCCCCATGGCTGGCACCAATGACCTTGTAGTAGGTTTGAAGAGCCTGTGTATGCCTGTGCCTGTGAGGACACATTGAAGGTAACATCCATGCAGCAGAACAGTCCTCCACAGACACTGCATCTCCTGCAGACTTGATCTTCAACTTTGCCAGTTCCACAACTATGAGCAGTAAGTGTCTCTTGTTTTTCAGTTACCCACTGGGAGTCTTCTCACAGTGGCAGCCCAACTGATCTAAGGTAGCTGGCAGCTTAGAGGAAGTCATGGTTAGAGTCTCAAGTATTCAGCACTTGCAGTGTGCCCCTGGACAGTCAATATATCTTCAGGAGACGGCAAGCAACACTTCTCCCACAGGATATAGTAAGTCAGTGAGGGACTTCCAGAGCAAAGGGCTGTGAAAAGGCACAGGAAAACTGAGTGTGCGTGTTCTGGAGAATACCAAAACTAAGAAGTGACAGAGCACACATTGGTTGCCAAGATGCTGAGAAATCAGCTTTAACTGTAGATTTCCAGCCCTGGCCCGAAAAGGTCCAGGCTCCAACTGAGGAAACTAGATGGAAAGGAGCACTTTACAGAATGTGTAGCTGTGCCGTCCTCAGGGCTGTCCATGAGGCAGTAACCAGTGAATGCAAATGGGCTGTCCACCTCTTGCAGGTCCTAGGAGGCACCAAAAGGCCCTGAAATTGGGTGGCTTTGCCAGTCTCAAAGAGGTTATGAGAGGAGGACCCCTTCTCCTTCACAATGAAATGTGGTAGCCAAATGGCTGTCCACCCCAGAGGCCAGACACATCTGTACAACATAAATGAGACTTTACCTGCAGCTTCCAGCTGCCTCTCCTCTCCATTCCTGCCACCTTCTATCAACTGCATCTCCTTTAGGGGCCCTCCTTTAGGGGCCCTCAGAGCAGAGACTGAAAGCAGAGGAGGTGGAGGAGGGAAAAGGCTGGGACAGACCCTTTGTTCCTGCTGCTGACTTGTCCCTAGAGGGAAGGACAAGAAGCCTGCAGCCTGAGGAGGATCTGAGGCTTGTTGCTAAAGACCCCTGTTTCCTTGTGTGATCAGGAGAGAGGATTGTCTCTGAGCATGACCAGAGAACTGAGTATGCTTCATCACAAAGCCAGCTTTGGGGATCAGGCCATGTCCTAGGGGAGCCTTGATGCAGAGGACAGAGGTAAGAAGGCCCCAAGTTACTGTCAGTGTTGCTGAGTCAGATTCCTCCATTGCCACTCACTAGGGCTACTCAGGGACAGGAGCTAAGTGGTTGGGGAGGTTAGCTGGAGCAGCTGATCTGAGGGAAAAACAACCCCAGGGCTGATGTGGGTAGTGGAAGGAGACCCTCTCATGGGCATTTGCAGTGACTCCAGAATCCTGCTCCACTACTCCCAAACAGCTGCACTTCTGGAAGACATGTGCGTCAGTCAACAGTTTGTGCTTGGGGACCTTCCAGGCACTGGAGCCCGGGCCACCAGCTTGGCTCCCTACCCTGTATTACCAGATGGAACCTGAGCTACAGGCAGAACCCTTTGCTTTCATCTTCCTGGAAAGAGCTGCTGTGTGGGGAAGAGGAGAACACAGGTTTGATTTTCTTTTTCTTATCCTGTTCTTTTTTAAGATTTATTTATTTTTTATTATAAAGTCAGATATACAGAGAGGAGGAGAGACAGAAGAGCTTCTGTCCGATGATTCACTCCCCAAGTGAGCCGCAATGGTCAGTGCTGCGCCAATCCAAAGCCGGGAACCAGGAACTTCTTCCGGGTCTCCCACTCGGGTGCAGTGTCCCAAAGCTTTGGGCTGTCCTCGACTGCTTTCCCAGGCCATTAGCAGGGAGTTGGATGGGAAGTGGGACTGCCAGGATTAGAACCAGCGTCCATATGGGATCCCGGTGCATTCAAGGCTAGGCCACGCCGCCGGGCCCAAGATGTTGTCTTGACAGAGAAAAGTAATAGCACTCACCAAAATGAAAGGCAAATGCAAAGAACATCCAAGTAAAATAACAACAGAAGACTAAATCAATGAACAATCCATTGCTAAAATGACAGGACCAAATTACCACCTATTTGTATTAACCCTGAATGTAAATGGCTTAAACTCATCAACTAAACATCATAGATTAGTAGACTGGATTAAAAAACAAAACCCATCTATTTGTTGCCTACAGGAGATACATTTCACCAACAAAGATTAGTGGAAACCAAATCTCATAGATTTGATTTTTTTTGTTAGTTTCATCTCTTCAAAACACTTCTGTTTTGAAGCATCATTTTTTTCAAGAAGGTTCTTGATTTTCTTTTACATTTCTTCAGTGACACATTAGTCATTCATTAGCATGTTGTTTAATTTCATGGTGTTGCTAATTTTTTTTTTGTTTCTGTTGATTTTGTATTGTGGCTTTTCATTTAAGGGGATGTATAGTAACTGTAATGGAGACTATCATATCTAGCAGCATGTTATTTAACTTCATAGTGTTGAAAATTTCCATTTTTCTTCCTCTTATTGTTTTTGTATTGTGGCTTTTCATTTAAGAGGATGTATAGTAACACATGGGACTGTGTAATGGAGACTTTCATCTGTCCCACTCTCCCTCATTTCCATAACAATAGCAACAAGATCTGTGGGGACTTAGCCTACAGATGTCAGGTAAGTAGAGTCACAGTCACAGTGGCTGCTGGTGGGGAGGGCATTTGTCCAGGATCTAGCTTTTCTGTTGCATAAACCCTGGTTCAGTTGGCCTTTGCGGAGTTAGGGATCAGGAAGGAGTGAAATCTCTGGGGTCGTGAAAGATGAACCAATCATGAGATTGTCCTCTCTTTTTTCAAGCCAAAGATTATTTGCTATTTCAGGACAGTTTTTCCTATTCTTAGAACTGATTCACTTATTGGACGGAGACCCCAGTGCTACTCCAGTTTCACTTTCCTGTTCTTGGAAACCCTTTAGATCTGATAATGAGTGTAGCTCCACAGCCCTTCATGATTGGTCAACATGACCATGAGGGTGGTTTGGCGAAGAGTCAGGTGGGTGTTCAGTCTTCCCTAGGTGCCTTATATTTGTGGCTTTGCAGGGACTGGGCACCAGTTGATTCCCGCAGAAGAATCAAGACCATAGCAGAGGGCGATTCCTGAGCCTAAACTCCTGTGAGCAATTGACTGGACACAGGATTTCTGGTAATTCAGCAACAGCATGCAGAGCTAATTCTGACCTCAGAGGTAGCACTCCTCTGAGATAACAAAATGTATGGGAGGCTGGTGTGCTCAGGTGGGAAGCTTGGGAGCCTGATGTCAGGGAGGCAGGATTGTTCACGGTCTTAGGTCATCTTTCATGGTAAGGTAGCTCTAAAGCAAATGCATGGCAAAATGAATCCATTTGCTTTCCTCTGTTGCCTCCCACTATAGTAGTTAAGGGTATCTGTATATGAGTACGTGTTGTGGAACACTGCTAGGGAACACTGTGCTATTTCCAAGTCATGTTTTCTTACCTCTCCCTGTCAGTCAGTATTGTTGCTTCCTGACATCCCAGGAAATGCTAACCTGGGGAGAAGGCTCACAATCTGCATGGTACTGTAACTTAACTGCGGTTTCTAGATCTGGGGTCTTTTTTCATTATGATTTATGTTTGATTGTAAAGTCAGAGTGCACATTGTCTTTCTCTCACCCTTGGGAAGATTTATTGAGATCTTTGGTTAGAAACTACTTTCCAGGGGCTGGTGCAATGGCTCAATTGGCTAATCCTCCACCTGCGTTCCACATGGATGGAGGTTTGTGTGCTAGATACTCCTCTTGCCATTGAGCTCCCTGATAGTGGCTTGGGCAAGCAATGGAGGATGGCCCAAGGACTTGGGAACCTGCACCCATGTGGGAGACCCCAAGAGAGTTCCTGGCTCCTGGCATCAGATCAGTTCAGCTCTGGCCATTGTGGCCACTTGGGGAGTGACCCAGCAGATGAAATATCTTTCTCTCTGTCTCTCCTTCTTTGTGTAAATCTAACTTTCCAATAAAAATAAATAAATCTTAAAAAAAAGAAAATTCTCAGATTTGCATCTCTTTTATAATGAGAACTCAGATGCTTCTTACTTTTACATCATGCTCAATGAAGACATGTAAGACAAATTTTCAAATATGCATTATTATATCTTGGAACTAAACAAGAGAGAGACATTGGAAGGATGAGACTTCTTGAAGCTCAGTTTGTGTTCCCACCGTGGCATCCTGAGCATGCCTCATGGGCCCCTTCCCACCTTCAGCAAGCGTGGTTGCAGGATTGCTTCCTGTGATCATACACTTTAGGTTCTCTTCTGTTAGTCTGTGTCCACATCCCTGCAGGTCATAAGTCAGCCATGGAGTCTCTAGAGACTGTTGGCTTGCCTGCCACTGCCACGCTCCCAGGCCCGCCTTTTCTGTCTCTCAGTTTATCTGCAGCTGCTCCTTCTAGAAGGTTCCTCTGAGTCTCCATGCTCCTAGCTGCAGATCTCCAGGGGCTCTTGTCAGGCTGTACATGCTTTGCTGTGCTGCATGTTCTCAGGATGACCGTGTTCTGTCCATGACTCCGTGTCTGAGTGGCCTGACACCTTTCCTTAGAGGTTGGCTTTGTCATTTCATACTGAGATATTTCCAAGGACTATTCTAAGACTTAATTTGAGTAAGGTCCCAAGGTGTGCTGTAACAGTGAGCTTGGACCACTGTACACTGTATTTCCTGTCACAGTATTGTGTTTTCATTCAGTTGTGTATCCCTTTTGTGGGCATGTGATCATTGGATTTTGGTATTATTGAGAAATAATGTGCTTAAGATTTCACTGGAGTCATTGATAAAAATGCAGATCCCACCAGCCAAAAATCAATTAAGGTAACTCATCAAATCTACTGGAGTTTCATGTTTCATCTGTGTGTTTATGTACCTTTGTGTGTGTATGTGTACATATGTAAAGTATTTAAATATGTTTATATTTAATATTGGCATATGATTATATTATATAAAACTAAATATATGTACATATTTAATGATGTACTTTAGTTCTACTTGAAAGGCAGATTTACAGAGACGGAAGGAAGACAGAAAGTGGGTAACAGGCATTGTAATTTGCATCTTAACTGCTAGGCCAAACACCTAACCTTAAACTTACAATTTCTTTCCCCCAACTTGCATGTTTTATGCTTCCTTGCCCTTTTTTTATTGGAAAGTGAGATATACAGAGAGAAGAAAGGACAGAGGAAGTTACTCTGTTGATTCATTTCTGCAGCAGCTGCAACGGACGGAGCTGCGCTGACCCGAAGCCAGGAGTCCGGAGCTTCTTCTGAGTCTCCCACGTTGGGTGCAATGTTCCAAGGTTTTGGACCATCCTCAACTGCTTTCCCAGGTCACAAGCAGGGAGCTGGATGGGAAACAGGGCTGCTGGGATTAGAACTGGTGCCCATATGGGATCTCAGTGTGTGCAAGGTGAGGACTTTAGCCACTAGGCTACTGTGCTGGGTCCGCTTCTTTGTCCTTTTAAAAATAGGTATCTTTCAAACACATTACTTTTTGCCTAACTTTCATCCAGTGGTTAAACTACAATAGGTGAGCTGAAACCATTTACACTTATTAAAATTACTTTTACATTATGGCTTATTTCTGGTGTCTTATTTCCTAATTGCTAATTGTTGTGGCTCAGGTTACTATTGCTTTTTATACTTTCTGTCCATTCAATAGTTAAACTGAATGTCTTCCAAGTTTTTTGAATGTTACAGCTCCAATTTATGTAAACCTCCCTTATATATACAAAAAAATGCCAGCAACTTGAACACCAATTTTCAGCTCACCTGGATTTATAATCCATTGATACATATTGTTAGGCTTTTAGATCAGAAATAGTTCCTCCTAGAAATCATGATTACAAATATTTTTTATAAAAGAAGATTAAACATGAATGATTTCTAATAGTGTGATCATCAGATTAAAAGTACTAATTTGTGACTGGTACAGTTCTTCACAGTTGCGATTTTCAGAGTCAGTGGATGAAAGCGTATTCCCAGCGTTACCTTTATCCTTTTTACATACACAAGCACATATTTGCAAATGTTTGCAAAAAGCAAGAATGCTTCTTCAGTTAAGATATTGTCTGTTTAAAACCTGAAATACTACAAACACTGTAAATTCATAGAACTTTGTGTCATGCTTTTGAATGACCAGAGATCATTCTCTTAGTACAGTTCTACCACAGTCATCACCAATTCTGTCTCATTAGAGAGCTTTAAAACTCTCAGTTCGGTGGTCAGAGATATGGCATAGCAGGCTGAGTCTTCCTTGCAGCATCAGCATTGCTTATGGATGCCAGATCATGTCTCAGCTGCTTCACTTCAAATCAGGAGACCAGAGAAAGCTCCTGGCCCTGGTCTTGAATCAACTCAGCTCTGACTGTTGTGGCCATTTGGGGAGCAAATCAGTGAGTGGAAAATCTCTCTGGGGCCTGGCAATGGTGGCTTAACAGCTAAGTCTTCACCTTTTAAGCACCAGGATTCCATATGGGTGGCAGTTCACATGCCATCCAGCTCACTGCTTATGGCTTAGGAAGATGGTGGAGATTGGCCCAGTGCCTTGGGATCCTGCACCTGCATGGGAGACACGTAAGAAGCTCTTAGCTCCTTGCTTTGGATGGCTCAGCTACAGCTATTGTGGCCATTGGAGAATGAAGATTTTTCTCTATCTTTCCTTCTCTCTGTAAATCTGATCTACTTTTCCAATAAAAATAATTAAATCTTTATATTAAAAAAGCTTCTCTGTGTGTGTGTACTCTCTGAAACTCAACCTTTCAAGTAAAAATAAAAATAGGTCTTTTTATCTTTTGCAAAGAAGGGGGGTTGACATAGTGGCATAGTGGGTTAAGCCATTGTCTTCTCCCTTTCATGCATCCTCATTGCCTCCTCCCAGCTTTAGGTTCCACAGACTTGCTGGGAAACAAACTGGAAGAGCAGCCCTTCAGAGAGCCAATATATACTGTCAGGTGAGTCCCAATATCACTCCCACACCAAGTGCTTCCTCTCCCCTAACAAGACACCTTGATGTTCATTGTGCTGGGTGAGTGAGTTCTGGTCCATGCAATGACCTCTTGAGAGCGAGTGCTTCCTAGCAACCAACTTGATAGGATTGACATGAAGCTGACATGACATCCATCCTTGGATGACTTTACTTCCTGCTTTTTCAGAATTTTTTGTTTACTTATTTTTTTTGAAAGGCAGATTTACAGAGGTAAGCACAGAGAGAAAGGGAGAAAGAGAGAGAATCTTCCATCCATTGGTGCACTTTCTAGATGGCTGTTAAGGCCAGAGCTGAGCTGAAATGAGCTGATTCAGTCAGAAGTTTTTTCCAAGTCTCTGCAATGGGTGCTGAGTCCCAAGGCTTTGGTCTATATATACTGCATTCCCAGGCCATATGCAGGGAGCTGAATGGGAAGGAGGGCAGCTGGGAGAGCAACTAGTGCCTATATGGGATGCTACGGCCTAACGGTAGAGGATTAGCTAGTTGAGCCATGGAGCTGACCCTGGGTTTGCTTCCTTCTAAATTCAACATTTGAGGCCTTAGAACTTTAAGAGACCGAAAGTTAAGATATTTTCATTTCTTAAAATAGAATCGGCAAATAATGCCTTGCTCTCTCCAATACTGCTTCTTCCCATTGCTGAAAGTCTAGCTGCGCAGGGTCTGAAAACTGGAACCAGAGTGGAATTGCTAGGGACTCAAACACCAGTGTTGCCATAAAGGCAGAATACTTTGTAAATTTGTTACATAATATTGGACCTCTACTGTAGATAATGATATTCCAAGAAGTTAAAGAATACTTAAAGATTGCTATTTTAGTCTGTCAGAATGCCTACCTAGCTTGAAAAAGCCCTAGAGATACATCAACACAAAGAGAACGACCAACAGCTTTACAAAAATCTAATCCTTTTCCCAATATGTATCTTCGCTTGAACTATATGTTTTGGAGACTTTTTCGTTTTCTGTCTTTATGGTTGGAATACATGATTTATAACCTTTATTGAAGTATAATAACATTTATGAACATCTTTGCATTGTTTGAACAACTTGATAGAAAAGAAGGATGATATAGTTAAATAGCCAAGTAGCAGTTTCTTGTGTGGGCTTTTCTGAAGGACTACCCTAACAAATCCTGGTTTTCATAAAATATCCTGTACAATTAGATAATTTTTAAGAAATAAATTCAATGAAAGTGAGAGAGATAGGAGCTAAAAGATGTTTATGAATTACTTAACCAAATGGATCTAAACGTAAGTTTGAAGAATGAAGAAGCTTTAAATTACTGAAAGTTAATATCACTAAGTGAAGGGCCCGGCACCACGGCCTAGCGGCTAAGTCCTCGCCTTGAACGTGCGGGATCCCATATGAGTGCCGGTTCTAATCCCGGCAGCCCTGCTTCCCACCCAACTCCCTGCTTGTGACCTGGGAAAGCAGTCGAGGATGGCCCAAACCCTCATGTGGAAAGACCCGGAAGAGTTCCTGGCTTCTGGTTTTGGATCGGCTCAGCACCGGCCATTGCGGTCACTTGGGGAGTAAATCAATGGATGGAAGATTTTCCTCTCTGTCTCTCCTCCTCTATATATCTGATTTTCAAAAAAAAAAAAAAAACTTAAAAAATAATATCACTAAATGAAAAGGACTTATGGATGTGAATACCAACATCAGAAAAAATGCACAAGAAAAGCAATGAAACATCTTAGGATATATTCATCAAATATAATAAGTGGCCTTTATTGACATTTTCATTCTAACCAATAATGTAATGCAAAAATATAAGAGAACAAAATGCTATAATGTCCAAGAAGAAAATTTGACACAGATTAAACATAATGTGAATTAATTTTCAAATTATGGTTATCAAAACTGGTCAATTTCACATGGAATTTATTATTACTTTGTTCTTCCTGGCTATGAGTTTTTAAATTCCATAAGATAGCATAAATAGGAGAAAACAGAAAGATATGAAGATTAATTTGAGTCAGGACATGACTGAGGGAGAAAGTACTGAGGTCTACAGTGCTTTGTTAAAGGAAAAGTATAGGGGCTGGCTCTGTGGTGCAGTGGTTAGGCCACCACCTGCAGTGTCAGCATTCCATATGGGCTCCAATTGAGTTCTGGCTGCTTCACTTCTGATCCAACTCCCTGCTAGGGTCCCTGCCCCAATGTCCTCCATCGCAGCTATGTGAGGAGTGAACCAGCAGATGGAAGAATTCTCTCTCTAGCTCTGCCTTTCACATTAATAAAATAGATCTGTTAAGAAAAAAAAAAAAGGAAAATACAAACATGTTCCTAAGCACAACCATCCCATTTAGCTTTCCCCACCTTTCTTGTAGATTGGTTATTTGCTTGCATTAATGGGCTCGCTTGTCTCAACTGCAGCTTCTGATGAACACAGTGATTTGCTCTGCTGCGTTAAGGAGTACTTCAAGAACTTTAGTCAAAAAAGTGCAATCATCTCTCAGGAAACAAGCAATTCAGTTCAGTTGTGCCTGGCAAAAGGAGACATTCAAGGTGCATGCTCCATAATCAGGAATGCATTAAAAGATATTGATAAGCTCCCACTCAGCATCGCTGTGACTGGGGAGACGGGGTCAGGGAAGTCCAGTTTGGTGAACTCCCTGAGAGGGGTTGGACATGAAGAAGAAGATGCAGCCCCCACTGGGGCAGAGGAGACAACCATGGAGAGAAGGCCATACAAACATCCAAGGTTTCCCAGTGTGACAATATGGGACCTACCTGGCATTGGAACCGTTACTTTCCAGCCAAAAGATTATCTGAAGAATGTCAAATTTGCCGAGTATGACTTCTTTATTATTGTTTGTGCAACACGCTTCAAGAAAAGTGACATAGACCTGGCGAAGGCGATCAAAGCTATGAAGAAGAATTTCTACTTTGTGAGAACCAAGGTGGACATTGATTTACAAAATGAACAAACAGCTAAACCAAATAGTTTTGACAGGGAAGAAGTCTGGAAAAAGATTAGAGACACAGCTCAGCAGGAATTTCGCAGGCATAATATTGATGCCAAAATCTTCCTAATATCCAGCTTGAAGTTGTCTGAGTTTGATTTCCCAATCCTGATGGACACCCTGCTAGAGGGTCTTAATGCTCAAAAGCATTACATATTCACACTTTTCCTGCCGAATATTACTGAGGCTGCCATTGACAAAAAGAGAGACTCCCTGAAGCAGATTGTCTGGCTAGAAGCCATGAAGGCTGGGCTTCTGGCTACCTTGCCTGTGGTGAGCATCATTCAAGACCAAGATGTGAAGAAACTGAAGAAGAGCCTTCACCAGTATCAATTGCAGCTTGGAGTGGATGATTTATCTCTACAGAGTTTGGCTAAAGATTTGAAAGTGCCTGTGAAAGAACTCCAAAAGATCCTTATATCTCCTCATTTGTTTGACACTGAGGAGAACCAAACAATAGAGGAAAAACTTAGGAGGTATTTAGAGGTATTCATTTCAGCCATTGGTGGTCCTCCAGCTATGTGGTTACACTTTGAGAAAGTTTACCTCTTGCAGGAGTATTTCCTTGACATAGTGGCTGCCGATGCTAAAGCTCTCCTTAAAATGTCATATTTGAAAAACTAATTGACTTCCAAATAGACTAAAATCCTCTGGATTTTTAAATCCAGATTCCTAGAGAAAAGTAGGATAGTGCATGTTTGCCAGCTCGCATGCTGAGTTTCCTGAGGCCATCCAAGCTGCAATTCGTATATAATGATCGCATATCCCAGTCACATGGGCCAAGGGCATGGGGTATCTGAATATGGTCAGACAGCTAAATGTCAGGCATCCACTTCCAATAAACCACCACATCCAATTACTTTACCTTTTTAACACAGCTGTGAACTTGGCAAACATTTTTAGATTTGACTCAAGTTCTTTGAAATCCAGTGTCCCTCACCCCTTCAAACGAGTGATAACGTTTCCTACTTGCATGATTGATTGTGATATATCCTGCCTTTCCTGCATCTCACTGACCCAAACTGACAGACTTATAGCTGCTGAACATGATCAAGCCTGTTGGTCAACAGCACAGTCACATAGGTGAGTTCCTCCTTCTCACTGTCTTGTTCAAGTAGCCCACCCCCAATGCTATGAGAAATCTGAGGGATGGCCACTGTGTTCCTTACAAAAGCCCTGGAATCCAGCTCCACTCTATTCCCTGGCTTCCTGCCCAGTGGTTGAGCTCCAGGCCACCTCTGTACTTCCTGTCAACATACCTTTAACCTCTCTGAATCCTGTGAGAAATTAGTTTTCCTGTTTTCATACATTTTAGTCTCACCTCATCCTTCTATCTCATGTGAAACACACAGGGAAACCCACCTCCCCTCACTTTCCCAGTCAAGGGTATTTTAAAAACAGCCCACTCTGGTTTATGGCCACTCTCAGCAGCGAGAAATCCACAGCAAAATAACAAGAAATTATGTCACCATAGAAATCACAACATTGGAAAAATCATAGAATTCTACTTAGATTCTTTCTCAAAAAAAGTCACTAAAGAAAACCTGTAGTCCTGTGCTCAGAGGAGCAGGGGACCGTATAAAACATGAGTTACTATAATTTTGTAGCTTCTTATGGTCAGGATGATGAGGAATGCCTTTAATCCCCTTGTGATGCCAATAGATGCTGAATAAATGCTTGATAAAAAAAGATATTTGCTGTTGGTACTTGATAGTCTCAATAAAGTCAAGAGTGCTGATACTGCTTGTTGTTAGTGTTATCTTTAATAGTGATAATCTTCTTGCCTTTCTCCAATCAATCAGCTTATATTCCTCTAAATTAAATATGAAAACCAGTGCCTGGGCTAGAGAGATTGCAAGAGACTCAAGATGAAGAGGAAAATGACTCACTGGTGAGTGGTGATTTCTTACTTCAGGCTGCTGTAATGCGATGGAGTGGGTGGACTAAGCAATGTCAATGATTTTGTCATACCTCTGCAAACTGAAAATCTGGTGTCTAAGTGCCAGCATGGCCTAGTGCTTTGGGAAGGCTTTCTTTCTAGGTGTGTCCTTAGATGCATTCCTTGGTTATTTCTGTAGAGATCCCTTCTCTGTTCCATTTTTGTAAGGGCGTAAGTTCCAGCATTAGGATCCCACTCTCATCACCTAATTTAGCCCTAATTACATTCCAAAAGCCCACCTCCTGATATTATCCCACAGGGGGTTGATTATTAACATTCAAATTTCAGGGAAACAAACTGCTATCCATGTGTAACAGGTGGGTTAGACAAGTTACATGGATGATTCAGGTCCTATTTTATTAGAACTTTGCCAATATCATGTATTGCTAAGTATTTTGAACAGAAACTGAGTATCCTTTATTCAAAATGCTGGGGACCAAAGAGGTTGGGTTTTGGATTCTAGAATATTTGCATATACATGATGAACCTGCTTGGAAATGGGAACCAAACCTAAAGACAAATTTGATTTACATTTCGTATATACATAGGCGAAAGGAGCTTTGTGCAGCATTTGTACTCTATGCATGTTTTAACTGCAACCTGTCACTTGAGGTTAGGTGTGGAATTTTCTACTTGTAGCACCATCCAATGTTTCACAGGCTTTGCCTATCCGATTTTCATTTTAGGAATGTTCTGTTTTGAAGATAGCAACAACACTGTATTAAACTATGTTTCATTACTGTAATGAGATACCTGGGTACTTAGAAGAGGTTTATGTAGCTCATAGTTTAGGAGGTTGAAAGTGCAAAGCATGACACCTGACCCCATGAGGACCCCTTGACTGTGTCTTGTTATTAGGGAGGGTAAATACCACAATGTCAAGGTATGAGACTAAGAGAGAGGACATAGAGACAGAGAGAATATGAATTACATCACTGAGAAGGAACACAAAGGATCTGTAAGGGGACCAGGCTTTGCCTATGTAACAGTCCAACGCAAGAACTAAGCTCTCATGAGAATTCTCTTATTCCCTCCTGAGAGTATGTCCCTGAGGACCTCTGTCTGACCTATGATCCCATCTCTTAGTTGTCACACTGAGGCCCAGCTCCCAGTATACAAACTCATGAGAGAAAAACCCAACCCAGTATCCAAACCATAGCAAATAAAGCAAAAGAAAGAAGTGGAGAAACGGGAAAAACTGTTATATGAAACAAGTGAACCAAAATATGGAAGAAAAACTAGTTCATAGTAAACAAACTTTGGCTTGGTAGTAGGGTGAGGACTGTGGACTAAGGCCTTACAGTGATGAGCTCAAACCTGGAGCAAACAAATTCTGCGACACCTGTTTGTGGTGATCCCCTAATCCTTGAGGAGGATTCAGCGCTATAGCCTAGTGGCTAAAGTCCTTGCCTTGCACGTGCCAGGATCCCATATGGGCACTGGTTCATGTCCCAGCAGCCCCACTTCCCATCCAGTTCCCTTCTTGAGGACTGGGAAAGCAGTTAAGTATGGCCCAAAGCTTTGGGATACAACACCTGAATGGGAGACCCAAAAGAAGCTCCTTGCTCCTGGCTTTGGATTGGCTCAGCTCTGGCTGTTGTGTCCACTTGGGGAGTGAATCAGTAAATGGAATATCTTCCTTTCTGTCTCTCCTCCTCTCTGTATATCCGAATTTCCAGTAAAAAATAAGTAAAACTTTTTAAAAATCCTTGAAAAGAACAGTTGCATATTATATGTATTAGTGTCATATCAGTGAATACAGGATAGGCTTGCTTAAAGTAGACTAAACTTTTAACAAGCAAAATAATGTATTTCCTTGCAGAGGTTGATGCAATTCAGGAGGATCAGGAAGAAATCCGGAAAAGGAAATGCATTATTCTAAGTTATCCTCACATTTCATCGATTTGTGGACTCTGATGGCTCAAATGAGTAAGAGCAGTAATTAAGATCTGATTCAAAAAAAAAAGATCTGATTCAGGGTCAGAGAAAAATTGGTAGAAATAATATCAGCCTAGTGACTAAAGTCCCTGCCTTGCATGTGCTGAGATTCCATATGGGTACCACTTCCCATCCAGCTCCCTGCTTGTGGCCTGGGAAAGCAGTCAGGACTTCCCAAAGCCTTGGGACCCTGCACCCGTGTGGGAGACCTGGAAGAGGCTCCTGGCTCCTGGCTTTGGATCAGCGCAGCTCTAGCTGTTGCAGCCACTTGGGGAGTGAATCAATGGATGGAAGATCTTCCTCTCTGTCTCTCCTCCTCTCTGTATATCTGACTTTCCAACGAAAAAAATCCTTTAAAAAGTTGTTGAATAGAAAAATATATCACATGTCAGGGACCCTTTCAACTTCCTCTTCAGATGTGACAGGCCATGTTTCTGGAGCATTAGGACAAAGAGGACACTCTGGCTTACAGGTCCGTGTTCTTCAGTTGTGATACTGGAGTAATTACCACAGGAACCAGGCAATGAGTTGCTGTCCATCAAAATGTTATTCCGTCATGCTCGTGCCTTGGAACATCCCTACACTTTATGTGACTTCCCCTGCAAATGAGCAACAAATGAGTGTACACTTACAGATAGTAATGAGGACTAAAAGAAATAACCACGCAGAGTAGGCCTGTGCAATCTGACTTTGGTGACACCAGGCCGCCTTACTAGCTCATTTTCAAATGACTTTCCATGTTCTGCAATTTCTCTTTGCATGCATTCTTCAGTAGCTTGGTGATCCTAAGACAACCAGAAATGAAACCTACACAAGCTGGCGCTGAGGCATACCAAGTTACTTGTGATGCTAGCATCCCATATCGGAGTGCCAATTCAACCTTTAGCTGTTCCAGCTCTCCACAAAAACTCTGGAAAGGCAGGAGAAGTGGGCCAAGAGTCCCTGCCAGCCATGTGCAAGACCCAGATGCAATTCCTGTTTCCTGTCTTCAGCCTGCACCAGGCTTGACAGTTGTGGTCATTTGGTGAATAAACATGAAAGATTTATATTCATCCACTCTCTCCATTGCTTTTTCTTCATATATGGGTTTATATTTATCTATATATGTTATAAGTATTTATATCTAAATTTTCACATTTTTGAAAAAGTTATATTTTTTATTAATTACATTTCATTTTGTGACACTGTTTCATAGGCTCTGGGATTCCCCCAACCCATCCCCATACCCTCCCCCCAAGTTGGATTCCTCCACCTTGTTGCAGTATTACAGTTCAAATCCAGTCAAGATTCTTTCATTGCAAGCCTATACCAAGCATAGAGTCCAGCATCTTATTGTCCAGATAAATTCAGCGGTTTCTTGGGGAGACCATCTCTGGTCTTCTCCATTGATTTTTAAGATTTATTTATTTTTATGGAAAGTCAGATATACAGAGAGGAGGAAGATCTTCCTTGTGTTGATTCACTCCCCAAGTGGCTCCCATGGCTGGAGCTAAGCCAATCCGAAGCCAGGAGCCCAGAGCCTGTTCCGGGTCTTCCACACAGGTGCTGGGTCCCAAGACTTTGGGCCGTCCTCAACTGCTTTCCCAGGCCACAAGCAGGGAGCTGGATGGGAAGCGGGGCCCCCAGGATTAGAACTTCAGCCATATAGGATCCTTGCACATGCAAGGTGTAAACTTTATTCACTAGACTACCACACTGGGCCCTCGATTGCCATTTGAACAATTTTTAGGTGTGTATCCAGTTTCCCCAGTAGTTGTATATTGAATGGACATTGTGTGTTCCTAGCACTCTTTTTTGACAGTAAACACAAAGGTTCATTTCTGGCCTTTCCACTCCATTTAAGGGGTTAATGTTTCTATTTTCAATGCTAGTTTCGTGCCATTTTAATTTCTCTAGATCTATCAAGTGAAATCAGGTGATGTGAGTCTTCAACACTGTGTTTTGTGCTTAAGACTGCTTGGCTATTCAAGGTCTTTTCTGATTTCATATGAATTCTGTGCTCTATGTGTGTATGTTTCTGTAAAATGACATCAGAATGTGGATAGTGGGATGGTGATTGTGTTGAATATACTTTAGATAGTATGGACGTTTTCATAATTTATCCAGTCTACAAACACGGAATTTTTTCATTTATTTATGTCTTCTTCCACTTCTTTCATCAGTGTGTTATAATTTTCAGTGTACAGATACTCTCACCTCCTTGGTCATTTCTTTCGTATTTTTGTGCCTACTGTAAGTGGCATTGTTTCTTGGTTTGTTGTTAGTGCCTTGGAGTTGTACTGAGTTTCGCAGTATCCTGAATTTCACTTTATTTGCTCCTTAGTCCTAGCAGAGTTTTTGATGCAGTCTTCAGGATTTTCTGTACATAGGATCATGTCATTAGTCAGCAGCAACACTTTCACTACTTCCTTTCCTTTTTGGATGCCTTTCATTTCTTACTCCTGCCTAAATGCTCTGCTAATGACCACTAGCTACTGTTTTTGACATGTTAGTTTAATATTCTGTAACTTTACTGAATTCATTTATGAGTTTTAGACTTTTTCATGGACTTTTTTTTTAGCAATTTCACATGTAAGATCGTGTAACGAGCATGAGAATTCAGGCTAGCGGTTAAGATGCTAGTTCAAACACCTGTATCCACAGCAGAGTCCCTAATGCAGTTTCCAGCTCTGGCTCCTGTCCCCAGCTATGCCAAGGAAGGCTTATAATTTGACTAGAATAATTATTTCTAAAATAAATTGTATTTTTGCCAAGCTTTATGATCTTTTAATGATCTATTTAGAAAAAAATAGCTGAAAAGCAGAGTTACAGAGAATGAAAGAGAGAACTTCCTTCTGCTGGGTCACATTCCAAATGCCCACAATGACGTGGGCTAGGTGGGCTAGGTCAAAGCCAAGAGCCAAGAGTTTCTTCCAGGTCTCTCTTGGGAGTGCAGGAGCCCACACACTTGAGTCCTCTTCTGTTGATTTCTTGGGCACGTTAGTAGGGAGTGGAATCAGAAGTGGAGAAGCTGGGACTTGAACCAGTGCCCAAATGGGATGCCAATGCTACAGGTGGAGGCATTTAAACCTACTATCCCATAAAGCTGAGCCCTTTGCTGAAGGCTTGGAATGACATTTATCACACAGTAGGTGCCCAGCTAGTACCTACTGAGTGAATTAAAGATCCAAGAAATTCATGAACTGAGCACAGGAAAGTGGAGATTGTATACAAGCAGAATATTCAGGCCTGTAAGTGCTATTTATGTGTCTTGCCAGGGCAGAGCTGGCACTGCCTGTAGCTGAAGTGGTGCTGCTTGAAGGAAAGATCTACTGGAAACATGGAGGTACAATCTTAGACCCTGCAAGCACCTGTAGAGACTGGGAGGACTGTTGTGGATTCTGAGGTAAGCAAGCAGCAGCAGTCAGGACTAACTCAGCCCCTGGTGAGAACAAATGCATTGCACTCCAAGATGGGTTCTTTGTGTTCACAGTGTCACAAAAACACCCCTTGAGGCCAGCAGAAGCACTGACTCACACAGCTTGCTATTCTTTGCTTAAAATATAATATAATTCAATATCACCAATTTATACATAAAAATTACACCATAATTAAATCTATTATGTATATTGTTGTATGTAAACAATAAAATTATATAATTTAATATATGTTTGATTTTATAACAAATTAAATGACTCCTGAGACTAACTTTATAAATTACATGTGCTCCTCCATGCACCGTTAGCACTCGCCTCTTACCCAGAAACACAGTACATCCTAGGGCGCACTGACTCCTTGAGAAGTACTTTATCCAAGCTGTCTTTAGTACTGGAAGTTATGAACATCTGCCACCAGGGGGCAGTGGCCGCACGGCTGGAGGTGCTAGGAGAGCTGGTTGGTTTTGAGCACTTACTGTTCTCCAAGCCTCTGCTTTTACCCAACACAATTTCCCAAAACATTCCAACTTTTTTTTTCTCTCAATGATTTTAGAATCAGCACTTGTAAGTTTGCTTACTTTTCAGTTTGTTCCCTGCATTTTTCCATTATTGTCTCCACATTTTAATCATTGAATGCTTTGTTTTCATAATTGTTCTCATATAACCCACATTGAAGAATTTTGTGTTCCATTTCTCCTTCCTTTAGAGCCTTTTCCTCTCACTAGCTCTCATTTGCAGCTACCTCAGGCATCATAGGAATAGATTCATGAAAGAACCCATCTTTGCTTCAATCTCTTACCCAGTTGAATGCACTGCACTTGTCATCTAAGGTCAAATCTCCTGTTCCGCACAAACAACGTTACTATCAAGTTGCCTAGATCCACAAGGTCACTGCTCACTTTTTAAGATAAAATGAAAATAATTCCTTGTTATCCTGGTGATTTTACTATGTCACATCAGGAAAAAAGTATCTTCTATTCCTCTGAGAGAGAAAGAGAGAAAAAGAGAGAGAGAGAGAGAAATTGTTGTAATTCTTGCTCTGAACCAAGTGTCTGTACTCAGTGGAAAGGCCAAGTGAAAACACAGGAGTTACAGCTCACTCACTGGGTTCAAGTTAGTGAGGAATGACTTCTGATGATCTTTAACACAAGAGGGTGTTATGGCCAGCAGTGGGGTCTGTACTTCACAACATCTAGAAAAGAGGATTTTAATGTTCTCATATGAAGGAAATAATAATGTTTAAGGTGATGGCTGTGATAATTATTCTGAATGTTTCACAATGCAGTCATGTATAAAACCATCACCTTGTTCTCCATAAATATGCACAGTTATTGTGCTAATCAGAAAAACATTGTGTATATATATATATGTATTTTTGTTTGTTTGTTTGTTTGTTTGTATTTGAAACACAGTTACAGAAAGAGAAGGAGAGGTCAGGATCATCTATCTGCGGGTTCACTCCCCCAAATGGCCACAACAGCCAGAACTGAACTGATCTGAAGCCAGGAGTCAGGAGTTTCTTCCAGGTCTCCCTTATGGGTGTAGGTACCCAAGCCCTTGGTCCATCTTGCTCTGCTTTCCCAGGCCGTAAGCCAGGAGTAGGATCTGAAGTGGAGCAGCCAGGACATGGACCAACTCCCTTGCGCAGCAAGTGAAGGATTAGTGTGCCCTACCACAGGCAGGCCCGAAGAAGTTACTTATTAACATTTTTATGTAGGCTCAGGGCTTTCACTCCTGTAGATTCACTCCACTGGATAAACCTGCCCAAGAAATGACGGTTCAGTGCCCCACCGAAGACCAGAGGAAGCTCTTACAGATATCTGATTCATTCTTGTAGCAAATCCTACATATTGCAGAAATCTGTTAGGTTTCCCAAGTCACTGGGTTTAATTGGAATTGACTCTCAAGAAACGCAGTTAACCAATTTTCTACACTCCAAGTGCTTCCCCTGTTGTTGTTTTTAGGATATCTGTGAAACAAATCTGCATTCTACTTATTTTTTTTGAAAAAAAAAAACACCAGAAAACATAACCTTCTTTGGGAACTAGTATTTGAAATGTGACGTATGTGATCATTTAGGACAGGAAAAACAATCTAAATTCACATGATTCTTTTTTTCCTTGGTGTATGTGTGTGTGTTTCTTGGTAGCAATTAGTAAATCCTCAGTTTTCTTCTATGGAAGTCTCTGTGTCAAGAACATAAAAAACAATGACAAATTTTGAGTTATCTGTTTTATTTTATTCTCTTCTGAACCTGAAATACTGTTTTTATGATTAATTTTGAAGTTACAATTTCAATATATTTTGGAAACCTATTTCCACTTCCTTAATATCCCTATTTTCCCCTTCCAACTTTAGGTGTACAATAAGTTTTCCACAGAACATTTAAGTTTACTGAAATTCTGTAAACAGAGACTGAAAAATATTTTGCTGAAATTTATACCTGGTATAACAAGTATTAAACTAATCATTTGAGAAGTGGGCTCTGCAACAGTGAAAATGAAAATCTGTATGTCAGTGAATAACAAGAGCTTAAACTGAGGCTTCCAACTACTTATGAAAAGTAACAGGGATTTCCTTAAAGAGCTTTTTTAAAAAAAAGATTTATTTATTATTTATTGGAAAGGCAGATATACAGAGAGGAGGAGAGACAAAGAGAGGTAGATTTTCCGTCTGTTGGTTCACTCCCCAAGCGGCCTCAACAGTTGGAGCTGAGCCAATCCGAAGCCAGGAGCCAGGAGCTTCTTCTGGGTCTCCCACGTGGGTGCAGGATCCCAAGGCTTTGGGCCATCCTCAAACTGCTTTCCCAGGCCACAAGCAGGGAGCTGGATGGGAAGTGGGGCTGCTGGGGTTAGAACTGGCGCCCATATAGGACCCCGGTGGATGCAAGGCTAGAACTTCAGCTACTAGGCTATTGCACCAGACCCAGACTTGAGTATTTTAACCAACACTATGGAAAACAATTGAATTCAGTAACTATAGCAGGAGGGGCCAACATGTTGACTCAACTGGCTAATCCTCTATCTCCAAGCATTGGCAATCTGTTTTAAAATTAGTGGGTTTTTTTAGAATTTATTTATTTTTTATTGGAAAACTAGATAAACAGAGAGGAAGATCTCTGCCTGCTGATTCACCTCCAAGTGGTCACAACGGGCATTGCTGAGCCAATCAGAAGCCAGGAGCCAGAAGGTTCTTCCAAGTTTCCCATGGGGGTGCAAGGTCCCAAGGCTTTGGGCTGTCCTCCACTGCCTTCCCAGGCCACAAGCAGGGAGCTGGATGGGAAGTGAAGCAGCCAGGATTAGAACCAGCACCAGTATGGGATCCCAAGGTGTGCAAGGCGAGGACTTTGGCCACTGGACTTCTGTGCTGGGCTCCCTTGAAGAGTTTTTGAATGTTTTATAAATCAACATGTTTAAGATTGTAATAACTGAATGAAGACCAGGACTCAAGTTGGTCAGTTTGTTCATTTTTGTTTCTTCTCGTAGGTACCCTAAAGGTCCCAATTACACGTAAACTCAGTTCTCTCTACTGATTAATGTTGGTTTCTCTCACATTTAGCCCTATCAAAATTAAGCAGAAGGTTTCAGGTGAAGAGCTACCTCCTATCCTCTTGCAAATTTTAAATACCCCTTTGAATGGATAGGAATCCATAGATTTGGCTTAAAAAAGAAAAATTTCACAATGCATCATCTAATTTCTTAAAGCTATTACTGCGTTATCTGGGCCGCAGGGCAGTAAATGTTCCAGCAGCTCGAGCAAAAACTCAACCAAGTTTCACTGGCTTCTCGCCTTCTGCCTGCTGGTCGCAAGGTATTCACAGCGTGAATATCCAGGACTCTCCCTCAGGATTCCCAGTAAACCTGTGAGACCTGGAGGCTGCATTAGTGCTTGAATTCAGTCCCCAGTGCCCACAGCAGCTAGGGCTGGCTCAAGCCAAAGACGAAACTCAATCCAAGACTCCCATGTGGGCAGCAGAACACAAGTACTGGGTGGCCAGCTGTTGACTCTTGGGATGTGCATTAGCAGGGAGCTGGGCAGAGCCAGGACTCAAACCCTGGCACCCTGAAAGGGGATGTTGGCGTCCCTGGCAACATCCTAACCAGCACACCAGGCATGTCCCCCACCCTCTGGGAGGTATTCAAGGACCACCTGCCGTATAGAGGAGGGTAAAGCGGGCTACTGTCATCTCTGTGCTATCTCCAGGGTCTCTGAGACCAGCTCAGTGAAGGCAAAACCTTGATCTTGTAGGAATGTGGAGGATTAACTCTCAGAATACCCAGGGACTATCTGCTCCATCTCAGAACAGGTTACATTGCCATCTGGTGGACAACAGCAAAGTTCTTCACACGTGTTCACCCAAAAACCAGAAAAATTCTTATTCTGATGTGCTACATGCTTCACAAACCTGGGCAAACACACGGGGTTTGTGTTGTTGCCAGATACTCAGCTCCAGGTGGGAACTGCTCAAAGGAATGCTTCATTTATTCAGGACAAGAAAAGTGCATGGTGGAAGGAGTTTCCTAAAGAAACTGCCTGCACAGGAGCCAGCCAGGACTTCTGTGGCGAGGGGGGTGGGTGCGGGCATCCAGGATGTAGAAAAGAGAAAGTGACAGGCCCTTTCTGCTCAGGTGACACACAGTGTCATTTAAAAATCTCAGTGGTCTCTGAGCTTTCCCAGTGTGTCTGGACAGAGTACTGTGTTCCAAGATGAGCTTTTCTGGAACATCTTCTAATAGATAAGCTCCATCGAGCAAATTTTCTGCCCACATTCCCATGATCTGCCTCTTGCCCAAATTCCATACTCTTGGTTACAGAATCAGACTCCAAAGACGCTCAGTAGTCTAAACACACGGAGTCTAAATCCTACAACTGCCAATTCCTAGTCTGTTTATCAGAAGCTCAAGTGCACAAGACTAATCCTGTGTTTGTATCACAAAAATTTCCAGGCATTCCTCCAGTGAGCAGTGAAAAAGCTTGAATCACAGACAGTTATTTACAGTGAACCAGAGTTCCCAAAGACTTTGGCATCATCTTTCTCAAAGTGTAGAGAATGGCCTTTGAAGTACAGAATCCATGGGGCCAGCATTTGGTACAGCGGTCATCATGCCACTCGGGAGGCCTGCGTCTCTTATCAGTCCCCAGGGTGTGCAGAAAGCTGGAACTGGACACAGCTGGGACCCAACACTGGGTGCAGCAACATGGCCTATGGGCATGATGCCTTGAGGCATCCAAATGTCTAAGTCAAACATCTATCACCATAAGTAACATTTGAAAATCCTGTGTGCAAAGAAAGATGGGAACTTGTGACTAGAAAGATTTGCTGTGTTTGGAAGGTAGCATCCCAACATTTTCTATTTCCAAACATGTGTATCACCAAAGGGGTGGGTAAGTAGGTAACATGAAAAGCTGCATGTGTATGTTCAGGTATTGGGGTATACTTTCTCATACACACAGAGGATTACATATACAAGTGTGAGCAAACAGCATATCTTGGGAATGTTGGTTTCCAAAAGCAGGTGTTTTTGAAGAAAGAAATAGGAAAGCTAAATCTAAAGTAGTATTACCCTTGTAAAAAGTGACCAAATGCCACAGAAATGGATGTGTTGGAGTCATATTGCCAGTACACGTGCTTGCGATTTTTGTTATGAACAATTGTAACTAATGAAGAATCAGATGCAAAGATAGGGTCACTATAACCTGGCTGCTCTCAGTAAAGTGCTCTTCACCTTCTCTGTGCTCCTTCCTGCCTCTCTGTGGATGCATACAGGCTCTAAAATATCTCTGGTAGCAGCACCCCCAAATTCCTTTGTATGAACATTCGCAGACCTTTTTCCAGTCTGACAGAAAGGGCTGTGAAAAAATGATAGCAGTTCATGTTGTGATTTTCAACCATCTTATCGCTCCTTGTCCCATTAACTATAAGTGTGGAAATGCCAAGGAGAAGGTACAATCCTACATTTCACTTTGTGTTGTTGACCATTATGATAGAGACTTCCCAAGTACCCTGATCTGAGGTTTAATTAATTAATTAATTTGAGGGGCTGGTGTTGTGGTGCAACAAGTTAAGCTGTATTCGTGTTGCCAGCATCTCACATAGGCACCTGTTCAAGTCCTGGCTGCTCTACTTCTGATCAAGCGGCTCATGTGCTTGGGAGAGCAACAGAAGCTGGCCTAAGTACTTAGCACCCTACCACCGTGTGAGATATCTGGATGAGGTTTCAGGCTCTGGATTCACCTGGCCTGTTCCTGGGCATTGTGGCTGTCTGGAGAATAAACCAACTGACAATGAAATTTCTCTGACTCTACTTTTCCATGTAACTCAGCTTTCAAATACAGAAAAAAAATCTTAAAATAAAATAATAATAACTTATTTGAAAATCATAGAGACAGAGGACAGGAATCTTCCACCTACCGAGTCATTCCCCCCAAATGCCTGTAATACCCAGGGCTGGGCCAAGCTGAACCCAGGAGTCAGAAACTCAACTCAGATTTCCCCAAGGAAAGACAAGGAACCAAGCACTTAAGCCTCCCATGTTAACAGAAGGCTAGAATCAGGAACAGAGCCATGGCCTGAACCCAGGCCTTTCAATATGGGATGCAGGTATCCCAAACATTGTCTTAACCGCTGCCCCAAGTGCTCACCATATTTTCCATGCTTTATTCCATTGTTTGTGGCTTTTTGGTCCAACACTCCTTGATAATGACTAAAATATTGTCATCTTTCCCTATTTCTGCAGGTCATTCTCAAATCACTTGGTTATTGCTGGACTTGTGGTTGCAGAGGGGTAAGTCTACATGAAAGTTTGTCAGTACTCTTTAGTTGTTACAATAGTATCCTAGTGCCCAACAACCCTGGCTTCCCAAATCTTGTGTCTTCTAAGTTCAGTAAGGATATTGTGTTAAATGTGAAAACATGAACTGACACATATTGGGAGTATATGGGAAATGTTCATCAACCGTTCCTGCCTAAGAGCACACATGTATTCTTTTAAAAACTGAAGTCACCTCACACAACTAAATAGTACAGTGGAGGCAGTGATCTCAATAAATACAGTTGTTAAAGTGTTACATATCAGATCCTTGATTTTTTTTCCAGTGGCCAACAAATACAAGCTTAGAATTTCTGCTTTCTCTTTTCAAAAACCACAACATGTTATCTCACATCTTTGGATGATGCCCACAATTCTCACTTTTTTTTAACAATTTTTATTTATTTTTATTGACAAAGTCAGATATACAGAAAGGAGGAGAGACAGAGAGGAAAATCCTCCTGTTTGATGTTTCACTCCCCAAGCTGTTGCAATGGCTGAAGCTGAGCCAATCCGAAGCCAGGAGCCTAGAGCGTCTTCAGGGTCTCCCACATGGGTGCAGGGTCCCAAGGCTTTGGGCCATCCTCCACTGCTTTCTCTGGCCACAAGCAGGGAGCTGGGTGGGAAGTAGGGCTGTCTGGATTAGAACTGGTGCCCATATGGGATCCCAACATGTGCAAGGTGAGGACCTTAGCCACTAGGCTATTGTGCCAGGCCCACGATTCTCATTCTTCTCACAGGTGTTTCCTAAACTGCCAAGCAAGGTTCTCATTCTGTCATAAATATGTATTGTATCATGAAGGAAACAATAGTCTTACCCACTTTCCTGTAGCCCTTGAACCTTTTTACCCTAATTAACTATGTAAAGATTGCCAAAAATATAATAAAAAATGGGGGAAAAAAGAATATGTATTGTAGACACTAACCTCCAAGTCACAAAAATTTTGTGACTTGGTAACCCTAGACACAAAATTCTTTTCATGGAGTAGATCTACATTTCCAACTGCCTTGATGTGTCCATACGCATTTTACAAATTCATCATACATTACCTTACTTTCAGAATCTGTTTTATATCCTTTGCATTACCTGTTTGTTTCAATTGCATAACTTCCCTCACCTGCTGAAGCCAGAACTCTGGAAACCAATTTGATCCTTTTTTTCCTCCTTCTGTTCCAGCTTTTCAACCATATAAGGCCCATTAATTCAGCAGAACCCTTTGATCTGAGTTGTGAATTTAACAGGTGCTTGTTAAAGAAAGACCTCAAACATGCTTATTCTAGCACTTTATTGGAAATTGATTGTGCACACTAATGAAATCAAAGTAATAGTATAATTTTCACACAACAATATCCTAATGTTTGTGCTATCTTCTTACATAACTTAATAAATGAATACCAAGATGTTCCTGATTCTTAATATCAGAGAGCCTGGGTGGTCCAGAAATATCTGTATATAAATATAAATCAGCATCTAAACAAGGAACATTGTCTTGAGCTTGTTCCAGAAGTCCTGGGAGCTTCTCTTAAAGAAAGGTACCTGGGCTTGGCTGTGGTGCTAGGGGAGGTAGGGAAGGGATACACATAGAACTAAATAATGCAGGAGGTGATGCAGAGGGCCAGAGCTCCTCGAGAGTGGGACACATGAAAGGATAGGGTCTGCGCATCCTGAATGCTGGACAGGGAACTTGGCCACTGTGCATCCTCCAACATCACTTGAATGTCAAAATTAACACACACACACACACACACACGAAAATCTAGCTCCAACTCCCATGACATTGCCCCCCCGCAAAATGGCAAAACTCTTCCCCAGAATGCCAAGGAATAGAGATTCTGATAGAGAAGGTTGTAGAAAGTTCTATTCATCTCTCTCCCCATGTCATTCTCAGTTCCCTGTCAAAGAAGAAGACTTGAGAAATGACATCTCAAGGAAAATAGCTGTGACCCAGTGTTCTGCACATCTCGTGGAAGAAGGACAGGGTGTTTCTTGCTTGTTTGTCTTAGGGGGCACTGGGCAAGTCTACTCAACCTCACTGTCTCCCTTGCCACCTTGAGCCATCACTAGCAGTCAGATTCTTTGGTTCTTCCAAGCTTCTCTATAAACAGCGTAAGGCTGGCATCCCTGCAATGGCTTTGTTGTTCATCAAGTTTTCACCTCCACCAAGTCCATTGGTTCTTACAACCCTGTGAGGTAGGAAGCACAGGGACCATGATCCCCACTTGAAAGACAAGGAACCTGGAACGGAGTGAGGTTCCTCTACCAAGTTCACACAGCTGGCCAGGGGCAAAACCAACACTGGAACTCAAGCCCAAGTTCTGAAGTCCTTCCTTCTGCCTTTCAGAGAACAAGCAGAGGCTTTGGGAAGGAAGGCCGGTCCCCACCCCGATCTGGCCCTCTTGGGGGTAGGTCTCAGACAGCTCCATTAAGGATAGGGTGAGTCCGCATGCGATAGATGATGACCACAGTGGCGGGGCACAGCAACAAGGAAGTCATGATGACGATGGTGGCCAGGATGATGAGGACAATGACCCAGATGTCCAGGATGTGCTTGGGGAGCACGACTTCCACAGGCACTTGGCTGACAGCATCCATGCTGCTTCACTCTGCAAGAGACAGGAAAAGCAAATCACCATTGTGTACCTTCTCTCCACGCCCACTAGTGGGAGGGAAAACTCCCGGAGTTAGAGGCAGGGCCATTTACCACTTACGAGATACTTTAAAGTGTGTGGATCAGTTATTGCAACCGCTTCATTTACTGACAGCCTCCTATCGTCAGGCCTGTGCTATGCACTTTGAGTCTAATTTTTTAATGATTTATTTATTTATTTATTTGGAAGCATCAGAGAGAGAGATGGAGATGGAGATTCCCATCTGCTGAGTCACTACTCAAACAGCCACAAAGGCCAGGGCTGTGGCAAGCCAAAGCCAGGAGCCAGGGCTTCTTCCAGGTCTCCCACATGGGTACAGAAGCCCAAGCACTTGGGCCAAATGTGCTGCTTTCCCAGATGCACTGGCAGGGAGTTGGATCTAAAGTGGGGCAGCCAGATCTCAAATCAGCACCCATATGGGTTATATGCACTGCAGGCAGTGGCTTTATTCACTATGCCTCAGTACTGGCCCCACTTTGCATCTGTTAACTCATTCAGCCCTCACCTCAACCATGAAACTTATGAGGCTGGGACTGTAATTACTGCCTGTTTTTTATTTCATGGCCTTTATCTTCCATTACACCCATTTTATAGATGAGAACTCTAAGAGCTTTAGAAATGTTGATGTCACTAACTTGACCAAGAATGACCAAGGATAAACTCAGATAGTCAAAAACACAGAGCCTCCATGCTTAGCTATCAAACTACTGTCCTACCAGCCTGTTCCCTCACCTGAAAAAGTCAGAAGTTCACATTTTTAGTGTTCTTTCCTGGCAAAAGAACCTCCCCCCCCCACTTTCTGAGGTAACGTAATTGGTCCATGTGGCTTACCTAAGGCACTCATGGGTGGTGATATGCCTGGGCTTGGCCATTACTAATTTCTTTTTTTTTTTTTAAGATTTATTTTTATTACAAAGTCAGATATACAGAGAGGAGGAGAGACAGAGAGGAAGATCTTCCATCCGATGATTCACTCCCCAAGTGAGCCGCAACGGCCGGTGCGCGCCGATCTGATGCCAGGAACCAGGAACCTCTTCCAGGTCTCCCACAGGGGTGCAAGGTCCCAAGGCTTTGGGCCGTCCTCAGCTGCTTTCCCAGGCCACAAGCAGGGAGCTGGATTGGAAGTGGAGCTGCCGGGATTAGAACCGGCGCCCATATGGGATCCCGGCGCGTTCAAGATGAGGACTTTAGCCGCTAGGCCATGCCGCCAGGCCCGGCCATTACTAATTTCTGTAACCACATTCTGGGAAGGCAAAATTTTCCGAAAGGATTAAATTTTTTTTTTTTTTTTTCATTGGAAAGGCAGATTCACAGAAAGAAGAATCTTCCATCTTCTGGTTCACTGCCCAAATGGCCAAAATGGCTGAAGCTGAGCTGATCCGAAGCCAGGAGCCAGCAGCCTCTTCAGAGTTTCCCACATGGGTGCAGGGTCCCAAGGACTTGGGCCCTCTTCTGCTGCTTTCCCATGGCATAAACAGGAAGCTAGAAGATAAGTGGAGCAGCTGGGACACAAACCGCCACCTATATGGGATCCTGGTGCTTGCAGGGGGAGGGTTAGCCAACTGAGCCATCACCCTGGGCCCTTCCCTAGGATTTTAGGCTCAAGATTATGGGGAAGATGATTCTTTCTGCTGAGATTGCTAAACCAACCAGACTTTGGAAAGAAAGGATCTGAGGCGATCCTGCCCGCTGTGGAGAAACTGCCCAAGAGATAGGAAAACAGACGGAGCTCTGATGACTTAATTTGGGAACTTGATCCCAGCCAAGGCAGATACCATCTACAAACCAGGACATCCCAAAAAGACAAGCCAATAATTCCCTGTTTTAGCTTAACACAGTGCCCACTTGGTGTCTCTCCCCGGCATCTGAAAGAATTCAAGTGAATCAAGATGTAACTCAGTTGTCCCCAAACATTTTTCAGTTCACAGCATCCTTAGGTTTTAGCACCCCCAGGCCAAAAGAAATCCCTAAGAATTCTGGTTATTAGGTAGATGGATTCAAACAACTTCTAAGTATGTTGTAATAGCTTAGCAATTATTTGAGAACTAACCATTTGGTAGTTGTTTGAATAATACACAAAACTGAAAGAAACTATTTTATTCCATTCCTAGCCAGTTACTTACTACTATGACACATGCATTTGTTAGGTACTTGCTTAAACTTTGGGATATGCCATCGCCACTTTTTATTCCACATTAATGTTTGTATTGCACTTGCTATATCACAACAGTCACCAAAAACTCAACTTCATAAGACATAACATCATCAAAAATAGCAGCATTAAAATTCAACTGTAAAGGGGCCTGGCGCTCTAGCCTAATGGCCAAAGTCCTTGCCTTGCACCTGCCGGGATTCCATTTGGGCGCCAGTTTTAATCCTGGCTGCCCTGCTTCCCATCCAGATCCCTGTTCGTGGCCTGGGAAAGCAGTTGAGGACGGCCCAAAGCCTTGGGACCCTGCACCCGTGTGGGAGACCTGGAAGAGGCTCTTGGTTCCTGGCATTGGATTGACGTAGTTCCAGTCATTGCAGCTGCTTGGTGAGTGAAACATCGGACAGAAGGTCTTCCTCTCTGACTCTCCTCCTGTCTGTATATCTGACTTCCCAATAAAAAAAAAATGAAATAAATCTTTAAAAAATTGTTTTTAAAAAATTCAACTGTAAGCGACTTTGAGCTGGGAGTTTACATAATATCTGAGAGTCTTCCAGGACCACTGTTTCTTTCAGATACCACTATTGAGAGCATTCTCTTCCCTCATGTGAGTTACTGTGGCTCCCCAAGGCTTCCCAGAGCACAGACGTGACACATTGCCAGCCCAGAAGGAACAGGCTGGCACAGACATCCTCCTGGGTGTTCTTCCAAACCTGAGATCTGTCATTCGGTCATTCTAGGTCCCAGGCAAAATTCCCAATTCTGGTTCTGTTTCCTTCTCTTAACTCAGCACTAGCTTTCCTTTTTAATGCCTGTGATGTCATGGCCACTGTTACCACCTTAAGCAAGGTATTGATCACCACACCCAAGGTACAGTCTCCCACATACACCTTCAAGCATATTTCTGCATATGTGTTAGAGTACCTGACCCACCAAAAGAGTCAATTAAGTAGTAAGATATGGTAAGGTGTATCCATACAATGTAATATAGTGCCATGATTTTATGTATTCATTCATTCACCCATTCATTCAACTAACAAATATATAGTGCTTATTACACATTAAGAATTGTTCCAGATTCACTACAAATAATAACTTATTTAAATAAAGCACCATGGAGAACAGTAAGGAAGTTTCTCCCAAAATTAAAAATATAGTTACTTTATGATTCAACAATCTCACTTCTGAGTATATAGCCAGAGGATTCAAGATCAGTATATCCAATAGATAGATGTACCCCCATGTTTATTCCAGCATCATTCACAATAGCCAAGTCAGAGAGTCAACAATGAATGGATAAAGGAAATGTGAGATATATACATATATATAATAAAGAAAATGTGAAATATGGATAAAGGAAACATGAGATACATACATTCTATGGTTCAGCCTTTCAAAAGAGGGAACTTCTGCCAGTTATGACAGCACAGATGACCTGCAGAGCATTATGCAAAGTGAAATAAGTCAGGCACAGAAACACAAATACTAAATGATCTCACTCATGCATGGCAGCTATGGAAATCAAACAGAATGACAGAATACAGGATGGGTGTGACGAGAGCTCGGAGGGCAGAGGGAATGGGCCTATGATGAGCAAATGTTTCTGTAATGGGCAATAATAAGGACTGGAGGTGAAAAATGCAATTTATTTAACAGCTATTAAAAAGACTGATCTGCAGTGAGGTCCAAAATATTTAAATAAAGTGCAGGAATAGTGTGTATAGGATCATTGCTTCCATTCAGATTTTGTAGAATTTAACAGATAGGTAAGGATGTATAGGGACTTCAAAAAGTTAGCCATTTCCAGATGGCTCAGTCCTGGACTCTGCTGAGTGGTGCTGGGAGTAGCAGCAGGGGCTGTTGGAGGTGGGCTACCACTGGGGAGGGGACCACATGCTAGTGGGCAGGAAACTGAAGAGAGGGGCTCCCATGGGAATGGAAAAGAGTTTCAGCAAAAGACTGGTATATCCCACAGTCAGCTCTCACCACCCCAGACCCCGAGCCTGTGCCCACACATCACACACGCACTGCAGACTGTCACTCACAGTGAGTTCCCCAGTTTCTAAGAGCATTTAATGCAGACTGAATGAGTAAGATAGCTCTAGTTCTAAGATTTATTTATTTTTATTGGAAAGACAGACCAGGTTTTACAGAGAAAAGGAGAAACACAAAAATTATGCATCCATTGGTTACTCCCCAAATGGCTGCAACAGCCAGAGATGAGCTGATCTGAAGCCAGCAGCCAGAAGCTTCTTCCAGATCTCCCCTTGTGAGTGCAGGGTCCCCAAGGCTTTGGGTCATCCTCTACTGCTTTCCAGGCCACAGCAGGGAGCTGGATGCAAAGTGGAGCAGCTGGGACATGAACAGGCAACCATATGGTACCCCAGCACTTGCAACGTGAGGATTTAGCCATTGAGCCACAGTGGTAGGCCCAAGATAGCTCTAATTCTTAGCTGCACAAATTATTTGAGCCATGTGCCTCTTGCACCCATTATTACGAATGCTGCACTTGTTTCTATTTTAATCAAGTTTTATTTTAGAATTTTGCTTCTCTATGAATACTCAGCAGAAAATAACTTATTTCTATTAGGAAAAAACCTGTGATTTGTAGAGTTAAAAACATTGGTCCTCCAAGTTGTCTTCATAATTGATTTGACATTTTAGGTTGTTCTGTTAATTTTCCTCTGCGGGCCCGGCGGCGTGGCCTAGCGGCTAAAGTCCTCGCCTTGAACGCGCCCCAGGATCCCATATGGGCGCCGGTTCTAATCCCGGCAGCTCTGCTTCCCATCCAGCTCCCTGCTTGTGGCCTGGGAAAGCAGTCAAGGATGGCCCAAAAGCTTTGGGACCCTGCGCCTGTGTGGGAGACCTGGAAGAGGTTCCTGGTTCCCGGCATCAGATCGGCGCAGCACTGGCCGTTGCAGCTCACTTGGAGAGTGAATCATCGGATGGAAGATCTTCTTCTCTGTCTCTCCTCCTCTCTGTATATCTGACTTTGCAATAAAAATAAAATAAATCTTAAAAAAAAATAAAACAAACAAAACAAAACACAGGAGCAGAGGAAAATTATTTTTTTAAAGATTTATTTTTATTACAAACTAATTCTCATCAGTCTCTAGATCTGTGGTCATAGTAAGACTCACTTTAGACAGTAAAAATAACACTTGTTTTCTGTCTCCATCCAGACTTTATGAATTGGATAAGAGAGGGGGTCTTTTGTCCCAACTGCCATGGTGACTCGAGCATATAGTTGGGTTTGGGAAACCCCTGGATGTAACAATCTCTAAGACCTACAAAACCCTTCCTAAAACCTAGATTTGGGGATTGTGTCCTGGTTACTCAGTTGCTAGGCTGGTCAGATCCACCAGGTCCCAGGTGACAGAGAAGCCTCAACCAGGCTCCCCAGGGCCACAGGTCTATCAGGCTGGTGCCTGCCAGGGAGGAAGAGGCACAGGCTGGCCATGACTGCTGTGGAAATGGAATCACTTTCTCCAGGGTCTGAGACATGGCAGGCAGTGTGAGTCACAGGAGATGCAAGTCTTACAGATGCTCGGGGCAGGATAAATCAGTTTTTGTGGTCTCCTGATGACATCAACAGCCAACCTGCCTTAGGCCAAAGGAACCCCACAAAAACCCTTTCCAGTAAACCCATTAACATCAAACTGTTTCTGGGACTCCACGCCAGGAATACATAATCTTCCTGGCCAACTTTCATAAGCAAAACCTGTCATTTACAAGAAGTAAGCTTCTGACTCATCTGCAATCAAGAATCATAGAACATGAAATCTAGAACCAGCCCCGTTTCACAGATAGAGACACTAGGGGTCTTCCCCCACCTTTGTTCTTGCTGCCTTAGAGAGTAATTATTCCAACACACAGATCTGAGCACGTCCCCTTCTTCTCAAACAAGTGGCCAGCACTTGCAAAGCTGGCATCCCATATGCGTGTTGGTTCTTGTTCACTTCTGATCCAGCTCCCTGCTAATATACCAGGGAAAGCAGAAGATGGCCCAAGGCCTTGAGCCTTTGCACTCATGTAGGACACCAAAAGCTGTTCCTGGTGCCTGGCTTAGGCCTGGTCCACCCCTGGCTGTTATAGCCATTTGGGAAGTAAACCAGAAAATGAAAGGTTGTCTGTCCCTCTCCAGCTCTGTCTTTCAAATAAATATTTAAAAAATAAAAAGATAAAAACAAAACAAAGCCAGGAGAAGAATAAACCAGACTCTTCCTGTCTCCTGCACACCACATCCCTATTTACATGCACGAATGAAACTGTGTTCAAACTAAAGCTGCTCGGGTCAAAGTGTGGGGAGGCCTGCGGTCCCTTCTACTCAGCAGGGCTGGTCAGGCAACCCAGAAAACACTAAGCACTCAGCGCTCTACAACTGCAGCTCAGACTGAACGCAGCATGAAGCCAGACCACACAAAATTTCCTTGGTAGGAGAGTAAAGCCGGTTTTCCTTCCAAATGACAATGGATCTGACAGCCTACCTGTGCAATTGTTTTTTTTTTTTTAAGATTTATTTTTATTACAAAGTCAGATATACAGAGAGGAGGAGAGACAGAGAGGAAGATCTTCTGTCTGATGATTCACTCCCCAAGTGAGCCGCAATGGCCGGTGCTGCGCCGATCCGAAGCCGGGAACCAGGAACCTCTTCCAGGTCTCCCACGCGGGTGCAGGGTCCCAATGCATTGGGCCGTCCTCTCCTGCTTTCCCAGGCCACAAGCAGGGAGCTGGATGGGAAGTGGAGCTGCCGGGACCAGAACCGGCACCCATATGGGATCCCGGGGCGTTCAAGACGAGGACTTTAGCCGCTAGGCCACGCCGCCGGGCCCTACCTGTGCAATTGTTGTTGTCAGGTGTCTGCCTGGCATGACCTGCTGGCTTCCTGGCACAGCACAGCCACGCAGCTTTCCCTGGATCATGTGGGCTCCTCAGGACAGTCTGAAAGTCACAGGTTGTGATGTTCTCCAAGGCCCTGCCGTGGCTGGACACAGATGAGGTCAGGCCTCACAGAGCCCAGGGAGCCCCACCTGCCTTGTTCCCCTCAGTCCTATGACGTGTGTCTTTTGTGTACGGGTTGCAGTACACCTCTCCTCACTACCAAGGGAGAATTTTATTCCCAAAATAAAAACTAAGCAAATCTTACACTTGGCAGCTTTGATTGCTGGCTGGAAAATTTTGCTTGAGAAAAAGCAGGACTGTGAGCTTCTTCTGCTAGCTGACTTCTGACTGACCTCTGCTTGGCATCCGGGTGCACCAGCTCCTTACAAGTGCACAAAAACCTTGTTTCTTGGAACACTCAATTAATAGCTCTAAAGCTATTTGCTTTATCATTTATTTCTCAGATATATTGCTTATTATTTCTGATTAACGGTTCTAACTGGAACATGACTCAAACCACTAGTGTCACAAATTAATGCTATCACTGATTAGAAAAAAAAAAAAAAAGACTGTACTTCTATAGCCGTGGGAAATAAAGCAGCAAGCCAGGCCTAAACCCCTGTCATTTTGAACAGAAAGAACTATGACACAGGTTCAAGATATATTTATCTAATAAACTGCATTAACTCCACCCTAGGCTCTGCAGCTGAGAAGCCCCTGGTAATACCCAGGCCAGCCCTACCCATCTCAGACTCAGTGTTCCTGGCATGTCGTTGTCCCTTCCCAGGCCATGGAGGTAAGCAATTCAGGTAACTTAACGGAAAGGCCAATAATTCCAAAATGACTACTTGATATCCACTAACAAGATTGAGTGAAAAGGCTTTTAAAAAGCAAGTTTCTCCAAAGGATGAACAAACCGTACTGTACTTGATTCAATTTAGGCTGGAAGAGGGATGTTCTACTTGACTCCTGGGACCACCTTTCTTACGAAACTCCAAGTTCTTTGACAAGAGAACGCATCATTGCTCCAGTCAAACCTAATATGTGGCAAATTTTCTAATTAAAGAAAAAAAATTGTGTGTAAATTTCACAAATTAAAATTCCTACAGTTTGCAGGCATTTTTTAAAAATATTTATTCATTTTATTACAGCCAGATATACACAGAGGAGGAGAGACAGAGAGGAAGATCTTCCGTCCGATGATTCACTCCCCAAGTGAGCCGCAACGGGCCGATGCGCGCTGATCCGAAGCAGGGAACCTGGAACCTCTTCCGGGTCTCCCACGCGGGTGCAGTGTCCCAATGCATTGGGCCGTCCTCGACTGCTTTCCCAGGCCACAAGCAGGGAGCTGGATGGGAAGTGGAGCTGCCGGGATTAGAACCGGCGCCCATAAGGGATCCCGGGGCTTTCAAGGCAAGGACTTTAGCCGCTAGGCCACGCCGCCGGGCCCAAGCAGGCATTTTTAAAAGAGATTAATTTTATTTATTCGAAAAGTAGAGTTATAGAGAGAGAGAGGGAGAAACAGAGAGAGAGAGGAGATGTTCCAGCTGCTGGTTCACTACAAACTGGATGGATCTAGACATGGGTTTCTGGCCATGGCAGCAGACATTTGGGGAGTTAATCAACAGAGGAAAGATCTCCCTCTCCCTTCATCCCTCTCTCTAATTCTGACTTTCAAGTAAAATAAATAGATCTTTAAAAAAAAATGCAATGGCCAGGGCCAGCCCAGGTTAAAGTCAGGAGCCTGGAACTCCAACTGGGTCTCCCACCTAGGTGCAGGAGCCCAAGTACTTGGACCATCTTCTGCATTCCCAGGTGCATTAGCAGGGAGCTGGATCAGAGATAAATCATTCTGGAACTCAAATCAGCACTCATATGGGATGTTGGTGCTACAAGCAGTTGTCTAACCTCTCATGCCACAGCATCAACCTCAAGTTGCGGTTTTTAAGAAAAAGTGAGTTTCAGGCAACAAAGCTGAGCTTCAATTTACCTTTCAACCCTGACACTTCCTAGCAAGCAATGCATTTAATCTCAGGGCAATGGTGTTCTTATTTGTGGATGAATACCTTCAGAACACATAATTCCACTCGGAATGTTTCTTCATTCATCCCTTTGTCCAGGACTTAAAGGCAAGATGCTCTTTAGACCCTACCATTGCCTGGTCATTATGCCTGTTTTGCTTCACAAAAACACACCCCTGACTCCCTCAAACACAGGATCATGAAAACTACCATTTGTTTACCAGCATATGGGTTTCAGTTTGTAAAAATATTCTATTTGATTCATTGTGTAGTATTTGTATTTGTCAAATGTAAGTGCTACCCTGGCCTGGTCCCACGTATTAACTTTCTAAGCCCTCACCATAATGCCATGTTTGATGACATTATTTTGCAGCTTTGGAGACTAAAGCCAAGAGAAGTCAGCCAGGCAGTGATCATAAAACTAGGTGAAGTCAGACTCAGGTCTCTTGACTCTGGACTCACCAAGGCACTCAGTATGGCCACCTCCAGAGCCCACAAGGATCCAATTGTATGTAAGCACGAAGTTTCCCAGTCTCACGACTCTCTTCAAGGTCCAGGTCAGAGTTTACTATTTCTGACCAAAAGTCATTCCAAATTTGGAGAAAGGGAGATATATAATTTACAAGATCAAGACTTCTCCTTTGCACACAAGTTAAGTCTCTGCATGGAACATCTATGAGCCCTTAAAGTGCCTGGTTTGAGTTCTGGCTCCTTCACATCTAATCCAGCTTCCTGATTAATGCTCTCCCTGGGAGGGAGCAGGTGATGCAACAAGTGCTTGGGTCTTTGTCATCCACATAGGAAACCCAGACTTAGTTCCCAGCTCCTGGCTTTGGCCTGGTCCAGCCCTGGCTATTGTGGGCTGTGGAGGAATGACTCAGCTAAAGGAAGATCTCTATCTATCTATCTATCTATCTATCTATCTATCTATCTATCTATCACCTGCCTCCATCACTGTGCCTTTCAACTAAATAAAAAATAAATTTTTTTAAGATTATTTGGGGCTGAGGAGAAAGTGCTAGCTGAATGTTGGACCAGATCACTTTCTTGACTGTGCCTTCCTGCTACATGATCACTGATGGGCTGATGTGGTTCCTTGAGACACAGAACCCTAACCAATATCACAAAAGGTGAGGCAGCTGCTTTGCCAGGATCCAACACACACACACAAAATGCTTCATGAGAATCATTGATATACATTCAGTTCCACCTTTGCACTTCATCCCTTTCGCCTAACACCCAAAATGCATGGATCTGGTCTGTTATGCATTCCTCACAGTGGGTCAGAACACCAGAGGAGGGAGGAGAGACACTAGAAGCCTCCTTGTTGTGAGATATTCCACACATACACTGAGAGCAAGGGAGGAATGGAGGAACGGCACAGGAGTTGGGCTTCCCTCTGCCTTAGCTCTGATTTTTACCCAGCACAGCATCTGCGTGCTTCTTCCACATGGAATGCAACTGGCTCTACCTGCAAGTACAGGTACAAGCAGACATCTCATAGCTCTTTTGTAAACAGATCTTAGATTCTAGCAGGGCCATTGAAATTCTTCCATGGGGAGGGAAAACTTGGATACAACAGGAAATGTGGGGAGATTCTTCCCTTTACCTTTCTACAGGGAAATGTTTAAAACCCAGGCTCCAGGGTGCATGTCTGGCAGAGCGCTCAAGAGGTAACTTAAGATAACTCCATGTCATAATTTTATCACCATGGGAGACAGCAGGTGATGGCTCAGTCTCCCATCCTGCCACTCACATGGAACATGTAGTTTGAGTTCCCAACTCATGTTTTCACTGTGACCCAGCCCCAAGGGTTGGGGAGTGAACTAGCAGACTTGAGATCTCTGTCTGTCTCTCTTTCTGTATCTTTTCCTTTGAAACAACAACAACAACAACAATACACACACACACACACACACACACACACACACAAAAACCCACCAGACTCTTTAAGGCCAGTCAGCTTGGATTTAAATGTGACCCCTTTCTGGCTGAGATTCCTTTAATAAGTGGCTTTTAACTGTCTCATGCTTCTAAGTAAGCCACTGAAAATAGAAACGAAAATGGGTAATCAGTATATGCCTTAGAAAATTGGAAGAAGGACATGAGACAATACCACCACAGAGCAGGAGTCTACAAAGATTCATTCTTGTATTGACTAAAAAAAATTCTAGGACAGCTTTATGGTAGTATAGCAGTTTAAGACACTGCCTGTAAGACTGTCACATATGGGCACCAGTTCAAGTCCTGGATGTTACACTTCTGATCAGCTTCCTGCTTATGTGCTTAGGAAAGCAGCAGAAAATTGACCAGTGCTTGGACCCCTGCCACCCACATGGGAGACCTGGTTGGAATTACATGCTCCTGCATTCGGCCTGGTCCAGCCCTAGGTGTTGCCACCATGTTGGCAACGAACCAAGGCATGGAAGATCTCTCTCTGTTTCTCCCTCTCTTTCTGCAACTCTGCCTTTCAAAGAAATAAAAACATTTTTACAAAAGAAAGGAATGAAAAGAGGGAGGGAAGGAAGGAAGGAAGGAAGGAAGGAAGGAAGGAAGGAAGGAAGGAAGGAAGGAAAGAAGGAAGGAAGGAAGGAAAGAAAGAAAAGGGTTGCCTGCAGGTGTGCCCTGACCTAAGGCTACAGTTTATGAGCACCCAGATTTGGGCCATGTCTGTACTTTACCAACAAAGCTGGAAGTGATTCATCCATTTTCACATTTTGGTTTTTTTGTTTGTTTTAATCAACCAGCAGAGTGATTAGTTAAACTGACCTATCCCTCCAGTCCAAGTATGAAACTGACACATTTAGCACACCAGTCTAACTCATTAAATATGTATGCACTGTGATTAATACTGAGGATTGAAGAATGACTGGGGGAGAAAGACAAACAAAATACAGAGCCTGCCCTTGAAATACTCACCCTCTTCTGAGAGAAAAAAATATTAACTGCAATTGCTCCATGCAACACTAAGCAGAGAATGGTGCACTAAAAGTGCAAACTACTTCCTATTGGAGAAGAGAAGAAGTACAAAGAGCTCAATTCTAAAGTCCAGGATCTGGACAACTTGTTTAAAAATCCCAAGCTTTTGTCTTTCCATCTATAAAATAGGGAGATTAAAACCATCACACTGCAGCATCCTTATCATGAGGATAAAGAGGGATGATGAGTAAAGTGTCCTGGAATGTAATAGATGCCCAGAAAAAATACTAAAACTAATTCCATTGTTTCTGCCTATGTACAATAGAAGACTTCAGAAGAAAGGGGGCCCTGACGTGGACTTAGATGGATACACAGACATTCAAGTGGGAGAAGGGAGGGGAAAGGCAGGATTAACAGAACATACCTCAACAACAAAGCCCAGAAGTGATGATTTACACAGTGTGTTGCGATCATATGTAGTCCTGGTCAAAGAGACTAGTGATAACTCCTAATACTGATGGCTTCACTGGGATGCGGTGGAAGTTAAATGAGCTAAGGCAAAAGGAGCAATGAGGGTAATGTCTGGTAAACAATCAGAGCTTCACAGAACTTCAGTTGAGGGGCCAGCATTGTGGCACAGCGGGTTAAGCTGATGTTTCAGCATCCCAAACCAGAGTACCACTTCAAGTCCCTAGCTTTCTTCTAATGCCTTAGGTCTCTGCCACTCATATGAAAGACCTAGATGGAGCTCCTGACTTCAGTTTGTCTCAGTCACAGTCCTAGTTAATGTGCTGTTGTGGCCTTTTGGGAAGTGAATTAGCTGATGGGAGATCTCTCTCTTCCTCCCCTAGTCAGGCTCTCAAGTAAATAAATATTTTAAAATAAATAAATAAACAAACAAATGAAAAAAGACATATAGATTGTAAAGAGAGTTTTAAAAAAATTAAGTTCCTGGAGCTGACTCTGTGCTACACCAGATAAGGCCACTTCCTGCCAAGCCAGCATCCCATATGGACACCAATTTGCGTCCTGACTGCAATAGTTCCCATCCAGCTTCCTGTTTGTGGCCTGGGAAAGCAGTAGAGGATGGCTCAAGTCCTTGGCTTCTGCACCTATGTGGGAGACCTGGAAGAAGTTCCTGGCTGCAGCCTGGTCCCACCCTGGGTTGCGCCCATCTGGGGAGCAAATCAATAGATGGAAGATATCCCTCTCTCTCTTATTCTTTCTTTCAAATAAAAAAAAGAAGAAGAAAGAAAAAGAAAAAAAGGAAGAAGGTTTTGCCCTTTGTTAGGCAGCTGCCACTGCTCCCCTGCACCGTGACTGATCTGGGTCCAAGGCAGGAAGCCACAACTACACGTTTCATGAGCAAACAGCCTCTTACAGTCCGTCTGCTGGTCTTGACCTTCCACCGGAAATCAAACACCCTCCACATCTGAGCTCAAGCTAACAGTTAATTTTTGAGAGATTGCCAATAGTTATCCAACCGGTTTTACCATTAAAGAGTTCACAGGAGGAAGGCAATAAAAAGAAATGACTTCCTGCTGGCAGCCCAAGCGTAATTACCCCGAAGTGGGAGAAAAGGCAGATAGAGGTAGGTGGCTTCCTGTAGCCACAGCCCGAGACCAGCAAGGCTGGGACTCTGAGCAGACAGGGCCATGGCTATTTTCTTGCCATCGGGCACAGACCCTTGGGGAGTCAACTCAAACCAGCCGTGAGTCACTGCTGCTGGAGGCGTCTGGAGATGGCCTGAGTGCTGAAGCTGCTTGCAAAATGTGAACAACAAGGCTAATAGTTACCAGGGGACAGAGCCCTTGGCTCTGCCGGCACCACCTACTTTTATAGGAATCCTCTCCAAAAGCTCCAGCTTTGGCTGGAGGTGCTGAGATGGTCGGGGAAAGAGCAGAACATTTAGGACACATGGTGAGGGCATATCAAATTCCAAGAAGGGACCCCACTAGACCCAGCGTAGCCTGGGCTACCTAACGACCTGTGTCACAAGGGCTGATTCCACCTGAGGTCCTCTGCGTTTGCTTGTCAGAATGTTAAGAATGCTAACGGCCCCCGCCCCCGCCACTCAATGTCCAAGACCTCCAATTGAAGACTACCTTTCAGAAAAGTTTTCCCAGACCACCACTTTCATCCAGCAGCCATTCTTCATCTCATATCTTGCTTTACTTTCTTCATATACTTTTCACAATCTAAGATTAACTTCTTTGTTGCTCACTAATTTGTTTTTCTTGGCTTTTATTCCTTAAGCAGGTTAACACGTGTCCTGTTGCCAGATCCAGTGCAAACACAAGCAGGACAGATGCCGCGTGCCTTGTTAATTGCTACACCTTCGGCACCTGTTACCAGGCCCCAATCTTATCATTAATGACAATAAATATAAGACCAAAGAAAGGGATATATATAGGAGAACTGGCCATTGCAAGTTGAACTCAGCTCCTGGAAGTTAGTTGAACAAATCCAGACAGAACCTGGTGGAACCCCTGTGGGAGTCCCCATGACTCTAAAAGTCAGAAGTCTAGCCCCAAAATAAAATGACATCCTCTGACCACCATTTTCTGAGTTCTGTGTACATCCAGGAAGGATTATGGGGTCCTCATCTCTCTTAGCCCACACTGCAGACTCCAGGCAGAGAATTTTTACTCTTGGAGAGCCCTCTCTCCCTACAAGCACCCGCATCCCAGTAATGCAAGTTACCCTCCAGCAATCACTGTGGTGGGCATTTGACCCAATAGCTAAGACTCCTGCACCCCTTATGGAAGCACATTAGCTCCTGACTCAGTTAATGCTACCCCTAGGAGGTAGCAGCATGTGACAGCTCAAGTGACTGGGCTTCTGCCCCCATGCGGGAGACCTAACAAGAGCTACTGGCTCCTAGCATTGGGCTAACCTAGTTTCAGCAATTGTGGGCATTTGGGGAGACAGAATGAATGCAGGGCACACAAACTATCGAAATTGAGAGCTACATCAAAGCCCTTTCTCCTATGACCCGAGGTCCCTGAAGGAGTCCTATATTCTCATTTCACATCAGCAACCAGGCCTCCATCTCTTCTAAAATTCCTAATGAGCTAAAGACTTGTTCCCCGCCTGAGTTTCTGTCTGCTCCTCTGTGGCTGGAAACGTGGAAAAACACCAAGATCTTTCAGAGAGATCATTAAAGCAGCCAGAGCTTTTCAAGACTGCACGTCCCACACAGCCTAGCCAATCCCAGCGTCTTTGAATGCAGCAGAGCCTGCAGAAGAGAAAGCCCAGGCCAAACACATAGCATCCTGTTTAAGCCCCCCCCCACGCATCACATGCGACATGGTCTCCTGCCAGTGACTAAGTGCTGCTGTGTGCAGGACTGACAAAGCAGATGCTCCAAGACAAGGTCTGTCAGTGGGATGCAGGACAGAGCCACTGGAGTGACGCCAATCGCCCAGCACCCTGAGGCACTTCAGCAGCCCATTTTCCCAGAGAAGGCTTCATTCAGAGAGCAGGCAGAAAAATCGCCCCCAAACATGCCCATGCCCTGACTCAGAAAGGAAACATGACTTAGAGAGAGCCATGAGACCCAGGACTGTGATTCAAGATAAGGAATCTGAGATGAAGAGATTACCCCGAGTACATGCAGGTGGGCTCAACCTCATCTTGGCACAAGAGGCCAGCAGTGAGGACCACAGAGATGGGACACAAAGGCCTCATCTGCAGGTGTTGGCTTGAAGATAGAGAAAGGGAGCTGAGAGCCAAGAAAGACAGAGGCCTCTGGCAGCACCAGATGGCCACCAGTCCCCAGCCAGCAACTTCAGTCCTACAACTGTAAGAAGTGAATTCTGCCAACAAATCCATTAAACAGGAAGTGGATGATCCCCCAAGAGCCTCCAGGGAGAAAGAAATATGCCTAATGCCACCTTGCTTTATTCTCATGAGACCTACTCTAGATTCTAATCTATTATATATATATATATATATATATATATATATATATATATATATATATATATATATATATATGGTAAGTTGTTAGACAACATAAGAAAATGAACATGCTGTTGGATGCTGAGTAAATCACTTTTTTCTACAGGGCTCCACCTGGTCCACTGGAAAGGATGGAAAAGGGATAAGGTGCAAGGTGATCACTGAAGGTCTGGCCAACTCTCAAGGCTGACTATTGTCCTCTCATCCCATCTCCCCTACTGCTCTTGCCCCAGTTCCAGGCAGGGCTTATGTTGGAGACCACTGATGAAAGACAGGTAAGAATGAATAGAAAAGCATGATGTTTAAAACAGCATCATTTCCCAAGATATTTTGAGGCACTCAGGTTGAAAAATGTCCTGTTTTGCCACTTGTTGCTTCCTTGACCATATCCAGGGGGATGAGGTGGGGAGACTGGAAGAGCAAAGGCTCGCTTGGTAGGGCCTGTCAGGACGTCTGCATGGTGGAGGCCTCTTGGCCTGTAGGAATGAGATGCACTGACTAGCAGTTGGCCTCTGTAGGGACTGGTAGTGACAGGTATGTCAGATGTGGATCATCATAAACTGGAGCTAATTTGGGAACCTCAGTGTCGTTTTCTCTGTCTCTGCTCTCTCTCAGTTTCATTTCCCTTGATCCTATGTAGTGAGTCACCAACAAGTCATGTACCCAATCAATCAGCCAATTGGAAACCTAATCAGCAAAAGGAAGAAGTTATATCCATACACAATTAAGCAATTTAAAAGTACAGTCAGCCCTCTGTATCTGTGGCTTCTCCTCATGGATTTAACAAATCAGGGATCAAAAGCAGTCTTAAAAAACAGTTGCAACCATGCTGAACAGCTTTTTTCTTGTCGTTATTCCCCATAAAATAAGGTTTTAAAAACTATTTCCATAGCATTTACATTCTATCAGCTATTGTAAGAACTCTAGAAATGATCTCAAGTGTATGTGAAGACTTGCAGACCCAAGCACCCTCAGATTTTCATATTCACAGGACAGTCCAGCAATATTGAGGTGTATGCTACATAGTGGGCCCACCTTGCGGTTCTCTAACGTGGCCAACCCTCCTACCTCTGACCTGTTCCCCTGGCTTACTATCCAGTGCTTTGCCCTTCATTCCCCTTGAGTGTCACTGTTTCCTGGCAAGTTATATGAGTACCAGGGTCTCTAGTGATCTGCTAGTGTAGTGGCTATCAAACCCCCACAGGGCTTTCCTGAGAAGGTGACAGAGGCAAGATCTGAAGCCTGACTCCCCCCATTGCAGTGCAGAGGACAGGCCCTGGAGCTCAACTGCCTGGGTTCAAACTGCAGCTGTGCCACTCATTGCCCAGGTACTCTCAGATGAATGACTGACTATTTCCTCATCTGTGAAATACAGGAAATGATAGGCCCTCTGTAAGGAGATTGTGGTAAAGGTGTAACAAGTCCATACCTGTAAAACACAGAATAACACCTGGCTCCTAGGAAGCACTCAACAAGTACTGAATGTAACTAGTGTTACATCATTCCACACACTTGGCCACGCAGGGAATGGGCACTGCAGGGCGTGGCAATGCCAAGGTTGACGCCTATCAACTGTGGGTGGTGGCAGGTATGATGTCACAGCCAAGATAAAGACTTTCTTTCCTTGGAGCTGGGTCCCTTCTATGTTTGAATCCACAGATAAGAAACAGAACATGTTTTTTAAGTAATAAAAAATGAAAACAACAACAAAGGAGATAAAAGAAGAATCAGCTTATGGCCAGGAGAGTGACTGAGGTCGTGACCCCATGCTCTTGGACCCGAGAGTCTGTTACTTGTCCTTTGTCTCACCACAGCTGAGTGGTTCTGCGACTGCCCCAGATCTTTTGTGCACAAGAGCCCACATTGGGGAGGCTCTAGGAGGTCAGCGTGTGGAACATTTGATGAGTGTGACTTGTAAAGCCCCACGGCATGACTCATGGCCCTCAGAGCGGCTGGAAAGAGAAGGTCCCCAATGCAGCACAGAAGCACTACTGAGCGTTTTCCACTCTCTCTGTAGAGTGGTACATTATTTCCTGCAGTGTGGCTGGGCTGTCTCACGAGTGTCCAGCATATTGATGAGTGCCCTGGTGAGCCCTAAAGAGCTTGCTGTGTCTACTCCAAAGCAAACACGCACTTGTCCAGCCCCTCTCCTCATGCTGCAGAGGCCCAGAGCAGGGAAACGCCTCAGTCAGTGGCCAGAGTCATGGCACAGCAGGTTAGGCCAAGGCCTGCCCCACCAAAATCTGGGTGCTGGTTGGAGTCCCAGCTGCTCTGCTTCTGATCTACCCCCATGCTAACATACCTGGGAAGGTAGCAGAGGATGGCCCAAGTACATGGACCCGCTGCCATCCACATGGGAGACCCAGATGAGTGCCAGGATCCTGGCTTCTGTGAAGTCCGGCCTTGGCCTTTGCAGTCATTTGGGGAGTGAACCAGCAGATAGACGATTTTTCTCTCTCTCTCTCTCAACCAGCAGAGATCTCTCTCTCTCTTTCTCTCCGTGTCACTTTGCCTTTCAAATAAATGTTAAATCTTGAAAAACAATCACAAAACAGATAACTCACAGGATCTTCCTACCCCCATCTGGCATTCACCATCCTGGTCCACTCTCCTAGCCCCAGAGATTACTGCAAATGTTCAAGGAATGTCTAACATGGCATGTGAGAGCAGCTGTCACTTCCCTGACCCAGAGCTCCCAAGCCTTAGTCATTATCTGAAGAGAGGAAAATCAGCGGTCCCCAGATGCTGCGTGGCTGCTCAGAATAACGACCCCCATCGAGGTTTTTACAGGGGACGTGAGCATGTAGTGGGCACCCTTTATTTGCCAGGTCTTGGCAGTCCCTCCCCTGGAAAAATAGGAGGGCAGGGCATAGGCTGTGGAGGGGTAGAGGGAGTTCATAAGTGCAACCACTAAGTCCTAGATAAAGGAGAGGTAGCCCCTAAGGAGGACAGAACTTGTCAGAAAGCAGGTATCTGCCCCCACCCAATCTCATCTGTCATCTATGTAAACCATATTATCCCCATTTCACGAATGGGGAAACAGGGCTGAGAGAGAATAGAGAAGCAGCTGATGACAGAACCAAGGCTAGAACCCAGGAGTCTGGACTCCAAATCCAGGGCAGACAACTGCTACTCCGTGTGGTGCACATCCCAACCCAGGAAAAATCCACGCCTGCGCTTGGGAGCAGGCGCCGGGCCTGGAGGACTGAGGGCGGCAGAGCAGTTAGAGGATGGGGCGCCCTCCCAGCAAGGCACGGCTGGAAACCCGGGGCAGAAGCCGTCTCCGGGCGGGGCTGGGACTCCACCACCCTGCTCTGGCATCGCCGGAGGCCCAAGACCCAGAGCAGGAGGTGGTGACGACTCAGGTTGGGAGCGGGAGAAAGAAAAAGCGGGGAGGAGGAGCAGTGCACAAGTGAAGAAGGCAAGAAAGCAAGCAGTAGAAGGCACCGGCTGGACTGTGGGAGGGCCCCGGCCCCGGGGCAACGTGAGCCTGAGCTCGGGAATCCACAGGGTTCCGCGCAGCCCGAGCCCCGTAAAAGACACCGGTGGTCCCACTCACCGCGATCGCCGAGCTGCTGTCAACCCCACGATCCCGTCGCTGCGAATCGCGGAAAGTTCCTTGAACAGGATTTCTGAGCGCTCTTCCAGGTCTCGGGACCGCTGGAGCTGAAAACGACCCTGGCCCGCGCCAGGAACCCCGGACCCCTTGGCGCCCGGACAGGCGGCTGAGCGCAGCAGCAGTCGGGACGCGTGGCTCGGCACCAGGGCGCGGCGCGCCGCTGCTCAGGAATGCACGGCGGCCCGGGGCGCGCCCCCGGAAAACCCCGGCTCCTGGCCGCAGCAAGCCTGTTCGGCTCCTCCCCCAGAATCCCCAGATAGGGTCGCAAACAAGAGAGCCACCTGCGTGGGGAAGAAGGTACAGAGGAGCTGGGGTTCTGCTCGTCACTGGTTGCAAATTAATCCTGGTCAAGCCACTTTATCTCCAAACCGAGAGAGCTAGCCCAGAAGGTGCCCTCGGAGGTTATCTGCAGCTGTCATGTAAACAGGGCAAATCCAGTCAGTGAGTTAAGCTACAGGAGCCGGAACCCGCATGTCCTGCCTGGGTCGCAGTGAATTAACGTGCGGGACGGTTAAAGCAGCTTCCCATCTCCGTTGTTAACACACCCACCTGCCAGCCTTGGTGGGAGGACCGGTATGAAGCTGGGTGGTTGCTTGACATAATAGGGTCCCTTAGTTTTCCTGTTGGTTTGGGGATAATGATACATGGCTCAGAACTGAGCTGATACCAAGCTTCCTGTCCCCTCACAGGACAGTACTAACCCTGCAGCCACCAGCCCCACCCTGTAGGGGCGCCCAGCCTTGTCTACACGTAGCCCACCTTCGAACTCAATTCTGCTCTTCTGAGAGCAGAAATGCAGGCCTGGACTCGCAGTTGGTGCCCTGGGAAGCGTGGGAGCCCAGATGTGTCTCAGTTCTCTGGTCCTCTATTCCCCACCTCCAGCGCCCCTCTCCCCAGCAGCATGGACACAGCAAGAGCCAGGGGGCACTCACCCTGGCCTAAATCCTGTAGGAAGCTGGTCCTGGCATTCCCCGGCTGCTTCCTCTGTTGCCCTCACTGAGGACTTGTTGTTCTCCAGAAATGGCAAGATCAGCCCATCCCTCACCACTTTTTCAGGGGAAAGACAATGAGGATGAAGATGACTGACGTGAGAAATGATTTTTGATAGAAATTCTAAAGACTTTGATCAGAGCAGAATGTGTGGGAGCATAAAACAAGCACAATCAGTTTTGAAGAGGTTAACACAAAACTTTTCGTAGGAGAAAAAGCTATTAAAGGCGGCTAATCTTAGCTTAATACAATTATTCCCCTGATTAGAGGAAGAAGGAGGAGGGTGTTGCCTTGGATGAACAACTGGTAATCCATGCTCACTGCCTGACCATTGGCTTGTCTTGGACATAAGGCAGAGGCCCAGGGCCGGAGCCAGAATCAGCCATACTGCATCTGTCTTTTCCCAGTTAGTCATAAATCGGTATTTTAATATTTCTTTAATGTCAATTTGCCCTGAGACCCAAGAAGCAAGTGAAAAGGACAAAGTTTGCATCCTCTATGAGAAGTGTACCACATGAAGCCTGCTGTCTCAACTGCACTGATTGTGCTGAAACAGCACTGCAAGAGTCATGGGTCCTGTGTTGGAGTGCAAGAGGGAAGACTTGACCCATTGCAGCAACAAGCTTGTGTGACAACAACAATAAATCAGGAACTGGCTCATATTTCACTTTCTTTTTGTTTACTAGAGACTAAGAAAAACAGCTTCCATTCTTTGGTTCATTTCTCAATTGCTCAGGGCTGGACTGAGGCTAAAGCTAAGTGTCCGGGTCACAGTTCCGGTCTCCCATGTGAACGGCAGGAACCCATTTGCTTAAGCCATTACTGCTGCCTCATGGGGTCTGCATTAGCAGGAAACTGGGTCCAGGAGCCAGAGCTGGAAATTAAACTCCAATATGGGACTCAGCCTGTTTTCACTGGTGAATTAACCACAAGGGCAAATGCCTGAACCCAGTATTTCATATCCTCATTTGTAAATACAGACTACCCTGTTTCACAATGGTTCAACCTGTGGCTTTTTTTTTTTTCCTACACTTCACCCTGGTACAAAAGCAATATACGATTTGCTCCTTTGTGATGCTGAGCAGTGGGAGTGAGCAAAGGTTCCCTATCAGGCACGTAGAGGGGAAATAGTTCATACTCTACAATGTTGCAGTATGATATTATGTAGGTTAGGCTGAATAAATGCATTTTTAAATGACAATATTTTCAATTTGTGATGAGTTTATCAGCACGTGACTCCATCATCAATGGGGGTGATCTGTAGAGAAGCTGTAGGCTAGTAACATTGGCCTCTACCAAAATACTGCTTGGCGTGAGCTTTTGACCAAGTGATTAAGATGCCTACATTCCACATCAGCATATCTGGGTTCAATTTCAGACTTGATTTTTTTTTAAAGATCTGTTTATATTTATTGGAAAAGCAGATTTACAAAGAGAAGAAGAGACAGAGATAAAGATCTTCTATGCACTGGTTCAGGCCCCATATAGCCACAATAGCCAGAACTGAGCCAATCTGAAGCCAAGAGCCAGCAGTTTCTTCCAGGTCTCCCACACGAGTACAGGGTCCCAAAGTTTTGAGCCATCCTCTACTACTTTCTCAGTTGGGAGCTGGATGGGAAGTAGAGCAGCCAGGACACAAATTGGTGACCATATGAGATGTTGGTGCTTGAGGCAGGGATTAATCAGTTGAGCCATCACACCAGTCTCCCAGACTTGCTTCTAACTCCAGCCTCCTGCCAATGCAAATCATGAGAGGCAGTGGTGACAGCTTAAGTGACTGGGTTCCTTTCACCCACATGGGAGATCTGAAATGAATTCTTGGATCCTAACTCTGACTTTGGCCTTGGTCCAGCTTTGCAGTCATTTGGGGAATAAACCAGCCAACAAAATTTCTCTCTAAAAAAATAAAATAAGATAATAAAATAAAATAAAATAAAATAAACAAACAAAAGTTTAGAAAGTAGAGAATGCTTAAGGGATGTCCCATTAGCATGCAATTTATAGCATGTACCCCTGACTCGATTACATCTACACAGTATTTTCATTTTTCATTTGTCACTTACACAGGTACATTTACGTAGTTGTAAGAAATAATGTGATATACTGGATTGGAAATCAGTATATGTGCTGCCAAAGTGAGCACAGGGTTGGAAATCAGGAAAACGAAATTCTGTGTCTGTTATTCAATAGCTCGAGAATTACTGATGTCTCAATTTCCTCACTTGTAAAAGAGTAAAAATGAGACCTTTGCCTTCTCCCTAATGTAGGTGTTATAACTGAATATTTTATTCCTGCACTCCTTCATGTGAAGTTACTCCAGGAAGAAGATAAATTCCCTTTCTTGATTACATTTCCATCTAGTGAGAAAATATTCATAATGTGTAAATAGATAAATAAGCAAGATGATATGACGGAGTGACAGAAAGTGCTTTATCAAGGAGATTGTAGTTAAGCCAAATTTCCTCAGATTTTTAGATCATTAATAATTATGTTACTTTGTAATCAGCTTATACATAATTTCCAAGGCGCTGGAGAATTTGGAATGATACTAAATCAAATAAATTAATTAATGAGCTTTAGCTGCCTGGATAATTCTAAGAGAGAATGGAAAAAACATCAACCACAACCCACAGTGCACACAACACACTTTTGCCTCTCTTTTTCCATGCTTATTGATTTATTTTCACCTTGAAAGGCAGAGGGGAGGAAATCTTCCATCTCATGGCTCACTCACCAAATGCCTACAACAACCAGGGCTGTTGGTGATTTATGTGGATGACTGGGACTGTACAGAGAACTGACGTCACAAAGAAACATGCACATACAATTATGAGTCCATACTTCTAATCCAGCTCCCTGCTAATGCACCAGAGAAAGCAGTAGAAGATGGCCCAAAACTTGTACCCCTGCCACATATATGGGAGACTACAATGGAATACTTGGTTCCTGGATTTAGCCTGATGCTAACCTTGCTATTGCAGCAATTTGGCAAGTCAATCAGTGGAATAAAGTGCTCTCCCTCTTCCACTATCTTTCAAATAATGAAATCTTAAATGATAAAAATTGACAAACTAGTCTTAAAATATTCACTTTGTTCCTAACAAGAGATAGTAAAAATTATTTTTAGTTTCTGTGTAATCTAGTCAAGTAGGAGATACATAGCTAAGGAAAATAACTGCACAGTGTGCTGGCTTTCTCATCCTCTTGGTTATGGTTTGACCTATAAAAACTCATGAATGGTGACATTTTTCTAATTCAGAAGATGAGCTTGGAAAAGCAACTTTAAAATACTTTTCTTTTTTTTTTTTAAAGGTTTTCTTTTTTTTTTTTTATTTTTTTAAAGATTTTATTATTATTGGAAAGCTGGATATACAGAGAGGATGAGAGACAGAGAGGAAGATCTTCCATCCGATGTTTCACTACCCAAGTGAGCCGCAACGGGCCGGTGCGCGCTGATCCGATGCCGGGAACCTGGAACCTCTTCCAGGTCTCCCACATGGGTGCAGGGTCCCAAGGCTTTGGGCCGTCCTCGACTGCTTTCCCAGGCCACAAGCAGGGAGCTGGATGGGAAGTGGAGCTGCCGGGATTAGAACCGGCGCCCATATGGGATCCCGGGGCTTTCAAGGCGAGGACTTTAGCCGCTAGGCCACGCCGCCGGGCCCTTCTTTTTTTTTTTTTAAAGATTTATTATTATTGGAAAGCCGGATATACAGAGAGGAGGAGAGACAGAGAGGAAGATCTTCCATCCGTTGTTTCACTCCCCAAGTGAGCCGCAGCGGGCCGGTGCGCGCCGATCCGATGCCGGGAACCAGGAACCTCTTCCGGGTCTCCCACACGGGTGCAGGGTCCCAAAGTTTTTGGGCCGTCCTCAGCTGCTTTCCCAGGCCACAAGCAGGGAGCTGGATGGGAAGTGGAGCTGCCGGGATTAGAACCGGCGCCCATATGGGATCCTGGCGCGTTCAAGATGAGGACTTTAACCGCTAGGCCAAGCCGCCGGGCCCTAAAATACTTTTCAAATAAGAATCACCATTAACATAAGAGAAAAGCATAGGAGGTCAGCATTGTAGAAGTGCATGTTAATCTACCGTCTGCAGCACCAACATTCCATATGTATACCAGTTGAAATACCAGCTCCTCCACTTCCAATCCAGCTCCTTATTAACGTGCCTGGGAAAGCAGTAGAAGCCTTGCACCCAGATGTGAGGCCCAGATAAAGCTCCTGGCTCCTAGCTCAGCCTGGCTCAGCCCTGACCTTAGAGGATATTTGGGAAGTAAACCAGTGAGTGACAGATTTCTTTGTAAAAGACAGAAAGGTGCATGCCTGGAAACAATGACAGATTGTAGCTCTTAGCTTTTATCCAAAGTATCAATACACTGTTTGTGTCTTCCTGCTATAAGCTAAAGCATATTAACCAAAGACAGGACCAGTACCTCGCTGGAAACAACCATACCAGGTCCTCTTCACTGGAATACATTCATAGAACTGGGTTTCTCAACATAAGCTGACACTGCAACCCCAAGTAAACAGCGAGAGAGCAAACCACAGGACTGAATCAAATTTTCCAGGGCTCTTAATCCAGAAGTGAATGAGCATAGATGTACATTGAAGATCCAAGTTTTGAAAGCCAAGAAGAAATTGCAGCCTAGTAAGTCAATGAAGGAAATTCAACCTGGTTGTTTTGATAAATTGTATTGTTCTGATCTGTTTTCTGATGTAAAGTTCCTGATGTTTTCTGATAGAAATTACTTCTATTCCCCCCCCCCCTTTTTTTGGTACAGTTTGCCTTCTTGTTAGCCCTCAATTTAGTAAACTATGCTTATGCAAATTGAAATAAAGTAATCTTAAGTGATGTCTTGTTTCCAATGACCCCCTCAGAATTCAAAACTTTCACTGAGTCCCTGGATGTCTATTCAAAGAATATACCCTCAGGCCTGGTGCCGCGACCTAGTGGCTAAAAGTCCTCACCTTGAACACCCAGGATCCCATATGGGCGCCGGTTCTAATCCCCCAGTGGCCCAGCTTCCCATCCAGCTCCCTGCTTGTGGCCTGGGAAAGCAGTCGAGGATGGCTCAAGGCCTTGGGACCCTGCACCCGCATGGGAGACCTGGAGGAAGTTCCAGGCTCCTGGCTTTGGATCGGTTACTTGGGGAGTGAAACAACGGATGGAATATCTTCCTCTCTGTCTCTCCTCTCTGTGTATCTGACTTTGCAATAAAATTAAGTAAATCTTAAAAAAAAAAAAAAAGAATATATCCTCTTCTTTATCAGGATATGTTGGATAAATATGGAACCAAAGCCATCCAAAGAGATCAACATGTGAAAATAAACTTTAGTTAATGAGGCCTCATCGTGCAACCTTGAAGGAACAAGAGGTGCACTTCTGGTGCAGAAGCAGAACTACAACTCTCTCCCAGGAAACTGGTCTAGTACTTCCTCTTTGGTTTGCAGGGTCCCAGCATTATGCTAATGAGAGAGTAAGGAAGTCCACTTGCTAGTGAACCAGCAACCTCAGTGAACGCTGAGAACCATGAGAAAAAAAGGGAAGTCATTCACTTTTAGGGAATGCATGTAAAACCTATGTATTGTCTTAAGGATTTTGGAGAGGATAAAATGGGATTGTGAAAGAGCATGTGACTAGCAAAGTATTTTAAAATGATATATTCATATAGGTGTTTATCCTGGACCCTGAAGTAGATATCCATATAACTATCTTCTTCCTGAATTTTCACTACATTGAGATGCTGCATGTCCAAATGAAAAAGGAAATTAAAAGGAGATTTAGAAATCATTTAACCCAAATCTGTCCTTTTTCAGATGAAGAAGCATAGACTCAGCAGGCTTGAGTGACTTCTCTCCAGTCTCTACAGCCAATGGGAAGGCCAGAGTATGAGTCCAGGATTGTCTCAACACTGAACCAGAAGTCTATGCCACTCTGTACAGATCTGATTGCATCAAGGTCATTCCCAAATTCCAAGTTCTAATTGCACATTTTCCTTTCCATGCCCAACACCTAGGTGCAGAATACGTTCCCCACTGCTTTAAGGAATGCATCAGTGAGTGATAGGGTGCTAAGATGAAAATGAGAGATGCCTAGTGCAAAGTTGAATACTTAGAAAATTTTTATATTAACTCAAGAGTTCTTCAGAGAAACAGAACCAATTGGTGTGTGTGTGTGTGCAGGAGATGTATGTATATGTATGTGGCGAGAGATTAAGATTTATTTATTTATATGAAACGTTAAGTTAGAGAGAGAGGAGACATGACAGAAAGAAAGATCCTCCATCTGCTGGTTCACTCCCTAAGTGGCCACATCATCTGGGGTTGGGGTTTTATGTTTTATGGCCACAAACATAAAACAGGGAGCTTCATTCAGATCTGCCATGTGGGTGCAGGGTCCCAAACACTTAGGCTGTTTTCTGTTGCTTTTCCTGGTACAATAGCAGAGAGCTGAATCAGAAGTGAAGAAATCAGAACTCAAACTGGTGTCCAAATGGGATGCTTGTCATCACAAGTGGAGGCTCAATCTACTATGCCACAATGACAGCCCCAAGAAGAGACTTTAAGGAACTGGCTGCCATGATTGTGAAGGCTGGAAAGCCCAAAATGTGTAGACTATCCAATAGAAATCCAGGGAAGAGATATGATTCCAGCTTCTGTGGAAACACGGCCTCTGGCAGAGATCCCTATTTTCTCCGTCTTTTGCTTAAAGACCTCAATTGATTGGATGAGGTCTAACCACATTAGGGGAAGTAATCTATTTTGTTCAAAATCTATTGATTTGGCTACAGCCATAATACCCTGAATGTGCCTGATCTCATCTGATCTCAGAAAATCTATTGATTGAAACATTAATCCTATCTCAAAATGTCTTCATAGCAACAGTCAGTTGTGTTTGTTCAAATCTTTAAGCACTAAAGGCTAGGCAAGTGAATGTATACCATTAACCCTTGCTCTGTGTCTAGGTGATGGTATGTCTAGAAAATAAAGACCTTCTAAAATGGGGAGTGGGAGCAAAATAGCAAGAAAGCAGGACATTTGATCCAAAGACAGTGATACTCACAAAGGTTGTGGGACTCTAAGCACATCTCTAAGGCATGTCCTGAGACAGAGGGTACAGATACAGGACCAAAAACTGGCAGCTAAGGAGAAATAGATCTCAAACACTTTTTTAGAGCTTGATTTATTATTTAAAAGTCACAGAGAGAGCATGAGAGACAGAGATGGAGGTCTATCTGCTGGTTCACTTCTTTTTTTTTTTAAGATTTATTTATTTTTATTGCAAAGTTAGATACATAGAGAGGAGGAGAGACAGAGAGGAAGATCTTCCATCCAATGATTCATCCCCAAGTGACCGCAATGGCTGGTGCTGTGCCAATCCAAAGCAGGAGCCAGGAGCTCTTTTGATTCTCCCACGTGGGTGCACTGTGCCAAGGCTTTGGGCCATCCTTGTCTGCTTCCCAGGCCACAATCAGGGAGCTGGATGGGAAGCTGGGCCACTGGGGGATTAGAACCTGCGCCCATATGGGATCCCAGCACGTTCAAGGTGAGGACTTTAGCTGCCAAGCTACTGCACGGGACCTTGGTTCACTTCTTAGATAGCTGCAAAGGCCAGAACTAAACCAAGCCAAAGTCAGGAACTAGTCACATGGGCACCAGCGGCCCAAATACTTGGGCTATCTGCTACTTTTCCCAGGTCATTAGCAGGGAGCTCAGTAGGAATTGGAACAGTTAAGACATAAACCAGCACCCTTTGAGATTCCAGTGTCACAAGTGGTTACCCAGTATGCCACAGCACTGACCCCAAGAAAGCTCTTTTTAAAAGAGTTGCATAAAATGGACAAAATAGGCTTTCCTGGGATGTGATGAGTTCCCTAACACTGGAGGTATGCAAACAGAGAGTAGGTACAGGAGGATTCCCTTGGGATGGTGAGGGACTGGAGGCTGAGGGGAGTAGGTGAATCACTGTCACAATGTGAAAGCAGTCACCTGACACTAAATGGTACCAACTTGGCTTCATATTGGTTCATTAGAGCACCATGTGATTGAGTGAGTAGCTTCTTGCCCTTTCTGGGTCTATAGACTCAAGAAATAGAAAAGAAGGAAGTTGAGTTGGATATTCTCTGAGGTCACTTGCACCTTCAAATCCATTCAGTGTGTTAAAAGAAATATATATCAAGATAATTACAGTTTTGCATGGTGTTGCATCAAGAACGAATCTGTAAGCCCCCTGTCTTGTTTTATACAGGGGGCAGCAAATGTCTGTTTTGACTCTTTATAGGCCCTAATACTGAGTTATTCCCAAGAAGCCAGGCCCTGGGCCCCCTGAGGTTACTGGCCACTCTTCTTTCCTCTTGCCTCCTGGAAAAATTCTCAAGTTCTTTTCCTGCACAGATTTTTGGGCAAAATGCCTTCTGACTCCTTGCAGAAGCCCCACTCGCTTGCTAGCTCTCTAAAGAAATCAGCTTTCAGGCTGAAAATAAGATGCACGGCTCATTTCTCTTTTAATTCGAACTTTTTTTTTTTTTATCATAGCCGAAGACTTCACTGAATTAACAAACTGGGCAGAAAAGCAAAGTGACAGGATTTTCTGAACATGTGGCATTTTAGATAAAGCAAGCTGTGGAGCACACTAGAAGAAAAGAAGGTGGAAGGTTTCCATGCTTCAGCTTTGAAGTGGAATGACAGTCACAGGGCCTCATTAGTGTGCTTATGATTATTTGAATCAGCTCTCATGGCTTAATTCCAAAGTAGTCAATTATTACACAGTCATGTAGCTACCAGAGAACAGAATGTCTTTTACTGGCATAGCTCACTTCAGGCATTTAAATTTTTGAAGTAAGTACACTGTGATCTCAAGAAAAAAATAACTAATAAAACACTTGACTGTATTACTTTTTTTTTTTTTTCAGAAAAAAAAAAGTGATTTACCTTACAAATCATTTCCTGAAGACTTTCTGTTTAGCACGGGTTTTACTTACATAAAACCACTTAGTTCTTCTGGCATTTTTATGCTGAAAATGTGATTAACTCTTATTTAACACCTGAGAAAACACAGGGCTCAAGGGGGATACAGGGACTCAGCCGGTAAGAGGCAGAACAGGTTCTAAAGGCAACTGGCCTGACTGGATTATAACTTCTCTATGCCTGTTTTCTGCTCTGTGAGATGGACTCAACCCCACCCTCATTAGTAGGATGTACCTTGTCAGATGCACACAAGCAACTGGGATGCTCACTGCCCAAAGCAAAAGGCACAAGCAGGGGCAGACAGATACAGAGCTGTGATAGACAGGAAAGGACAGCAACTGTGAGAATCAATGGTAGGAAGCTATCCTAGAGTGTACTGGTCAATTTTTACTAACTCAGTTTTAACATGTACTTGTTCTTCCAGATTCCCCTTGCACACACGTTTCTCTTGTGCTTTGCAAGTGGGAGGTGTATCTGTATGCAGCACATCAATGGGCCATGCAGCAGGCACTGCCGCCTCTTGGGCCTGATCTACTCACTTTACCCACTTCCAGTTGCCAGCACCTCTGTGTCTGAGGGTTTTTCTCAGAGCCATGAAAGGAAGGTGCAGGAGGCTGACAGTCTAAAGTCACTCAGGAATTAACACTCTTCCTTCAAAATAGCCTTCATTCAAAACTGTGGGGTTACAAACTCCATCACCCAATGGTGAAATCATTCTGAAGGTTGTTTCTTGAAGTTTGTATATAAGACTACACTCTGGTACCCTATTGTGATGGCTAGTTTAACAACACAAGCATATTGGCCACCTTCATTTCCTCATTTGACAATTGGTGTGCCCTGGAGCTCTCAAATGATCTGCGTTTAAACCCTCACCTTACCTTTCTGTGTTGAGGAAACCTAGACTATAGTAGCTTTGTTAGGCTGAGTTAGGACGGAAGCACCAGTAGGAACTGGAGTCTTTTATTATAATTATTATTATTTTTATTGGAAAGTCAGATCTACAGAGAGGAGGAGAAACAGAAAGGAACATCCTCTGTCCAATGGTTCACTCCCCAAGCGGCCACAACAGCTGGAGCTGAGCCAATCCGAAGCCAGGAGCCAGGAACCTCTTCTGGGTCTCCCATGCGGGTGCAGGGTCCCAAAGTTTTTGGGCCGTCCTCGGCTGCTTTCCCAGGCCACAAACAGGGAGCTGGATGGGAAGTGGGGCTACTGGGATTAGAACCAGCGTCTGGGATCCCGGGTGTGCAAGGCGAGAACTTTAACCACTACACTATCACGCCAGGCCCATGAACTGGGGTGTTTTTTATTCTACTCCTTGGCACCCAGAGGTCCCAACTTCTGTCAAGAGTCTGCTTCACACAGCTCTGTCTTTAGAGTGCTCCTCTGCCTGCCTTTTCTGGGCTCAGGTCATACATGGCACCCTCTTCACTGGTCCTAGCGTACTGTAGTATCCCTTTTGATTACTTTCTGCCCCATCCACAATGTTGCAAACACTTTCTATACTAAGCTTTCTTCAGATTATCCATCTGGCTCAGTATCTGTTTCTTGTCGATTTCATGACTGATTGAAGTAGACTTAATGACTTTCAGGTTTGGCTTCAGAGAGGACTGTTGGTTATGTGGGTACATGAGGAGAGTCCTGGGAAATTACAAGGATGATATAGGGACAGAGATGAAAGTGCCCAGTGTGGCAAAGGAAAACTTGTGGTAATAAGGAAAGGTAATTGCATTAGTCACCTATGGCTGCATAACAAAACACCCCCAATTTCAGTAGCTCAAAACACTCCTTGTCTCCCAGTTTCTGAGGGTCAGTGGTATGGGAGCTGCTTAGCTGGATGGTTCTAGCTCAGGGCCTCTCACAAGGCTGTGGTGAGACCATCAGCAGGGTCTACAGTCATCTCAATATCAGACTGGAGCTGCGGAGTCCAGCACTGAGTTCATTCACCAAAGGCTTCAGTGTTCTGCCACATTGGCCTCCCCATAGGGCTGCACACACAACATGGCAGCCTGCTTTTCCCAAACAAGTGAAGTAATATAAACAGAGAGACAGGGAGATTGACACCAACCCAGAAACTCCAGACTTGGGAACTAGTCATACCTTCTCTTTCAGGACCTCCTGTTGGATACAAGTTAGGAATACAGGAGGCAGTGACCAATGAGGGCCAACTTGAAAGCTGGCTTCCACGTGTGAGAACCCAAATATCCCATTGAACTTCCCTGTGAGCATGCAAATATTTCTAAATGAGAGAGCTCAAAGTTTTTGAGTTTCCCAGAAATGAATTTTAAGAGGCATCCAAGAAGAACAGATGAGAATGTGAGCAACACTGGAAATCCCAGCTGCATGGAATAATAAAAAAAACAATTTCAAGCTCATCTGAAGTCACCTCAGAGCACAGTGTAACTTTAGACAAATCATTTCCTCTCTGAACTTACCTTCTCGTTTATAAATGACAGGACTGGACTACACTCAGAGCCTAGTAACGGACACTTAATTTTAGTGAGGGTGTGCCATACTCTGCTCTGTTTGCTTTTCTTAGCTTGTTTTATCCCTATGGAAAGGGGCAAAGCTTGTTTGGCAGAGTCCTTGGCACCATTTGAAAGAGACTGAGCTCTTGCCATCAACGTCCCTGAGCCTGGGCCGGGGAGCTGAAGCTATGATTAATGTGTTTAGCAACTGACAGGCTCTTGCTCTGACCTCTTGTGAAATATGCTTTCCTGTGTGGTAATCAGCATGCTTTGTGAGTTGGACCAAAGTAAACAAGAGATTGAGCACGTTCACTTCGTCCCGTTCTGGACAGTTCTGTTTTGCCTGCAGAGAGCACAGATAGGCTCCTAATTTTGGAAGAAATGAACTTTCAGTGACTGAATTGGCCAAATCAGGAAACACTGTGCTTTGGATTAACTGGGGCCTCTGTGTTGCATGCCTCTAAAGGTGCAGCTTTGGGTATGGGAGGCCCCAGATTTTGGACACTAGGAAATCCCATCTACATTACCTACCAAAAAAATAGCCAGAATCCAGTCTGCCAGCCTGTGACCCTCACACTCTGACCTCCTGCTTCCATTCCTGGATCTGGACCCCAAAGCAGGGTCCAGAGCACCCCATTGTAAAACAACTGCTGTACTTGAAAACCTGCAATGGTTCACTAGTCTCTTAAAGCTCCTACGTGAACTGAAACCCCTGAGATCTCATCCTTCAGGTCTGCTCACTCCTTAACAGCCCTATGAACCCCTCACTATTCCTCAGGCCTAGATGATTCTTCCCTCAAATATCCCCTCTCCCTACCTCCTTCAATCTTCACTCAGAAAATCTTACCCTCTCGTGAGATGTAACCTGACCACCCTGTTTAAACATGGTCTTTCCCCTTTTTCCGTTTATTACTTTTTCTAAAGTAAGGAATTGCTTGAAGATAAAAAATTTTTTTAAAAAATTGCTTTTTTTCTGTCTGCCAGAAAGCTCCAGAAAGTTCACAACAGTGTTCATTCATTCAACAAACTTACTAGGCATGTGCTCTGTGTCAGACACTGTTACACAGCAATTCAGTCCCTCAGTCAGTCGTACACTGGCAGTCTTTGGCTTGAGTGGTGAACTATGTAGAGGGCTAGCCATGTGAAGGGAAAGCAAGAAACTTGGAACCAAACTTTGGGTTCAAGCTCTAACTTTATTTCTAACTTCATTCTGTTTTAAAATAAGGGGACTAGCCTAGCTTTTCTCTAGTGTCACTCCTGGCTCTCTCATACCATGATTTCACTGAGAGCTAATGCTCCCCCTGAGTTAGTGTGACCTTGGGAAAACTGTGTTTTGGAAAATGGTATTCCAGGGGCCAGGGTCAGCACGAAGCAGCAGCAGCAAGTTGGGAAACAGCTGCAGCAGTTATTCTAAGATCACACTGGGCATCCTGAAGCTGGCCCATGTCCCTGCAGCTTCAATAGAGCACAGATGAAGTGTCCCTGGGGTACACAAGTCTATCAGTGCAGAGCAGAGGAAGGGAGATAGCTTTAGTGAGGGTTGAGATACCCTTGGGAAATTCCTGTTTAAGTGAAGAGATGTGAAACTCGTGTCCAAAATAGCAGTGGGGTCACCCATCAAACTTCCAGGAAAAATTCGCGTAGACTATCCATGAGTGTTTGACTTTCCCATGCATTTGCTTTAGTTTCTTTATTTAAAAAAAGAGATTTGTTTATTTTTACTGGAAAGTCAGATTTACAGAGAGAAGAAGAGACAGAGAGAAAGATCTTCTGTCTGCTGGCTCACTCCTAAGTGACTGCAATGGCCAGAGATGAGCTAATTTGAAGCCAGGAGCTTCTTCTGGGTCTCTCATGCAGGTCCAAAGTTTTGGGCTGCCTCTGCTGCTTTTCCAGGCCACAAGTATGAACTGGCACCCATTTGGGATCCTGGTGCACACAAGCTGAAGATTTAGCCACTAGTCTATTGCGCCAGGCCCTGCTTTAGTTTCTTTTTAGGTATTCTTAGAAGAGCAGCTGGTTTCTTACTCTGCTGTAGATTGGAATCAACTTTTTAGAATGAAGCAAGAAGCTACATTTATGGAAAGAGAAAGCTGAGTCAGCAGTGAGAAAACCTGTGGATGCGAATTTCCTTGTGACTGTATGGGACTCATTTTCTCTGTTTGGAAAACACAGGGACTGAACTAGAATCTTCCTGGGACTTAACTATGTTTAATCCTGTAGTCTACTATTCCAGGAGGTTATGTGAAGCATCCCCTAACTCCAACCCCTCGGTCAACTCCATCTGCTCCCTGTTTGTATGCAGACCATGAGCACCACTGAAGAGGATGGTGCTGGGACCCTCTGAGGTCAGGCCAGGTGTCCTCCTGAGTCTATTTTTTCCACTGCTCCCAGTTTCTATTCCCCTAGGCAGTGTCTATATCTTGTCATTGCCCAGGCCACATACAGGATTGTACTGGTGGCAACTGCCAGTAATCAGACAGTGAAGTCTGTCTAAGTTGATACTTCTGTGATTTCTATGCTCTCTGGAAGAAAGCAATGATAGTGGGAGTTCAACTGACCAGGCTCCCTTCTCTCAGATTTCTCCCTCCTGCTTCCTGCCATAACCTTGCCCTCAAGCTGACCTCTCTCTAGTTGGGCAGTGTGCCCACCACCAGGCCATCCTGCATTAACAGCTGGTAGTTTCCCCCCTTGTTATAACAGTCTTGATGTTGCTTTGGTCTGCAAAGCTCAAAATAGTCAAAAATCTGACTATTCACAGAAAAGGATCCCCAATCCATGGGTTGTAGATCTATTAAAGAGTAAGCTATGGACTTAGAGGATCTGGGTTCAAATCCTAGCTCTACCATCTGTTAGTGGTGTGACCTTGTGCAAATCTCAATTCCTCACCTGTAAAATTGGGTTAATAATTACAGTGCCTGTTTTATAAGATAGCTGTGTTCATGTAAGCGAGCTAGTGAATACTACATGTTAGGTAGTGTTAGTTAGTAAACTTGGGTATTTGTACGTATACAAAGTATTCTAAGACATTAAAATGATCAAAATGTGTTGTGTACCTTTTCTGGGCCAGACCTTTACAGGACCTAGTCTAGAAGAAAGGTTTTTGTTTTTGTTTTTGTTTTTGAAACAAAAAAAAATGAAGCAATGCAGTACACAAGTGTTCCTAACAGGACATAGCTGAGGAACAAAGACAACTTTTTTTTGTAGGATCAAACTGCCATCTCATAGGATCAGTGAAACTTTCATAGAGAAAATTACCTATGAGCTAGCAAGCAGCTAAGAGGGTTATTTCTGGGTCTGGTGTAGTAGCCTAGTGGCTAAAGTCCTTGCCTTGCATGCACCAGGATCCCATTTAGGTGTCAGTTTGTATCATGACTGTTTCACTTTCATTCCAGCTCCCTGCTTGTGACTTGGAAAAGCAGTGGAGGATAACCCAAAGCCTTGGGACCTTGTACTCACATGGAGACCTGGGAGAAGCTCCTGGATTTGGGTTGGCTCAGCTCTGGCATTATGGTCTCTTGGAGAGTGAACCAACAGAAGGAAGATCTTTCTCTCTGTCTCTCCTTCACTCTGCAAATATGACTTTCCAATAAAAACAAATAACTCTTAAAAAAAAAAAAGAAGGTTATTTCTGGTATATCAGAGTACCGAAGGCATAAAAAAAGACCCAGCGTATGGGACTGGATCCTCCACTTGCAGCACTGGCTTCTCATATGAGCAACAGTTCATGTCTCAGATGTTTCATTTTCAATCTAGCTCTCTGCTCAAGGCCTGGGAAAGCAGTTAAGGATAACCCAAGTGCTTGGTCACTACACACCCATAGGAGACCCAAAAGAAGCTCTTGGCTCCCAGCTTTGAATCAGCTCAGCTCTGGCTGCTGCAATCATTTTTGGAGTGAACCAGTGGGTGGAAGATCTCTCTCTCTTGCTCTCTGTAGTATTTGCCTTTCAAATAAAAACAAAAAAGACAAGGCACATTGTTTTAAGTGAATCACCAAGGGTTATATGGATTGTGAATACAGTGGGAACTGTCTGGAAGATGAGGCTGAAGCAGCAGGTGTGTCCAGGCATGAATTCAAAAGTTTTTTGGGGGGATGGGACTTGTCCTGTAGGTGATGGGGACTCATTGGAACAAGTCACAGAACCAAACAAGAGGATCAAGACCAAAGCTTCCAGAAACACCACTGAGGCTCAATGTGGAAAGCAAATTGGGGAGCAGTTGGGAAGCTGCAGTAAGTCTAGAAGAAAAACTGCAAAACTCCGAATTAAGGCAGTGAGGGTTAGAGTGAGAGCTATTCAAGACATAGCATCACAGTGAAGCGGTCCTTGGAAAGACCCCAGCTGCTTGGGGACGTACAGGAAGCATAGATCTAGGGGCAGAAATAAGAGCTGTCAAAATTACAACTGCAAATTCACTCCACAGAAAAGATTCCTTAGAGTGAAGGCTATGGCGTTCTGCCACGTCCGTACTTGGGCAAGGAGGCTTCACTGGCACTAAGCCACATGTCCTGGGCGGAGCTGCCCAAGGGTACTGATAAAACACCCCCTCTTTTTCCCTCTGCCCTTCTGCTGACGACAAGTCTGAAGATTCAACACAGGAAAACCTGTGATTAATGAAGTTCTCAAGCAGGAAACTCCAAGAGGAGAAGGCTAGCCTGGCAGATGGCCAGAGATGCTCAGGGTTGTTCCACAGAATTCCAGTGCAGGGGTGCTATGCCTTTGACGCAGGAGCCCAAATTTATTCCTTCTTCTTAAGATCTTATCTGACCAACATCTGAGTGACTTCCAATTCCGTCAGTTGTTTTTGTGAATCTACTTTGAAATGAAAACCAGTTTGAGTTTTTTTTCTCATCCGGTATGCTTAGTACTCCATCGCTTACAAAGTGCATTCACAGCCATGATGATGTTTTTCTTTCACCAATCCAGGGATTATTCTTCCTATTCTATGGGTGACAAGAGGTGCAAACAGTTTTCAAGATCAATACCCACAAAATGTCAAAAGTCTTCACCCAAATGTGATAATATCTCATGTTGGCAAAAGAGTAAGCAAAGGGAAGTCTCATATGTTATGGTAACAAAATAAACTGGTCCAGGTTTTCATGAGGGCTCAATGCCAATATTTATTAAATGTGGTTCCCAAGGGCAATGTGTGGCACAGAGAGTCAAGCCACAAATGCCAGCACCCAATTACAGGGGTTCTGGTTCAAGTCCCAGATGCTCCATTTCCAATTCAGCTTCCTGCCAGGTGTCTGGGAAGGCAGTAGAAGATGGCCCAAGTATTCGGACCTCCAGACCCAGTTTGAAGTTCCTGGCTCCTGACTTCAGCCTGGCCCAGACATGGTAGTTACAGCCTTCTGAGGAGAAACCTACAGGATGGAAGATTTTCTTGTTCTCTTCTCTGTGTGTCTCACTTTGCCTTCACACATTTTTTTTTTTTTGCAGAAAAACATATGTGTCACCTGCCAACCTTATTTCATTGATTTCATCCCTCCATTCATCAACACAATGCATACCTGAACCTAATCCTTAACTGCTTTAAACCTGGAAAGGGAATGAGAATGGGCCGCTGTTGAAAGTGCTTACTATCTAACTACAAAGAAGACGGCCCGTGCTCAAGTTTCGTCACCGTCCGAATAAAGGGCTAGTGTGACTGTGCCCTCCAGTTCTCCCGACGAACTTGGCCGTTGACACTGTCAATCTGCTTCCTAGAAGAAAACAAGAGTCCTGAGCCGGCCGGGCTTTGATCTGCGAGTCTGGACCTCATTATTTAAGAAAGGATTGGCGTGGCGCCCTGCAGCGGACGCTCGCGAAAACACTGAGGCGAGAGGCGAGAAGGGAGCGGAACAGGAGAACCCAGCTGCGCACGCGCACTTCCATTATGGACCTGCGCAAAGCTCCTCCGGGTCGTAGACCTTACGACGATGTTACGTAGAAGACGTAAGGAAGGTGGCGAGCGCTGAACGCCGGCGCCGCGGTCACGTGATGCGGCGGGAGGGCCGTTGGCTCCTCCTTCTGCAAGATGGCGTCCTTGCTGCAGTCGGAGCGGGTTCTCTACCTAGTCCAAGGGGAAAAGAAGGTTCGGGCCCCGCTCTCGCAGCTCTACTTCTGCCGCTACTGTAGCGAGCTGCGGTCGCTGGAATGTGTGTCTCACGAGGTAATGGAGTCGTCCTGCGGAGACTGTGTTGGCGGGGGAGGGGCGTTCAACTAGGCACAGCCACCGGCGGGGAAGTTCCGCCCGTTGGAGGCGGGTGCTCTTTTCGTAGCTTGCTGGTTGGCTGTGTTTTCCGTCACTCAACTTTGTCTGCGATTTAATTTGCTTATGCTCTGTCATTTGGAAGGGAGAGGCGGCCCAGGGTGGGGCTGGAGGGATCATCTCCTTCTAGGGCGGCGTCTGATTGGGCAGACTTGACTTCAGAGGGTCCTGGTTGAGTCCTGTAGGGTCTGGCCTTTGGGTGGGATGAGGGTAAGGGTCTGTTGTGCTTAGGGCAGGCTGCCTGAGGGGCTAGGTAGTTGGCTTTCCAAGATGGACGGGAACGAGGGCGCAGGCTTTGTCATGGTGACCACCTCGTCCTCGAAGTTCTGCCCCTTTGGCCAGAAACGGCCCTCGTCAGACTGCCTTGCCTTGTCAGATCCTGCAGCCGGGAAGGAGTTGAGGTGGGGCGAGTTCGGTGACAAGCACTCGGGAGACGCCCCTCCTGAGGGTGCCGTGCTGGCCCTCACAGGCATAGCTGGCCGCTGGAAAGGGATTGCTGGGGAAGTTCGAGACCCTGACCATAAAGAACAGATCAAGTACCAAGGCTCCCCGATTTCTGCAGTGCTTGATGCAACTTGTAGCTTTGGGGTTTTTTAACACAAGTAAAAAGTAAACCCTGATTTCGAATAATTCATGTTCTACTGAGCAACACCTGGGTGGTGGCTACCGTGTAGCATATGTGGCACATAAGTGAAGTGGATACCTTTAAAAAAAACAAACTTTACAGGTAGACAGTGTTTGTCATAGGTCACCCCAATAACTTGGGGGTGTAAGGGAGGACCCTGACTTGAACCTAAATAGCCTGACTTGGAATTTTACTGGTTCTCTGTTCAAATGCATACCAAAACACATCCTATACTCTAAGATAATTTATGAATTATTAATAGCTTATTGAAGGCACTTTTCATCAAGGGAAGCAATTAAATCATTCTTTAAAATCATGTATATAAACTATGGCAGTGATTTTTGCTGATTTCTCCTTTAGCTCTTTCTGTTTGTAGAGCTCTGTGGCAAGTCGTTTCTCATTTAGTTGGTCCTTATTCTGGCCGCCCTTGCTTGAATCTCCCTGGATTCCCTGCTTGAATTCCCCTGTGATGTGCCTAAGGGAGTTCGGTCTGTGTGGTCTCTAAAAATGTCTTTGACAGCCTGGGGTTCCCCTGTAATGTGGAGGCCATTAGAGTTTGGGAAGGATGAGACTAGCAGTGAGTTCTAATGGAAAATCTGGGTCTGGAGCTGCACGTGCAGATACAAGCAGAATTTGGACTGTAGATAAGAAGGAATGAATTGTATTTGCCTTGTAAGTTGCGTCTGCAGATGTAATTAGCAGTTCTGTATTGCATGTTCCTGGAGTTGGTGTGAGCAGCAACTTTATTCATTTTTTGATATTGGTCCTGTTTATGAGATGATAAGCTGGTGGGGCGAATAAGTACCTCTGCATGTGCTGGTCACCAAAGATCTATAATTGTCAAGTAGGCTCTGCCCACATAAAGAAAGTAAGTAACCTTTCAGAAAAACACAGTGAATTTCACTTGAGCTGCCTTTTCCAGTTAAATGTCTTAAGACTGTGCTGTTGATTTGTCATTCAAAAAGCTCCTGCTGGTTGGATATAGCCAAAAATGTATTACTTTGGCCATTAAAATTTTGTTAATATCTGTGTAGTTATTTGTTTATTTGAAAGGCAGAGTGACAGAGACAGAGATCTTGCTTCCACTGGTTCACTCCCCAAATGACTACAACACCTGGTGATAGCTCAGACTGAAGCCAGGAGCCAGGAACTCCATCCCAGAAGCCCGGTTGGGTACTTAGGACATCTTGCAGTGCCTTCTCAGACCTCAGAGAGGAAGCTGCATTGGGAGCAGGGTGGCTGCGACTGAAACGGTGCTGCACTGCAGTGTCGGATGCAGCAGTCACACGTTGTGCTGTAACCTGCTGTTCCCCTTTAAAGTGTCCTCTGTCAAAGTGTGATCACTATATTAAATAAAGCTAAACTAAGTAAGAATGTATTTATATTTTTTCATACCGGGTTATTTTATTAATCTATTTACTGTAGTACAATAGTTGACCACAGTGTCAGTTAGAAACTTATGTATCTTTTAATTTTTGTTTTCATTTGAAGGGCTGGTGCTGTGGCATAGCAAGTAAAGCTACCACATGCAGTGCCAGTGTCCCATACGGATGCTGGTTTGAGTCTTTGTTGTTCAAGCTCCCTGTTAACATGCCTGGGAAATCAGCAGAGGATGGCCCAACTGCTTGGGCCCCTGTACCCACATGTGAATTCCAGAAGAAGCTCTTGGCTTCTGGCTTTGGACGTGCCCAACTCCTGGCATTGCTTCATCCTAATTTTCCACATGGTTGCAGGGGCCCAAGTGCTTGCTGTTTTATGCTGCTTCTCTAGGCATGATAGCAGGGAGCAGGATTGGAAGTGGAGCAGCCAGGATTCCAGCTAATGCCCATATAGGGTGCTGGTGCTCCATGGTGCCAATTATCAAATCTCCATCTGCTGGCTCATACCCCATCTCCAGGTCAGCATCAGGAGCTGGGAATGCTGTCCACTCTTGCAGGTGGCAGGGACTCCGGGACTAGAGCCGACATCTGCTACCCCTGAGGATGCACGTTAGCAGGAAGCTGGATCAGAAGCAAAAGAGTCAACACTTGAGTCAGGCTCCCCAACGTGGGGCAGGCATCCCACCGGTCCCCTTACTGCTGCACCAAAGAACTCCACTTTCACACATGAAATGCCGACTGAAGGGAAAATGGAAGGGTTTTAATAGATCCATAGGATTTTTTTAAGAGTAAACCCTAGGCTGAAAACAGTCCGTATTAGAGATACTTCCTCTTTTCCCTCAGCCTAACATTTTTAAAATTTCCTATTTGATGTAGATATGACAAATATATAAGCTAAATTAAGTTTTTCTTCTTCTGATAGTTTTTTAATGAGTCTTTTTTTTAAAGATTTATTTATTTTTATTGGAAAGTCAGATATACAGAGAAGAGGAGAGACAGAGAGGAAGCTCTTCAGTCAGATGGTTCACTCCCCAAGTGACCGCAATGGCCGGTGCTGCGCCGATTCAAAGCCAGGAGCCTAGAACCTCCTGCAGGTCTCCCACGCGGGTGCAGAGTCCCAAGGGTTTGGGCTGTCCTCGACTGCTTTTCCCAAGCCACAAGCAGGGAGCTGGATGGGAAGTGAAGCTGCTGGGATTAAAACCTGTGCCCAAATAGGATCCCAGCGCGTTCAGGGCGAGGACTTTAGCCACTAGGCCACAGCACCGGGCCCTTTCTGATGGTTTTGATTTCTTGTTTTCTTCCAGGTGGACTCTCATTATTGTCCCAGTTGCTTAGAAAATATGCCGTCGGCTGAAGCCAAACTGAAAAAGAACAGGTATGACCAAGATTCAGTTTTCCTTAACCATTTTCTTTTTAAGTTTTATTTTTATTTGAAAGCCAGAGTTACACAGAGAAAAGGAACAGAGAGATCTTCCATCTACTGGTTCACTCCCCAAATGGCCACAGTGGCCATAGCTGGGCCTATCTGAAATTAGGAGCCCAGAGCTTCTTCTGAGTCTCCCACGAGGGTGCAGGGTCCCAAGGCTTTGGGCCATCCTCTGCTGCTTTCCCAGGCCACAAGCAAGGAGCTGGACAGGAAGTGGAGCAACTGAGACACCAGTCAGCACATGAACCCGCACCTGTGTGTGGTGATGGCCCCCAAAGACAGAGGCTTAAGCTGCCGTGCCAGGCGCCAGCCCCCCCATTTTCTTAAGAAAACACATGGGATTGCCTGGTTACTTCTTTGGTCATTTTTTCATTTTTGGCATTATCATTGCCGAAGTTGAAATTTGAAATTGCTTTTTTTAAAATAAGTTTTCTATCTTTTAGCAGTTTTAGACTTCAGCATTTATTGTGAAAATTGTATGGAGTTTCCATTTAGCTCAGCCCCAATCTCCCCTATCTTTAATATCTTACATTAATACAATGTATTTGTCTGTTAGTGAGTTGGTGCTTATATTCCATTAGTAAATGTGAGACTGCGTCACAGAATTGGTAGAAAAGGAAATTTAAAGATAAGTTTATTTTGGTGCAGAACCTTCTGAGATAAACATGTATAAGGGATCTTCAAACATTCACAGTAAATACATGTTATTAAAAAAAAAAGTATGATTTCCTTAACATCTCCGGAAAGAACAAAAAGCCCTGGAACTGTGCCGCTCCTGAGCTGGTGTTGTTTGTGTGGTGTATGTGTTAGCTTTCTGGCAGTCAAGTGATTGTTCCCCACCTCCATCGCACAGCCTCTTTGTCATTGGCTCTTGGTGCTACATCCTACTATTGGTCCGTCTCTCTGACTACAAAGGGGCACTTTGTTTCCCTCAGAAATCTTGTGATCTGTATGAATGTGAGAAGAGTCCGGAGTAGTAAATTACACTTGTTCATAGCCAGTGCCTCTGGGGAGTAAGTTGGAGTCAGACTTGATTGTTCAGGAGTTTAGGTGATAATTGCCTGGTTTTTAAGAAAGAATAGGTAATTATTTTTGAAATATTGAAGCAGGTAAGAGTCTCTCCCAGGAATATTTTTAGGCGTTCCCCCTTGGGTTTATTCTTTTTTAACTTCCTAACACTGAAGCCTGTCTAGTGCACAGGAGGTGCCTGAGAAATACTGAACGCACTAACAGTGATGTGTGCCGTGTCACAGGTGTGCCAACTGCTTTGACTGTCCTGGATGTATGCATACTCTCTCCACTCGGGCAACAAGCATCTCCACACAGCTTCCCGATGACCCAGCCAAGACCACCATGAAGAAGGCCTATTACCTGGCCTGTGGATTTTGTCGCTGGACGTCTCGAGATGTGGGCATGGCAGACAAATCTGTAGGTGAGTGCAGTGGACTCACACGGGAGATTGGTGCATTTGGTGGTCCCATATTTGCCCCTAGGCTATTAGTTAGAGCAGTAGGAGCTAAATTCGGATGTTTTACAATGAATCCCACACGTATGGACCATGACTTTTCATGTGAGACTAGCTTCCTTGGAATTGGTAAAACAGCTTCTATTGTTGTGGTCAAAACAGGCTTTCAAAAATAAACATCTGTGGGCCCAGCACGATGGCTCGGTGACTAAATCCCATATGGGTGCCAGTTTGTGTCCTGGCTGCTCCACTTCCTGTCCAGCTCCCTGTTTCTGGCCTGGAAAAGCAGTGGAGGGTGGCCCCGTGCCTTGGGACCACCCTGTACCACCTGGAAGACCTGGAAGAAGCTCCTAGCTCCTGGCTTCGGATGGGCTCCGCTCCGGTCTTTGCGGCCACTTGGAGAGTGGGCCAATGGATGGTAGATCTTTCTATCTCTCCCCTCTGTAAATATGCCTTTCCAATAAAAATAAATCTTTTTTTAAAAATAAATAATAAACAAACATCCTTGCATCCAATTCAGCATGAACAAAAGATAGATGTACCAAAAATACTTGGAATGCAAATAACTAGTGACTTTAAGATGAAAAATCAAAAATTGAAAATGTTTGTAAATGCAATTTAAAAAAAAAGACAGTAGAAAAACAGCAGAAGGGACTGTTGTGGCACAGTGGTTTAAGCTACCGCCTGGGTCACCTGCCTCCTTATTAGAGTGCCTGGGATCGAGTTTCACTTTGACTTCTGATCCAGCTACCTGCTGGTGCAGCTGAGATTCAGCAGGTGATCATGTACCAAGGCCCAGATGCCATGCATGTGCCAGCGTAGATGGGATTCCTGGCTTCAGCCTGGGCCAACCCCGGCTAGTGCAGACATTTGGGGAATGAAAAGAGATGATGTCTCTGTTACCTGTCTTTCAAATAAAAAAACAAATACCTTATAAAAGAAAAATAAAGATTTATTTTTATTGGAAAGGAAGGTCAGATTTACAGAGAGAAGATGAGACAGAGAAAGATCTTCGATCTGCTGGTTCACTCCTCAAATGGCTGCAAATAGATGGATCTGAAGCCAGGAACCAGGAGCTTCTTCCAGGTGTTCCACATGGGTGCAGAAGCCCAGGGTTTTGGGCCGTCCTCCACTGCTTTTCCAGTCCATAAGCAGGGAGCTGGATGGGAAGTGGAGCAGCTGGGACACAAACTGGCCCAAAGCAAATACTTTCTAAAGAAAGAAAAACGGGCAATGGTTATGAGCAATAGTTCTCTTAAGTGGGAATAAAAATAGTAAGTATGCAGAAAGATATATTTAGCTTGACTAATAATCATGGAAATGCAAATTAAAACTTTGTACTTGGCAAAACACTTTTAATCTGGTTACTTTAAGTGTTGCCTAGAATATGAAAAAAAGTTTTCTCATGTAATACCTTCTTGGAAAATAAATTGATATCTGTTAATATTTTAAAGTGCTTTCTCCTGCCCAGTGATTCTGTTTGCAAGTATCCTGGAATATTCAAGCATGGAGGGTTTGTCAGCTAAATGGAAAAATCATTTGGCTTTAAAGGTGTAGGGTGTTATTTACTGCTCCACCATTTGAGCAGTACATCAGATTGCATTTAGCTTAACCAGGAAGCTTCCTTTATTTTTATGGTTGTATCTACTGCATGTTTACTATCAATGTGGAAACAATACAATCAGTTCAAAAACAATTTTTTTTTCAGTTTAAAATGTTGAGTTGCTATTTATGCTTTATGTGCATTGTACCACCACTAACTCCCATTATCATTTTTCTTTCTGAAATTTTGTGGGCTCATTTTCTGAAAACCTTTAAGTGTAAAAGTCCAAAAGTCTGATATTCTGATTTTGGGATTTTCATAAAATTGACAGCTTTCTAATACATGGGAAGGCCATTAACAAACTCATGCATCATCTGACATAGGAGAATATAGGCTTCAGCTAACACCTCTCTGTAGATCCTGATGCAATCTGGAAATAAATATGGGTAAAGCTCTTTTTGCTTATGTGCTTGCTTTTTAAAATTTACTTGAAATTTTATGTATCCATATATAATATATGCAATATATAACATATATATAAAATATACACACACACACACACACACGCAATTCCTCTTTAAGGCCATAGAACATAGACTCTGCACAGTGTTGGAGGTAGAGCAACCTCTAGAATCAGCTGCATGAGTTTGAATCCAGGCTCAATTGCTTACTGTTTACATGATTTGGGAAAGTTATTTAATGTCTCGGAGCCTTGGTCTCCTCATCCGTGAAATGAGACTAACATTAAGTATCCCTACCACAGAGTCAGTATGAAACTAAAGGGAAATGTCATACCTGCCAAATGCATATTGCAGCGTTAGTGGTGAAGATGGTAGTTACCATTATTATACTGCAAAATTAATACTGAATATTCTGGCATATATCATTTCTAGGGCTTTATCTTTGAAATTCTGTCATTTAATGTTTCAATTGGATGTTATAGCCTCAAATGACCTGCTTTTAAGAGCATATAATTATCAAATCATCAGTGTTGTTTAATGTCTCTGTTTTCTAGCTAGCGGTGGTTGGCAGGAACCTGAAAATCCACACACACAGCGGGTGAGTAAACACCAGCACAGGCATGAGATGAAATAATCAGATGTAAAGTACTGAAGATACTACATTTTATCCTTGACTATAGCATGTGTTTTGAAGTTCACCCTATATGTATTATGGCATCTATTACATGAGGAAAGTCTCTTCATTGTAACACATTAAATCAATGTCATTTTTATTCCTAGCTACCTTAAGTTAATGGAGAAAGCTAGGTATAGTTTAGTTCTATATGGGAGTTGTGCATCAGGAAAAGGAAACAGAAAGGGGGTTTTTGTTTTTTATCTTCATCTACCCACCAGTGAGTTAAGTTTCCATTTGTTCTGAAATATTCGTGGAATAATCATAAATATGTAGATATTTTAAGCCCCCAAAACACCAGTAATTTAGGAAATGTCCTCGGACTCTGTAGTAGTTGCTTATAGGATCATGACCTGAGCATCCTGTAGCAGTTCTCGGGGAGCTCTCTGTTCAGTGTATATCATATATCCTTACCTTGAGAAATTCACTGCTGCAGAAATGTAATATATACTATCATTCAGATCCAAATTGAATGGCAGTTTACAATTAGTGACCCATGACATCATGGAAATATTAAAAAATGTGATGGGCCAGATAGATGGTAGAAGGAAAACAAATGAAATTTCCAAGCCTTTTCATTGCAGTGTCTTCCTGTTGTTGAACTTGAAGGCTTCATTTTAGTTCTGAAAACTGATCACATAAAGAGAAATCTTTGAAGGAAAAAAAGAGCACTTCAGTAATTTGTCTTCTGTATTAATTATGTATCCAGTCAGTATGTTTGATAAATATTGTGTATTTCTTTTTTTAAATATTGTGTATGTTACCCTTCGTTTGAAACAAATATGAGGCCTTGATTTATTACAGATGAACAAATTGATTGAATATTACCAGCAACTTGCTCAGAAAGAGAAGGTTGAACGTGATCGCAAGAAACTTGCACGACGTAGGAACTATATGCCTCTGGCTTTTTCGGTGAGGATTTGCAAAATCTGTGGGGCATGACACTAGTGACCATTTCAGAAGATGGCCGTTGTCCTAGATCCCTGACTGGTGGGTAGCAACGAGGGGTTTCTCAGGTTATAGGTGTTGAAGCCCAGCAGTTGTGCTTTTGCCATGGCTTTAGCTCTGTGCGTTCTTTTAGGAATATTTGTGTTGGGTTTTCCATCTCTCCCCTAACTCTTCTAGTTATCCCCTACAAGGCTGCAGTTTAATTCTGTTGACACTGCAGAACTCTGCTTCCAGCTTTCACATATTACACAAATGTGCAATGGAAGGGGGAACATCCTGTGCTTTCTTCACATTAGCACAGCAGCCCACCATTGATCACCCAGTAGTAGTGGTTTGTCAGGTCAAGCTAGAATTTTTTTGACACCTTCCCATGTTTCCCCAAGATGAAAAATACTGGCATTATATATTTGGGTAGTTAAATACATAGTAATACTTACATTCGCATATTTTTAATTTTTTCTCACCAAAAGAGATTTTCCTTTAAGTTCCATTATTCACAAACTTTTTAAAGTACCCTTGTGGGCCCAGCGCAATAGTCTAGTGGCTAAAGTCCTTGCCTTGCACGCACCGGGATCCCATATGGGTGCTAGTTCATGTCCTGGCCCCTCTACTTCTGGCCTGGGAAAGTAGTTGAGGATGGCCCAAAGCATTAGGACCCTGCACCCTTGTGGGTGACATGGAAGAGCTCCTGGCTCCTGGCTTTGGATTGGTTCAGCTCCAGCTTTTGCAGCCCCTTGGGGAGTGAATCAGTGAATGGAGGATCTTTCTCTCTGTCTCTCCTCTCTGTCTCTCTGTATATCTACCTTTCAAAAAAAAATAGTTTTTGATAGGAATTATTTGTGGAAATTGTTCTCCATCAGTTGTGAAAGGGTAGAGTGTGGAGGTTTGTTACTTACCTCAAGTTTTGTTTGTTTTCACAGAACAGTTTTTCTGTATTCTTTCTTGAAGCCTAATAGTTTGGTATTTAATAAGTAGCATTTAGTGCATCGTTATGCAGTGTCAGACACTGTGCTAAACACTTTATGCACAGTGTTTTATCTCACCCTCATGTTAGCTGTGTAGGTAGGATACACAGTGTTTCTCCCTTTTATGCTTGAGAAAATGAGGCCTTACCATACTGCATCCAGTGAGAATTAGTTAAACCTTTAAGCCAAAGGAATTGTAAGTCCCATGTAAAAAGACTTGGATTTGAGTTTATTATGTATTAACTCTTGTGAAGCATCTGTATCCCTGATGGTCACGGGCTATAATCAGCATGTGCACCTGTGTCTTTTCTGTTTATTGAGAGAAATTTGCACTAAATGCTTTGTTCTGCCACTTTCCCATATAACCTGCCTGCTCTATAAGTTTGCTTCTATCTTATGCTGCATATTTTGTCTCCGTTGCAACCTGCTGCTATTTTGGGGCTCCACAGCAACACACTATTCATGTAGTGGTAAGTTCCCTTTTATGATTCTTGCTGATCCTGAAAAGGTTAGCAGATGATGACTGGTGTTCCAGGAAGACACAGTCTTAAACAAGCTGCATAGTTACTTCCTGAGGCATAGCTTAGATATTTTTAGGTTGATAGTAAAAGTTCTCATTTGGTTCACTTTTACTATGTTAATCTAGCTTTAATCTCTATGTATGGTGCTTTCATTGTAGAATAGATAGGATTAGAAATTACTCTTTTAAAGTAGCTTTTTTTTTTTTTTTGCTTCTCTCCCTGAGCTTCTCATGCTTTCCCACCCAGAATATTTTTTAAGTAAGTATGTATGATGCATGAATCTTTACTTTCTAATAGGAATTTCTCAACTTTGTTTAGGATAAATACGGTCTTGGAACCAGGCTTCAGCGACCACGAGCTGGCGCAACTATCAGCACCCTTGCTGGACTTTCGTAAGTGTGGACATTAAACCGATAAGATGTGGCAGAGCAACACCTCCACTGATACCATAGACTTGATATAATCACATGGGCCCTTGAGAAATCACCACTTTTTATTTTTTAGCTTGAAAGAAGGAGAGGACCAGAAAGAGATCAAGATTGAGCCAGCTCAAGCTGTGGATGAAGTAGAACCTCTCCCTGAAGACTATTATACAAGACCAGTAAACCTGACAGAGGGTAATTGTACACATCACTGTGCTTTGTTTCTATTCTATATCTGATTCTGCTTTTGCTACTTTCATACATTGTGATTTGAGACCTTTAATGGGATTGTTAACAGAAATTGGAGCAACCACAGAAAATAAGACAAATGAAATAGATTTCATCCTTTGAAGAATTTTGAACTGTTTAATTTCTTCAGTGTGTTTTTTGGCACATCACTATTCATAATGGCAGTACTGCTGCAGGCAGTTACTGACCACATGTAAGTCTGAGTTTGAGGACTACCGTCAGCTAAGCCTGGGTTCTGCCTTTCACACTAGTGACCACCCTTCAGCAGCGCCTCTTACAGCCGGACTTCCAGCCAGTGTGCGCTTCACAGCTCTATCCTCGCCACAAGCATCTTCTGATCAAGCGCTCCCTGCGCTGCCGGGTAAGTAGCCCATTCAGCAGAGCTGCCATGTACCAGAGGAAAGCAGAAATAAAGTAAGTATGAGTGGCATCTGACTAAGGTAGTAAATACAGAAGATAAAAGGTGCCTGGAATGTGGTTGTAAATGCCTTCAATATAAACTCAATTTTTGTAGCTCTGTGGTGGCTTCAGTGTTGTTGCTTCTACTTTACAGATGTGGAAACTGAAAGATCTGATGGTTAAATACACAGTGTGAAAAAAAACTAACAGAATGATGAGTATCTTTTAGCTTAGTTTGAAGTAAAAGGAGGAAGCTAATAAAAAATAATCCAAAATCATAAGCAAATGCAAGTCATGGGAATCTGCAGAACAAGTAGCGTTCCTTCAGTAAACAGTAAAACTGCAAGTAAACAGAGTGAAAATCAAACATTTTAGATCAGCATTTTCCAATAGTACTTTCTGTGATGATGGAATACTCTGCACAGTCAGATATCATAACTACTGGTCACACTGGAAATGCAGTAATTTGAGGTGCAGAACCTTTTATTTTAGTGTCTCTGAAGGCCACCTGTGACTAGTGGCTGATGCTTTAAATAGCTCTAGATTAGAAGAGGCTTGGCCTGGCACATCAGCCACACACAGCATGTAGATTCTATTTCAAACACAACATGAAATAATAGAGCAAGCTAAGCCTCCTGTGCCTGTGGTGCCATCATCCCGTGTGGGCAGAAGATCATGCTCTGGCTGCTCCACTTCCAGTCCAACTCCCTGCTAAGGCCTGAGAGAGCAGAGAAAGATGGTTCCAAGGTCTCGAGCCCCTGCACCCATGTGGGAGACACAGAAGAAGCTCTTGGCTCTCAGTTTTGGATTGACCCAGCTCTGTCCATAGCAAATATTTGGGGAGTGAATGCAAGATTTCCCTTTCTCTGTTTCACCCTCTCTCTCTTTGTTTCCCTGTAACTCTGGCTTTCAAGTAAAATAAAATGAATCTTTGAAAAGAAACAAACAAACAAAAAAACTTTAGCAAACTAGTCAGGAAAATATAAAATAAAAATAATCAGATATTAACATGAGTCATGACAGGAATCCCAGTAGCGAATAAATATGAAACATTTTCAGACTTTAATAGTGATTTCATAGCTGTTTCATAGGGAAATGTACATTAAAACTGCCTTGAGATGCCATTTCATAATCATCAGACTGACAAAACATTAGCAGTTCAAGGGTGTCATGTATCCCTTGATCTGCTCATAAGAAATGATCCTACAGATACGTTTACACATGTGGGAAGTGGTCAGTACTCATTGCTACTTTATGTGTAGTAGCAAAATAATGGAAATGTTCAACTATTAGTAGTTTGCAGATTGTTACAGTGCAACAGAGGTTCTTCTGTGTGCTGGAATGGAGTTATTTCCAAATTAGATAAAGTGAAAAAAAAAAAAGGTGAAACAATGTAGAAAATGCTTCCTTTTGTGTGTGTTATGAAAAAAATTACATGTGCTTACACTTTTCTGTACACAGGCTAGCTGCATCTGCATAGGGTGGCTCTTGAGAGGAACAAGGGGTCAGACAGGTTCATGTCCACACTGGACACCCTTTTTTACTGTTAAACAGTTACAACCAAGTATAGTAATCATAAAGAACTCAGTAGAACATCTGTTCCTGTGTTGTAAAGCAAGGGAGCTGGAACTACAGACCTCAGCTTTGCTGGTTGTGCAAGCTACTCAACCTTTCTTTGTCCCACTGTAATCATCTAAAATGGGAACATGAATAGTTACAGTACCAACACCTGCCTCATACAGTTGGGGTGATGCTGAAATACATTTAAATCAGTGAATGAATTGCTCAGCACATACAGTAAATATTCAGTATGTGTTGTTCTCTCAGTAGTTTTAAGACACCATGGAGGTATAGTACTGTTTGTGAAGTTGCTCATCATCTGTAAATTTTGGCTGTCACTGGCATCTGTTCTATTTTGAAACACACAGCCTTGTAGAAGAATTCTACAAGACAAAATCACAGTCACTGCCGTCCTTCAGAATTGCGCAACCCTGTGGTCAGCCAATGTCTTCTTGTAGTTCTCTAATATCAATTATGTTTTCTTTCTAGAAATGTGAACATAATTTGAGCAAGCCAGAATTTAATCCAACATCTATCAAATTCAAAATCCAATTGGTTGCTGTGTAAGTATTTTAGGATTCATATTTGGGTTACTATTTATCCTGCTGTTGTTTTCCTCTTTAGGTGTTTTTGTTTTCAGTTACATACTGTGAAGTTTAAGAGAAATCTGTACATAGATTTAAGGATGTTTGTAGCAGGGACGCAGTGCTGAACTGTGATCTCAGGCAATTTGGTGTGTTGATTATTAAGTGAATAGTTGTCATTCATTACAAATCACAAGGTAACTAAGTTTTAGAATAATCTTTTTTTTTTAATATTTACTTATTTTTATTGGAAGGTCAGATTTACAGAGAGAAGGATAGACAGGGAGAAAGATTTTCCATCTGCTGATTCACTCACAAGAGGCTGCAATGGCCAGAGCTTAGTCAATCCAAAGCCAAGAGCCAGGAGCTTCTTCTGGGTCTACCACATGGGTGCAGGGTCCCAGGATTTTGAGCAGTCCTCAACTGCTTTCCCAGGGCGCAAGCAGGAAGCTAGATGGGAAGCAGAGCAACCAGGAGCAACTGGGACCCATTAGGGATCCCAGCACTTGCAAGGCAAGGACTTTAGCCATTAAGCTACAGTGCCAGGCCCTCAGAATAATCTTTTAAAGACTTAAACATAACAAAATATGGCATGTTGTAATGTTCATTTAACCTTTTTCTGATAATAATTGGGTAAAGGTGATTAAGTTCATGGTGACACACAGGCTTGACAGTGGAAGGGAATTTTGTGTCAGAAATCATCTGACAAACAAAAATATTTTGAAAAGTTAGAAAAATATTGCCCACACTTTGGAATAAAAGAGCCATCCCTAAGCAAGACAAGAACCCCAGAAGCCACCGAAAAGTAAACTGCTTTGGCTTTAGCAAAATGAAACATGAGCTCTAAAAGATAACCATGAAATTCTGAGGCAGAAGGGCAGAAAAGATTATTTGTGGGACCCAGCGTGGTAGCATGACGGCTAAAGTCCTCGCCTTGTACACGCTGGGATCCCCTCTGGGCACTGATTTGTGTCCCTTTGGCCCTGCTTCCCAATCAGCTCCTTGCCTGTGGCCTGGGAAAGCAGTTGAGGAAAGAGTATTTGGTAACCAGGATCCGTTTAAGTTTAATGTCATTGGAATACAGAATTCCCACAAATTGAAAGGATAAAAATAGAGGAAGGCGCTGAGGGAGGTTGTGAGGCATCTGATTTGAACAGGATGTCTGTAACATAGGAATTCCAGATAGAGAGAGGAAGGATGGAGAAAGACGCTTGGGGCTGGCTCTGTGGCATAAGAGACTAAGCCTCTGAATGTAGCACTGACATTCCATGTGGGTATCAGTTTGTGTTCTGGCTGCTTCACTTCCCATCCAGCTCCCTTGTTATAGCCTCAAAAAGCGATGGAGGATGGCCCAAAGCCTTGGGAGGCCCAGAAGCTCCTGGCTCTCAACTTTGCGTCAGCCCAGCTCTGGCCATAGTGGCCATTTGGGGAGTAAACTAGGGGATGGCAGGTCTCTTTATGTCCCTCCTCTCTGTAAATCTGCCTCAAAAAACAAAAACAAAAACAAACAAAAACTTAGGAAGGGAAAGAGTGAGAGGGGAGATAGATAAGTGGTAAAGCTCAACAGGGAAAGCATGAACAGCAGCTAATGCTCAGGAGAATGTGGGTGATGCATATTTGCCTACATTGTTGTAAGGAATGTGAATTGCTGGAGTCTTTTAGAGTAGCCTGGAAATACCAAGACAAATTATTTAAACCTTTTAACTTAGCAGTACTCTACCATCAGAGAAGCAAAAGCACCAACAAATAAAGATAACATTTGCAGGGATGCATATTGTAATATTTTTGTGGCAAAAGCCAGAAACAGTTTCAGTGTGGAGCTGATGAAACATTAAGATATACTCGCACTGTAGAGTGTTTTGCAGCAATTAAAAAGAGTTCTTGGGAAAGCAGAAAGCTGGTCTGCTAAGGAGTAAGGAGAGCTAAGTATGAGCTCTGTAACTGTCTACACTTATTCTCTTATCTCTGAAGTGGGTATAATGCCTCCTCACAGGGTTGTTGAAAGAATTAAAGGGACTGTTCTATTTACAGGTGCCATATGCCTATAAGTCACCATAAAGTATATTCATTTTGCTCACTACTCTCACTCAATGCATGTCAAGTTAGGAATGAAGAGGGCTGCAGAGGTGGCACCTGTCAAGTCTGTGACGAGTGGCTTTCTTAGTGATGAGTTAGCCCTCGCTGCAGAAACCCTGAATGGCAGGCCAGCTTAGCATTCATTTAAGTTGCCATTGGGAAGAAGTATTTTTTCCTAACATCAAATATCTGTCATGAAGGTGCAGTGAAGAGTAAAAATCCACATATGTAAAATTCTTAAAGCATTGCCTCTTTGTGTATGTGTGCTTGCACACATCTTACCTGCATGTGTTACTAGTCTTACGTCTTACAACTAAGTTCTTTCCACAGTTACAGAAGTGAGGAATGTGCCTGCTGTGATGTACACACAGACATGCAGGCTGTAAGTGAGACGTATACATGTTTCAGAACTCATTTCCAGTTTAGTTTCGTGTCTTAAACTTTTACTATAGTGACAGTGTGATCTTTAAAATTTTTCCTCTGATATGTTCTAATTAACATAAAGAAATTTGTGTGTTAGCTAACAAGAATGATAATAATAATTTTAAGACTCCAGTGCATTAATACTTTTTTTTCTTTATGCATAGCAATTATATTCCAGAAGTGAGAATCATGTCAATCCCCAACCTTCGCTACATGAAGGTTAGTATCTTGGTTATCTATAGGAAGAGAAAGAATTGATTTATTAATGCTGTGTGCAGATGTGGATGTAAATGACTGTGTGTTTATTGCATGGGGTACATGGAGCAAGGAATAGAAAATGATTTGAGATAATAAAGGAATTGATGCTTTAAATCTCTTCAAACTGATATTCTTGCCAGCAGCATCTCCGAAATGCATGTAGAAGCAGAGTGCACAGTATATAAATGTGGAATCCTAGGTGGGGGAAAGAAAGATGTCTGATCGCAGGCACCTACTGCCCTTTCTCACCCACCATCTGGACATTGTCCGCCTTCTCACGTGTGCAGTGACTTCTTAACCACGCTGCTCTCTTTCCTGGAGTCAGCCTCTGTGCCCCTCCACACTGTGCTTTGTAGAATACGCCACAGCAGTTTGTTCAGCTTTTGTCTTAATATCCAAGTCCCTCTTCATTCATTGCCTGCTCTTCAGATAGTATCAAACAAGGGCTAGTCATCATGGTTCAAGAAGTCTCAAGTTTTTAAAGTTTTGGAACACTTGTGTGTTTGTGCATGTGTGTGGATGTTAATACTTCTTGCTAGGCTGCAGCTCACACATTTTAATTTACAAGGGCTTCCATCTTCAGTCCTCATGTGGCAGCCTGAGTGGGACAAGTTACCACTCAGGTAACATTCATCCCAGGACCTGTCCCCTTCCTGGGATCTGTCTCCTATCTTCTGTGAAGTAGCAGCTCCAGACTGTATTGAGGCTAACACAGATACTAGTAGACACTATGTGGCTTCAGGGAGGCAGAAGTGGAGATGTGTCATTGCTTAGGAATCCTGGGAGGAGGAGGACTCTGGAACAGCAGCTGAGGAAGTGAACTAGGGAACAACCTTGGCACGTGTCTGAGATGCTTTTCTTCTTTTCCCAGGAGAGCCAGGTCCTCCTGACCTTAACGAATCCAGTGGAGAACCTCACCCATGTGACTCTGTTGGAGTGCGAGGAAGGGGACCCTGATGATATTAACAGCACTGCTAAGGTACTGTTTTGCCTCATCCTGCCTGCGTCTGACCTTGCCTAAGGTGGCCTCATTTGACCTGGCTCAAGGATGCCACACTCTGATTTCCACATCTGGTTAGCAACTTCTTCTGACTAGCTCCTCTCTTAATGAATCCTGCAACTACTGCCCTCTATGAAGGTCTCGGCATTTCTTAATTCTACTGTGCAGTAACTTCCTGCCTGTGCTCACTGTTCTCAGTAACCACTCCGCTTCAACTCGGCTACCAGAATGAACTTGCTAAAATCTAACTCTGCATGGTATGCTCAGTACATAGCCTGTCTCTGACATAGCAGATCGCTCCATAATGACCTTGCTTTAACATCCTCAAATTTAGCAAACCACACATATAGGAAGTCTTTAAAAAGTTTGTGAAAATGCAAATTGTTGGGAAAGTATGCACAGATTTCAAAAATGCTTGCACCACAAGACTTCTTTCTGTTTTTCCATGAACTTTTCTTTTTTTTTTTTAGATATATTTATTTTTATCACAAAGTCAGATATACAGAGAGGAGAGACAGAGAAGAAGATCTTCCATCCAATGATTCACTCCCCAAGTGAGCCGCAATGGGCCAGTGTGCGCCAACCCGATGCCGGGAACCAGGAACCTCTTCCAGGTCTCCCACGCGGGTGCAGGGTCCCAATGCATTGGGCCGTCCTCGACTGCTTTCCCAGGCCACAAGCAGGGAGCTGGATGGGAAGTGGAGCTGCCGGGATTAGAACCGGCGCCTATATGGGATCGCAGGGCGTTCAAGGCGAGGACTTTAGCTGCTAATGCTTGTGATTCGTGCAATCCAGTGAGTTATAGACTTTGATGCTGAGGAATTGTGCCTGCTGTCGTGCCCACAGTGCTCCCTCTGTGGTCACTGCCCTCACCTGCCTAAGCAGTCTCCCAGTCTGATGTGTACTACTCATTCTTCAAGACCCCTGTGAAGCTTTGTCCAAAGCTAACGCCTTCTCCTGTTTCCCTCTGCTTATAAATAAAATGCATAGCACTTATTAAATGTTGAAATGGGTAATTTTGACATTCAGCAAGTATTATCTGAATGAATGAATTGTGGCCTCTCTGTATTTTGCTCAACTCATTAATTCATGCAGGACTTGAAACTTTCAGAAGAATTTTTCTCTGGGTCGGTTATAATTCAGCATGACCCATATAACAAAAACCGGTAGGAAGGTTGCCTGTATCTCTACTTAGTTGTCATTCAGATAAATCATTAGAGAATGTTTCTGTGGCCTTTTTTGTTTTCCTTAACAACAACAACAAAAAAAGCGGGCCCATCACAGTTGCCTAGCAGCTAAAGTTCTTGCCTTGAACGTGCCAGGATCCCATACGGGCGCTGGTTCTAATCCCGGCAGCTCCACTTTCATCCAGCTCCCTGCTTGCGGCCTGGGAAAGCAGTTGAGGACGGCCCAGAGCCTTGGGACCCTGCACCCGCATGGGAGACCTGGAAGAGACTCTGGGCTCCTGACTTTAGATTGGCTCAGCTCCAGTTGTTGTGGCCACTTGGGGAGTGAATCATTGGACGGAAGGTCTCTGTGTCTCCTCCTCTTTGTAAATCTGAGTTTCCAATAAAAATAAATAAATCTTAAAAAAAAAAGTAGTAATAACACCTTGGTAGAGAAATGACACTTAACTTTCTTGCTGCTTTTCTTAAGTAACCCTAATAAACAGCTCCAGTTATGAGCTTGTGGATTTGTAACCTTCTCTTTGTACCTCTCTTGCCACATCTGTTTCCATAATTAGAAATCTGTGTTACATTGTTATCTGTTAATGTCTGACAGAGCAGAGTTGAAGCCTGAACAGTGCTGTGCTGTTTTGCATCCATAAATGTACCAAATATCCCCATGTCAGAAAATATTATGATAAAACCAATGTTTCTCCTTTGTGTTCTTTTCTCTTAAAATATGATAAACTGAGGCAGGCATTTGGTATAGTAATTAAGAAGCCTCCTGGGACACCCTCATCTCATGTTTGAGTGCCTGGTCTGAGGCTGTGCTTTCGCAGTACTTGCTGCTGCCCTGGTTCAGCTTACTGCTTACTCCATAGGAGGCAGTGGTGATGGCCGAAGTAGTTGGATCCCTCCTACTCATATGGGAGACCTGGATTGAATCCCTAGCTTTAGCCAAATCCCATCCCTGTTAGGGAGCATTTGGGGAGTCAGTGGGTAGGAGGTATCTTGTTCTCTTTCTCTCTCTGCCTTTCAAACAAATGAAGTAAATAAGTAAATTTTAGAGTCTATGATAAATTATTTCAGATATACCAAAACAGAATAATCAAACACATGTAGTCCACATTTCCTAAGAACTAAAACATTAAGCATTTGCAAGTCAGAACAATGGAAAAGCCCAGTGATTTGCCAATTGAATTCCCCACTGCAGCCCTAGTGAAGCACTCGTTTGACTTTAACATTCTCTGAAATGTGTTCTTATTCTTTAACTAGGGGTGTCTGTCTTCCTGAACAACATGCTTCTAAACTCTGTGTAGTCCAGTGCTACAGGTGTTGTGGAGCAGCTGTTCACTTGTGTATGCCTAGATCCAGATGACACTTGGCTTTGCCCCCTTGAACCGACATCCAGCATGCTCAGGTTGCTGAGCTTGGCCTTTCTGTGTTACTCTTCAGGTGGTGGTGCCTCCCAAAGAGCTTGTTCTGGCTGGCAAGGACGCAGCCGCAGAGTATGATGAGTTGGCAGAACCTCAAGACTTCCAGGATGATCCAGAGTGAGTGACCTTTCTGTGACCTGTGCATCACAGTTGACCCACTTCTATTTGCCAGTGTTTTGGCCTGGGTATTTAAAAGTAACTTTTTTTTATGCTTTTAGAAAATTTGTGAAACATATGTAAAACCATGAAGAAAAAAATTCCAACAGGGATAAGCCCACTTTTGACACTTGTCCTTGCAGATATTTCTTTTGAGTGCTCGCTTCGGCAGCACATATACAGATATTTCTTTGGCCATTGGTATCATTCTCTAAACATGAGGTGTTTTTAGCTTTTGTATTTTTACTTAACCATGTTTTCTAGGGTAACAGTAGTGGCATACATGTTAAGCCATCCTTGAGATGCCTGCATCCCACTATCAGTACCAGTTTCAACTCTTTCTGCTCCACTTCCCATTCAGTTTTCTGCTAATGAGCACGAGAGACAGCAGATAGTGGCTCAGGTACATGAGTCTCTGCCACCCACATGGAAGACCAGATGGAGTTTGTGGCTCCCAGCTTCAGGCCCCAACCCAAGCTGTTGTGAGAATTTCAGAAAAAAACCTGTGAATGGAAAATCAATTAATCAGTCTCTCTGCTTTTCAAAATAAACCTTTAAAAATATTTTCCCATTGGAAGCGTTTGTCCCACCCATGTTTCTCCATGCTTTGACTCTCTTCACCCTAAATTTAAAAATATATTTTCCCATGGTAACAAATCATTTCAAGCATATAACTTTTAATAGTTCTAGATAGGGATTTGATACATAATATTCTTTTTCTTTTTAAGATTTATTTTTATTGGAAAGGCAGATATACAGAGAGGAGGGACAACAAAGAGGAAGATCTTCCGTCCGATGGCTCACTATCCAAGTGGCCGCAATGGCTGGAGCTGAGCCAATCCGAAGCCAGGAGCCAGGAGCTTCTTCCTGGTCCCAAGTCTTTGGGCCATCCTCGACTGCTTTCCCAGGCCACAGGCAGGGAGCTGGATGAAAACGGGGTCGCGCTGGGATTAAAACCAGTGCCTGTATGGGATCCTGGTGCATTCAAAGCAAGAACTAACCACTATGCTATCATGCTGGGCCCATATTTTTTAATAGATTTTTTTTTCCATTTTATGACACAAGTATAAGCAAATTTTTTTTTACATTTTATTATTATTATTATCATTTTATGATACAGTATTTCCCTTATCTCAGCCCCAATTCTACCCCCCCTCGCCTAGTTCCTTTATATCATTACTAAAGTATAGTTCTTCATACACAGTCATATGTCCATCATTGCGGGCATGGACAATGGCAGAGAGTCCAGAATCCTATTGTCAGGATACAGTAAACAGTTTCATTGTAAGTCCATCTATGTCTGGAAGTAGAAATGCATACTGCATTGTATCCTCACATCTGGATGTTAGTCTCCATTTCACAGCTAGTGTACATCCCCTCAAATGAAAAGTCATAATACAAAATCAACAATAGAAAGAATAGAAATTTACAATGCCATGAAGTTAAATAACATGTTATTAGATATGACAGTCTCCATTACACAGCTATTGTACATTCCCTTAAATGAAGAGGCACAAAACAAAATCAACATCAGGAAAAAAAAATAAATTAACAACACCAAGAAGTTAAATAACATGCTACTAAATGACTAACGTGTAGCTGAAGAAATGAAAATCAAGAACCTTCTTGAAGAAAATGATGCTACTCTATGATCTATGAGTCACTGAATGATTTAATCAGAAGAAAGTGTTTTGAAGAGATGAAACTAACAGAAAACATCAAAACCCATGTGATATAGTTTCCGCTGATTTTTGTTGGTGAAATGTGTCTCTTCTAGACAACAAATAGATGAGTTTTGTTTTTTAATCCAGTCTACTAATCTGTGACGTTTGAACTTAAGCCATTTACATTCAGGGTTAATATGTGTGGGTGGTACTTTGGTCCTGTCATTTTAGGAATGGGTTGTTCATTGATTTAGTCTTTTGTTGTCATTTTACTTTGGTTTTGTTTGGTGCTATTCCTCTTCTCTGTCAAGAGAACATCTTGAAGTATCATTTGTAGGGCAGGTTTGGAAGAGGCAAATTCTTTTAACTTTTCTTTACTGTGGAAGAATTTTATTTGATTTTCAAAGACAAAGTTTTGCTGGATATGTTTTCCTAGGCCGACAATTTTTTTCTTTTAGAATCTGGAATATGTTGCTCCATTCTCTTCTTGCCTGTAGAGTTTCCTGTGAGAGATCTCCTGTGAGTTTAATTGGCATTCCTTTATATGTCAACAGATTTTTTTCCCGTGCACATTTAAGGATCTTTTCCTTATGTTCAGTTGAAGAGAGCTTGATGATCATGTATCTTGCTGAAGATTGCTTTTGGTCAAGCCTGTTGGGAGTTCTGTGCCCCTCCTGGATGTTGTTTCCCAATTCTTTCTCCATATTAGGGAAATTTTCCTTTATTATTAAATATATTTGTAAAACCAGTTTCTCTTTCTGCATCTTCTGGGACTCCCATAACTCTTATATTTGGCCTCTTAATAGTGTCTTTCAATTCTTGAATACTTTTTTTGGCCTGATCCAGCTCTGCTTCCAGCTTTCTGTTTGCTTCTCCCTGATGACAGGAAATATCTGCCAATCCTGAGATTTTTCTGCTTGCTTCATTCTGCTTTGGAGACTCTCCACTGTACTTTTAATTTGCTCTATTGTGTTCTTAATTTCTGATATATCAGCTTTGATTTGCTTTATTGCTTCCTTAAATTCTTTGAACTCTTGTATGTGCTTCGCATTGTTGATCAGAAGCTTTAAAATGAGTTTTCTGAATTCTGTGTCCCCCATTTTCTCGATGTCTTCCTCAGTGAACTCTGAGGTTGGCATAGGGTTTTGCTCCTTTGCTGGGAGAGTTTTCAGTAATATTCATTATGCCTTTGTCTCTTCTTTTGCTTTTGGTCATTGTTTCTGGTTAGCAGAGTCTTCTCCTTGGGGCAGATTTCTAAGCTGTGTCACCCACAGGTCTACAGTTCAATTTTTCTTATTTGCAGTCAATACACAGCTCCTTGCTTGCAGCCAATTGTGCCACTCCCTCCAGCGAGTTCCAGGTCTGGGTTCTTATGTTAGATTTCCACCAAGAACTCCGTAGTCCCCACTCCTGGCTCACCAATCTCTGCCTCCTGTGTTATCGTGCTGAGGCTGCACTGTTGTCTCTGCAAACTTTCTCCCACTTTCGGTTGGAGCAGGTCCCAGGATTAGAGAGACACCAGATGTCCTATATAGCTAGGTTGTTGGTGGCGCTGATCTTGCCAAAACCTGTTGGACGTTAGGTCTATGTGCCACAGGGACCTATTTTGACCCATGTGATGCCAGTCAGTATTATTTTCCTGCAGGACCAGTGCAGTCCATGGAACTCGGTGAGTTCTCGTGAGCTCAGCACATGTGCAGTTCACTGTTGTCCCCTGCACTCCTAAAGTGTTTGCCACAGTGTACAAAATGGCACCTGCCATACCACTACTAGAGTTCTTGATCTGCTGGCTGTCAGATATGAGGGCTACCCAGGCCTGTCTTGGGTGGAACCTTTAGAATGCCTCGTTGATGCAGTTCACTGAGTCAGAAATGAGTTCAATCCTAGCTCAGCGTATGCTCAGTCCTTTCCCTTGCCTTTGCCTCCTTACGCAAAATGGTGCCCAATTCAGCTCTAGGGGGCTGACTGGGCTGTGAAATCTACTCTGTTCTCGCACTGCCTGTCTGGGATCTGCTGCTCTGTCTCTGTTCCTGGTCAAATCAAACGGATCAGCAGGACGGACAGTTCTTTGTCTGGGTTCCCTTCCCAAGCTCCCAGTGAAAGTCCTTTCCCACCTGGTTGCTGGTGGAGTTCAGACTGCTGTTAGCCGAATGCTGCTGGAGTATCAGTCACTGCAACACCACACCGTTGTGTCCACTGCTTTCCTGTGTCTGTCAGTCTCCAGGTACCCCTCTGCTGTTGTTCTGTCCTCTCCTATTTCCTGGAATGTGTCCTCTCTGCTTAATCCTGACTAAATGTTTTTCCGTCCATTTAAACGTGTCCTTACCCTATTCTGCCATCTTGATTCTCCCGATACATAATATTCTATCTCTGTATATTATCATTGGATTTGTTCTCTACCTGCACCCTATAGAAAGTTTTGCTCTCACCTACTCAATGAATGAGAACTAAAAAATGGAATTTCTCCCTGGTTGGAAAATGCATTCCATTCTAGACAGGAATTATATCAGCACCTTGAACAGAGAACTTCTATAAAGAATTGTAGGGTAAGTTGGGGCACCCATACCCCACATCAGATTCCCTGAGTGTGAGATCTGAGTACAGAGTCCAGCTTTTTCACTAATGCAGATTCTGAGAGGCAGTGACGATGATGGCCAGCTGGCTGGGTTTCTGCCACCCACGTGGAAGACCTGGATGAGTTCTGGTTCTTGGCTTTAACCCCGTGACCATAGCAGGCTTTGAGGAGTGAACCAACAGGCTTGAGTTTTCTCTCTTTATTAAAACTTCCCACAATATCAGTTTATATTGCACAGAAATACTGCCATGTATACACAAAGGTAAATGTAAACTAGTTGTACTCCCCCCCCCCCCAAAAAAAAAGATATTTGCAATCGCTTCTTTGCCTTTTGGCTCAAAGAAGAAATTTGCAGCACCATTGTTTACAAAAGAAAAATTGACAGGCACCTCAGTGTGTCCCAAGTAGGCTAAATACTTGATTGAATGCTGTGCACCCATTAAGTAGAATGCAGCAGCCCTGTATATTACCAATTTGGAAAGGATTTTATTTTAAAGAGAGTGGGAAAACAACAGAATCATGTGTCCCATTTATGTTGATTTAAAAAAGAAAAAAAAAAAGAAGAAGAAGCCCTTAGAAAAATATTTGGTAGGTTGAGAACCAAAAGTATTTCATTTTTATTTATGAGCTGAAAAGAAAAAAAGGGGAAAGACCTGATTTCCCTGCCTGAATTGTTTACAAGTATATTTCCTTTTGTGATGTTAACAGAGATCGGTGTTATTGCTGGGGAAGCTGTTCCTGATAAGCAGGATGATGGTCATATCTTGTCATCAGCAAGTTCCTGTTGTGCTGTCAAACACCACTGAAGTGAGACTTGATTGCCCAGCTTACTCTGACCTAACTAATCCTGTGCTTATTTCTTTCCACAGCATTATAGCCTTCAGAAAGGCCAACAAAGTGGGTATTTTCATCAAAGTTACCCCACAACGTGAGGAAGGTGAAGTGACCGTGTGCTTCAAAATGAAACATGATTTTAAGAACCTGGCAGCTCCCATCCGCCCCATTGAAGAAAGTGAACAGGGCACAGAAGTCATCTGGCTCACCCAGCATGTGGAACTCAGCTTGGGCCCGCTTCTTCCTTAAAATTTTCTAGGGGCGGACAGATAGCAAACACAGTGTCATCACTAACCCACGCTAAGATGTGGAAGCTGCTACTTCATAGGCCTTGTTTATAACCACATCCCCGTGCACTACTGAATCCTTTCCCTAGCACAATGGGAGCAGTGGCCAGCTGTTAAGAGCACAGATGACTGTCAAGCCTCTTGCCTCTGTCCACCACTGAGCCCTGCATGTTGAACCACAACATAGTTCCATCCCACTATGGAGGCTGTTACTCGGAGTGGCATGAGATTTGTCACCTGGGAAACTGACCATGCCCTCTGTCGATGTGATCTCACTAAGAATCACAGAGTGGCAAATGACATGAAAAAGATAACCAAAAGGTGGAGCGCCTGTTAGTGATCCAGCATTGGTCTCAGCATACCAGCTGCCACCTGTGTCCCATTAGCAGGACCTAGCTGTCTACAGCGTGCCCTGCCCTTGGGGCTCCCCATGTGCCAGTTGACAGAAAAGTAATGCTGTCACCTTGTCTTCACTTTAGTGCTGATTGGAAAAGCCTTTGTAATTCTTAAGGCAGTTTGATTTGCCTTCTCACTGAATACAGAACACTTAGCAGTTTTTTGGTGTAATGCAGAACTTTTGGGATGGAGTTGGGAAGCAAGTAATTGCATGTCATGTTAGAGGGGAAGCAGATTCCATTCATTTAAAATATTACCACACAATCTGAGGATGGGTGCAGTCCCAGGGTCTTTGTCTTACTCCTTGGCCCATCTCTGCTCTGCCTCTTTAACTCAGTAAGTTTTTCTGAGAATTTGGAACCGTGAGGAGCCCAGAGAAAATCTGCATGGACAAGTTACTTGTGGGAATATTTGAATGATAGATTTTTTTAGCATGATCTGAACTAACGTTCTTTCTGTTGATTTGAAGGGGAAAGTGATAGTATCTTGACTCCAAAACTGGGTGTTAGGAAAAAGAGCTTTTCCCTAGTGAGTTTTAGACTTTAATCATATGACACACATAAGGTATGTCAAATAAGAGCATTTTGATTGTAAACCATAAGATAGTTGAGGAAGTAGCCCAAAATCCTAGCCTAACAGCAGATGCTGTTTTCCCTTGGAATCTTGGAGCTGGTTTCCTAACTTTAATTTCTGTGATATTTCCTAAAATGGACTTGACAGTGTAGACCGCCAGTTGCCAGTAGACTGTCAAAGAAAAGGAAATTTCTGGTTTACCCTGATTTCATTTTTAATTCTTTAGTCTAAAGAAATTAAAATTAGGCATATTGCAATATGGAACTAAGATAATTTTCAGCCCTTGTCAGCTCCCCTTGAAAGATGAAAATATTTAGGAAGCTTTTCAAAGACACTAAAGTGTACTCTTTTAAAAAATCAAGGCAACTTTATCAAGCAGTATTCCCACAGAATAATATACATGCTGCAGTGTAAGAAAAAAATAACTCCTCTCTAATATTAGAGTCACACTAAATACAGTTGGCCTCCTAGGAGGCAAGGCAGGGGAGTGGGTAATTACAAGTTTACAGGCTACAGAAGCAGCTGAATTTTGTGTAACTTGCATACTGTGGAATTAGTTTTGAATCACTATCTGTTAAAGCCTGCATTGAAACTACTGGTTGGTGTTTGCCAAGGGAGCAAACGGGCATCAAGGGGAGAGCAACTTTCCAGGTGCACGTGTTTGCTAGGCTGCACAGCTCAATGGTGTGTCTTTATGGTCAGTGGCCATTACCATTGATCCCCAAAGTAATAATATTTAAGTAACATCTCATCATTGCCATGTGACACCACACAAACACTTTTCCATGCAGAGGTCAGATTAACTTGGAGAATAACACATTGGTTTAATATTTCCTCAAGGTAGGTTTTAATGCAGGCTGGAAATTCTGTTTGTAGAAATGTTCCAGTACTTGCAGCTGGTGAATTAGGAATTTATTGCTTTTTTTTGTATTAGATTGGGTGCAAGCTTTGTGATGCTTGTCCCACACGGAACAGTTAGAGATCTTCAGCTCTTGAAAGCACAGTTTGGGAAATGAAAAGCTAAGTTCATCTGGATTTGTGATTCACCCAACGTTTTCTTTTGTTTAAAGTGTTCTTAGGCATCATGAGTTCTGTGTCACCCATGTTTGTTTAGAATCCTTGTTGGCTCCCTCTGGGAATGAGAGGCACTCCCTATCTTATGAATGACAGGTTACTGTTTTGCCTTATTGCTTAACTTAATGTAGTGAAATAAAGCAGACGAAGTATGTTTACGTCTCCTCTTTGGTTTCCGGAGACTGGTGGGAAGCAGCATTTTTCACAGTCCATGAGTTGCCGAAGCCAGCGGGCATGAACTCTGCCAAGACCTCAGGTCAGCACAGGGACCAGCTGCTTGAGCTCCGTGCTTTTAGAACTCTTCCAGCTTTTCTCCTGGACTCTTCCTCCCACCTCAGGGTTTTCCATGTTTAGCTCCTGTAACCAGACTGCAGATTCCTTGAGAGCTAACCCAGACTCCTCCATCATCTGCTTCTATGCACCATCCAAAGACCAGAGGGGCTGGTGGCGTGGCACAACATGCCAAGAAGACATGGGAGCACAGGCTGGAGTCCCTGTCTACTGTTGCAGCTCCATGCATATATAATGCACCTGGGAAGGCAGCAAATGATTTCCATCCTATAGCCAGGGGTAGGTTCCTCACCTCTCTAAACCTTCATTTCCTTTTCTAGAAAAGAGATCACCAACCTGGCAAGATGACTCAGTAGCAAAATCATTACATTGTAGGTGCCAGGATCCCATACGGGTGTCGGTTTGTGTTCCATTTGCTCCACTCCCAGTCTAGCTTCCTTTTTGTGATATGGTAAAGCAGTAGAGTGGCCCAAAGCCTTGGGACCCTGCACCTGCCCACGTGGAAGACCTGGAAGAAACTCCTGGCTTCAGACTAGCTGATCTCTTGTCTCTCTAAATCTGCCTTTCCAACAAAATCTTAAAAAGCAAAATCACTGGGCCCCGTGCGGTGGCCTAGCGGCTAAAGTCCTCACCTTGAACGCCCCGGGATCCCATATAGGCGCTGGTTCTAATCCCGGCAGCTCCACTTCCCATCCAGCTCCCTGCTTGTGGCCTGGGAAAGCAGTCAAGGACGGCCCAATGCATTGGGACCCTGCACCGGCACGGGAGACCCGGAAGAGGTTCCTGGTTCCCGGCATGCCGCTCACTTGGAGAGTGAATCATCAGACGGAAGATCTTCCTCTGTCTCTCCTCCTCTCTGTAATCTGACTTTGCAATAGAAATAAATCAATCTTTTAAAAACGTGAAAAGAAAAACTGAATCATTCTTAAGTATAAATGTGTATTAGACACACTAAAATATGATTATCTGAAATCCATACTTAACCAAACGTCCTTGTGTTTAATCTTGCCTACCATCTAGGCAAACATAGTGATTTGTTTTTTTTTTTAAGATTCACTCCCCAAGTGACCACAACGGCTGGAGCTCAGGCAATCCGAAGCCAGGAGCCAGGAGCTTCTTCCAGGTCTCCCACGAGGGTGCAGGGTCCCAAGGGTTTGGGCCTTCCTTGACTGCTTTCCCAGGCCACAAGCAGGGAGCTGGATGGGAAGCGGGGCTGCCGGGATTAGAACCGGCATTCATATGGGATCCTGGCTCGTTCAGCCCGAGGACTTTAGCCGCTAGGCCACCGCACCGGGCCCTCTTTTCACTTTTTTAATTTGTAAGGCAGAGCTACACAGAGAAGGACAGACAGAAATCAAAGATCTTAACATCAGCCAGTCTACAGGACCAGAAGGGTAGTAGCTGGGATCCGAACCTGGTGCCCATAAGGAAAGACGGTGCTGGCGGCTTAGTTTACCACGCCTCGGCTCTGGCCCCCTGGCTCGTTGATCTGCAATTCAACCTCACCGGGCGTCCCGTGCTTCTGTTTGTTAAACCTTGCAAGCCTCACCAAGTTGTTGTGAGAATGCGACGCTGGGACCCTAAGACGTTCGCGAGCGTTTACCATCGTAAGCGCTCCTTGATAGCTGACGCTGTTTTAATCCCATTCGTGACTCATTCCGTGATTGCTCCGCCCAGTTTTTAAACAAACCAGCCGGCGGACGGCTCCTCCGCCAGACGGACTCCCACAGCGACGCCATCACCACCCAATGGCCCCAGGGAGCGTGGCTGACGTCACACGCGGAGCCCCGCCCCGGAGCGCCACCGGACGCATAAATAAGACGTGAATCGGGGCCGCGCCTGCCTCGAGGCCTGACGGGATTGTGGCGGTCCTGTCTTCGGAGTCGGAAGCCACGGCTGCCTCTGGACGCGCTCAAGATGGCGACGTCGCTGGGTTCCAACACCTACAACAGGCAGAACTGGGAGGATGCGGTGAGTATGCTGTGTGAGGGCGGCGGAATACCCGAGCTCCAGGCGGCCCTGCCGCAGCCCAGGGGGTTCCGGACAGAGGCCAGCGCCGCGGCCTAGCTCGGTCGGTGCAGGCCCTGGAGGGCGAGGGCCCTCTTGCCGTCCTGGAGGGAGGGGGCTCACACAGGGTTCCCTGCCCGGCTGCCTCGACGTTTCCCGGCTGGTGAGCTATTACCTGGTCGCCTGCCGGAAGTGCAGACGGCGCCCTCTCTCGCGGCCGGCCCATGCCGACCCTCGGGTTCCTGACCCGGCGATGCCCACTCGCGCTCCGTCCCCCTCCCCCAGCACGGTGACCGAGGGGGTCTCGGGACTGCGTCCTCACCCACATTTCCCATTTCCACCAGGACTTCCCTATTCTGTGCCAGACGTGTCTGGGAGAAAATCCGTATATCCGAATGGTGAGTGGTCGCGGATGGAGTGGGGACGGATTGTGCGTATGACTGCTGCCCACCGTCTGCGGAGGGAGCTTGTCCCTTTAGCCCAAAGCGAAGGGCTGTTGTGCTGTGCTCTCACTTGGGAATTCAGCCCTGAGTCTCAGGAATAGCGGATGTGGGTCAAGCATTGCCCCAGGAAGTGGATCTTCCAGCCAGCAGCCAGGAAGGGTCATGTGTTCATGTATCCAGGAGGAGTGGGGCTCCAGGAGCACCTCCAGGAACCCTAGCAAGTTGGGAGGAGAGCCAGGGCTAGAAACTAGGTTTATTCGACTCGTGGTTCAGTGCTTTTGACCCCTCAACTCCGCCTGAATTCTGATCTGGCAGGTGCCCTGTAGCCGGCAAGAGTCGATTTAGCCACAGTTAACAAGTGACTAGGTTAGGGTAGCTCGCCTGTGGTCAGTTTCAGAGATAGTTACCTAGTGGTACTTTGGAGATGTTGGAGAAGCTTATACTCTCTTCTTAGAGGAATAGAAGAGTTGCTGTGTGCAGGCAGCAGCCCCAGGTGGGGCTGTAGAAGTTACCTTCTGACTAACCTTTGTGAAGCGGGCTGGCTTGGGTCGGCTTCCTCCCTATATTGGCGGACTGTGAAGACTGTTAAGAGCTTGAGTTCTTAGAGGCAAACTTGAGAGCAAAATAAACCAAAGCGTTTGGGAAGTGGAAAGGCATCCACTTACTGCCGACACATCCAGAGACTCTTGAGAAATTATGCCTAGTGCATCATCATCAAGCTATATCCCCAACCTTGCTATCTCCCAGTAAAAGTTATTTGCTGTTTCCTTTCGTGGGATGATAGAAATCTCAAGATACTCTCTTGGTTGTATTCAGGAAAAGAGTAGATACCTTTTTTTTTTTTTCATAATTGCAGCTCTGTTTTTTCTGTTTTAGACCAAAGAAAAGTATGGGAAGGAATGCAAAGTAAGTATGTCAAAGAATAATGATTTTATCGTAGTTGTTTCTTTTTCTATATCAAATTAGCCATTTATTAAGTTTTTAGGTTCTCTAGTAAAATTCAGTGCTATATAACTTTCCTACATCATTTTTGTATTTGTTGACAAGTAACGGTTTATCAAGTGTTAGATAGCCATATGCCTGGAGTATCTGGCTAAGGAGGAAATTATAGGTGCTGTAGGATTCTCGGAGGGTTGTATGATCCCTGCTGCTTCTCCCAAAAGTTTAAAGTTTGGATTATCAATAATACGTCTAAGGTGGAGGGGACTTAGAGTTTTTGAATGTTTTGTCTCTGTGTTACATAAGATTTTTGTTTCTGTTCTTAATTATGGGAAAGTGCTGTAAACTGGAGTGAAATAGTGTATGGCATTTAGCTGAGATGACTGCTATAGTGTCTTTTAAATGCTAAATTACTGACTCTTTCTTAAATTCCCAATAAATTCATGCATTGATTATCAGTCCATGTTGTGGCTCCTCCTAGATCTGTGCCAGGCCCTTCACGGTGTTTCGCTGGTGCCCTGGGGTCCGCATGCGTTTCAAGAAGACTGAGGTGTGCCAGACCTGCAGTAAACTGAAGAATGTCTGTCAGACTTGCCTCCTAGACCTCGAGTACGGTAGGTTGGCCCTGTCCGCCAGGGCAGCTCTTAGCCTGTGCAGGGGTGCTAAGCAAGCTGAGCTTCTGGTCGCCTACTTCTCCCTGTCTCTGCTTCTGATCCCAGTTTGGAGTGTCTCATGTGATCTGCCTTCCCCGAGGAGAGAAGCACCATCAGGCCATTCTAGAGTCCTTCAAGGAACAGTTGGAAATTAATCATAACTGGCCTGTAACTCCATCTCTGTAGCCAAAATGAGGTAAAAGGCATTGATCCAGGTGTAGGATCAATTTACCTTCCTGAATGCAAAGCTTTTTCCCCATAGTCCCAGCCGGAAGTGCATAGGCTAAGTGCTTTAGACATTCGTCTCAATTGTGTTGTTAGTACTGGTGTCTTCTGTTGCTGCTGTTTGAGAGTTTGAGAATAGCTGCCTTTTTTCTTTTTTTTTTTTGACTATAGGTGCCATTGTTTGGAGGGGGGGATTGATTTACCAATAAGGGATTCTATAACGGTAAAATAAAAAGAAAATGAATGACTGTGTGTTTAAGTTCAGAATGCTGCTCTGCCAGTATTTGTAAAGGATGTACTGTGGTCCTGGAATGCAGGGACCCTCATGGGATCCTGTCTCCGGAGGATCTATTGGGCAGCCTGAAAGTAAAGCACTCCCAGTGTTGCTTTTAAACAAATCATGCTGTCACAATAGCTAGGCACGTTATTAATTGACAGATCGAATGTGACTGAATGATTTTCTGAAACATCCACTTCATCAAATTTTATGATAAAGTGTTTGAAAATAGGAAGGGAAAGGGAAAGATGGTATTGTGTTTTGTGGGTTTTGAGGGGATTTGGTTTGTTTTGTTGCGCTTTTCTGGTTGCTTTGTTTTCTAAATATAGCTAAAGAATCTGGTTCCTTCTTTATTTTGTACCAGGCCTGCCCATCCAGGTTCGTGATGCAGGACTGTCTTTTAAAGATGACATGCCAAAGTCTGATGTCAACAAAGAATACTACACGCAGAATATGGAGAGAGAAGTATGCCTCCACATTTCTCAATGTAGCTGCTTATTTGATTTAGAAAAATATGCTACTGAGGTGACTTATTGTATAAATGTTTCTTTCCTGTCTAGATTTCTAACTCTGATGGGACACGGCCTGTTGGCATGCTGGGGAAGGCCACCTCCACCAGTGACATGCTGCTCAAGCTGGCCCGGACCACCCCTTATTACAAAAGAAATCGGCCACACATCTGTTCCTTCTGGGTGAAAGGAGAATGTAAAAGAGGAGAGGAATGTCCCTACAGGCAAGAGCCGGGCTGTGTTTTCAGTTGGTTTACACGAGATTGACCGTCTAAAAAGTGGGAGATGCTAGCTTCAAACTGTGTTTGCTTTAAAGCGTGAAGCTCATACAACTAAGATGGTGTATCTCATGTCTTAAAATTGTTAAATGTAGAGGGGCTTGATTAAATGGTAGATTTTATTTCAGAGTAAGTTTGGGGAAATTACTTTATTAGGCTGTATAACATAGATGCTAGCCCTAACGGTTTCTGCCTGGTGAGTAAGACCTCACTGTCACGGGTCCAATTCCAGCGTATCGTTGAAGTTCGAATGACCAGATTTGGAAAGGATATGTAGGTATATTTCAGCTGAAACTGCCAAGCATCTGGATTAGGAGTTAACTTGGGGCTGGTAAACCTTCATCTCACAAAAATTTCTTAATATTTTTTTTTAAGATTTATTTATTTTTATTGGAAAGACAGATATACAAGGAGTAGGAGAGACAGAAAGGAAGATATTCTGTCTGATGGTTCACTCCCCAAACAGCCTCAACGGCTGGAGCTCAGCCAATCCGAAGCCAGGAGCCAGGAGCTTCTTCCAGGTCTCCCACCCGGGGTGCAGGGTCCCAAGGCTTTGGGCCGTCCTCAACTGCTTTCCCAGGCCACACACAGGGAGCTGGATGGGAAGTGGGACTGCCAGGGATTTTTTTTTTTTAATTTTTTAAATTTTTTTAATTTTTAATGATCTTTATGTAGTTGATTAGGGTGCGAAGGGTCAAGAGGTAGAGGAAGGTGGGTGAGACCATTATTCCCCATTCTTTTTCCTTTAATTTAATTCTTAATGGGATGGAAGACCTTAAATATGTTAATAATTTTTTGTTTGGGGGTGACTCATGATAGAAACATTCCTCTTTAAGGAAAACCTCACACCCTGAGTGAGCATTTAATGGCTTTTAGGAAATGTCATACAGCAAATCTCTTGTAGCTCTGTTTTGATCATTACGTTTTGATATAACCACAGTTTCCAGTTCTAAAGGTATTATGTGTTTAGGACTTGAATGTGTATCCACTGTCACAGGTGGTGCTCACATTTTTCTCCCTTTTTTCGTCCTGATATCTTGTTTCTTGATTCATAGGCATGAGAAACCTACAGATCCAGATGATCCCCTTGCTGATCAGAATATTAAAGACCGATATTACGGAATCAATGATCCTGTAGCAGATAAGCTCCTCAAGCGGGCTTCAACCATGCCCCGCCTGGATCCCCCGGAGGACAAGACCATCACCACCCTCTATGTGGGTGGTCTAGGTGACACCATTACCGAGACAGATCTAAGGTTTGTGTGTGTGTAGAATTTTATAAACTCTTTTTGGCTTGTAACTGCCCTGGGATTATTTATTTGCAGACAGAGGCAAGCACATTAAGCCTGTATGAAGTATACTTTTCCTCAGTTGCTCTGTGGTTAGCATTATGCAGGTGAGAAGTTCTGTAAAATTGTCCTTTATGAGCTGGAGTAGTGTTCCTCAAGCATGTTTCTCCATCTTTGGAGAATCATGAAAATATTTACATGGGATTTTGTTTGAAAATAAATAATGCAGGATTTCATCTGACCCAGTGGTGAATGAGGATTTTTTAAGGATGGAACAGATCCATACAGGGTTAGTCACATAGGGGAGGGAGAACTTCGTAGTTTAAACTGTTGGCTTTTGAGAGGCTGGTGTTTGATACATCTGTCTTATTTTTGGCTTATGTTTGTGGTTTGTGGTTTGCTATTTGAGACTTTTGGGCAAATGGTAATGGAAATTACCTCTTTCAAAAAGGCAAAGTGGAGAAGAGCCTCCTGTTAGTTTACCTCCTGGTGACCTGTCTACATTGGCCCCTATCAAAGCGAGCTAGACAAGCCTAGGGGCTGGGGGTCGACCACCTTGCCCTGGGAAAGGCCTCACTGGTTACTGTGGCAGGCATCATCTGCAGTAGAGTCTCTGCCATATTTTTCTTGTTTTTTTTTTTCTTACAGCCATTACAGTTTGTTCTTATTTCGCATTCTATGCCGACCCTTTATCTGGAATTCAAGGCTTAGGGTCTGTAAGGAGTCTGTTGGAACCCCTGTTTCCTCTGTGGGAGAAGCTCTGACTTATAAGGACCCAATTACTGTTTTTCTTTCCATTTCTCAATAAATATGGGGGAATACATGCAGTTAACCAGAGGCCATCTGCCTTGTGAAAACTCAGTGAAAGAGTTCGTTTCCGTCTTGTGTTGTTAACTCCTGTTTTGTTTTCCTGCTGTCTCCTCACAGAAATCACTTCTACCAGTTTGGAGAGATCCGGACCATCACTGTTGTGCAGAGACAGCAGTGTGCCTTCATCCAGTTTGCTACGCGGCAAGCTGCAGAAGTGGCTGCAGAAAAGTCCTTTAATAAACTGATTGTCAATGGCCGCAGACTCAATGTCAAGTGGGGAAGGTAAGAGACTTTAAAAATGCCTTTATTGAGAATGTTCAGGAAATGGGTGTCATTATCTGGAGAGACCATATAATGTTCCCCTTTGGCATATGAGTTTTTAATCAGTAGGATCTTTAAGAAGATCACCATAAGATCATTCTCTGGCTCGTGACAGTTGGTTCTTTGAGATGGAGGGAGAATACTGCTGTGAAGGGTTTTGTATCGTTCCAATTTTTATTTAATATATGTGCTGCCACAGTGAGCACATGTGAAGGGCTTTGGTGTAATCTGCTCCTTTGAAAGTTTAGGTTTTGTGGCCAACTATGCCAGAGCACGAAAATGAATTTGAATGAATGAGACCTAGATAGCTATTTTGAGTTTGAACATAATGACTGCATAAGAAAGACATGGGTAAAATGCCCTGAATTTTAAGTTCTAAGTTTCTAGCTTGAAACCAGGGGGAAGACTACTAGCAGTAACACTTCTCTTTCTAGAAAGTTGTCTACCTGCCACACATCTGTCAAACACATGTTGCCTCTGCTGGTCCATAGTTCTAGCAGGTTTTGCATGTAGGCCTTTCTGGCCTCAAAACCTGCCATTCTGCTCTGGCCAGTAGAACAACTACTGATGTCCTGTGTGCCCCTGCTCGTGTATCTGCAGATCGCAAGCAGCAAGAGGAAAAGAAAAGGAGAAAGATGGAACCACAGAGTCTGGCATCAAGCTGGAACCTGTACCAGGACTGCCCGGAGGTGAGTGCTGGCTCCCTGCTGACGTCAGCTCTATCTGCCCTATGGTGCTTCTGTCGGAGGTGACCCAGGCCTGGCTCCTAGGACGGCTGTCTTGTCCCTGCAGGCGTCAGGGATTTAAAGGTGGTAGAGGCAGTGTTGCAGAACTGTCTTCTGAATGCTGACATTTGTCTCTCCTCTAGCTCTTCCTCCTCCTCCTGCAGCAGAAGAGGAAGCCTCTGCCAATTACTTCAACCTGCCCCCAAGTGGTCCTCCAGCTGTGGTAAACATTGCGCTGCCACCACCCCCTGGCATCGCCCCACCACCACCCCCAGGTAACCCCCATACTCCTGGTTAGCCCAGAGAGGTTCTTGGGAGAGTCCTGCCTGCCACCTCACCATAAAACTGAACTCAGCAAATCCTGTGGATTTGCCCTGCAAAAGTCTCTGAGAAAAACCTGTTGTTCTGGAATTCCTGAATTGCATCCTCTTCCCTGACTTCCCCCAAGCAATCCCTGGTCTAGTAAGACAATGAAAGGTGTGAGTGTTCTGTATAGGTATTAGAGTAGCATTTTTTGAGTTGGAGCAGTGACCTGCACCAGTTGGTTCCCTGTTCAAAACTGAAGCGTGCACAGTGCCATAGAGTCAGCCTGCTGTCCAGAGTGGACTGCGGGCAGTGCCATTACGCAGAGTGTTTATTGTCTGTCTGCAGCAAGATAAGGAGTAGGTGCCAGAATGTACATCAGTGAAGCACCTCTTCATTGAGAAATTCCTGTGACCCAAAAAAGCTGTCAAGAGTAAAACAGTGTGCTCAGTCACATAATTACGTTACATTTTGGCCCAAGCTTTTCTGGGTGGTGGCCAGCAGTAAACGGTTGGAGGACCTGTACTTCATGTATAGTGGTGCTCTGGGTGACATTGGGGCAGCCTGTGCTGTGTCAGAGAGGCCTATGCCTTGTGAAGACGATCTGGTTTCTGGATACCCTCCGTTCTGGTGCCAAACATTGAGGGCAAGGATGACAGTCTCCCCATTCCTGCTGAATCCTGACTGGTAGGATTGGGCAGGTTTGAGACATTTCAGAGTTTCTGGTGACATCCTAGCTGATACATTAAGTCCTGTGGGTTTTCTAGACTGATAAAAAGTTTGTAAAGCAAGAGTACAAGTGGATATTTCTTTTTTTTTTTCAAGATTTATTTATTTTTATGACAAAGTCAGATATACAGAGAGGAGGAGAGACAGAGAGGAAGATCTTCCGTCTGATGGTTCACTCCCCAAGTGACCACAATGGCTGGTGCTGTGCCAATCCAAAGCCAGGAACCAGGAACCTCTTCCAGGTCTCCCACACAGGTGCAGGGTCCCAAAGCTTTGCGCCGTCCTCGACTGCTTTCCCAGGCCACAAGCAGGGAGCTGGATGGGAAGTGGAACTGCCGGGATTAGAACCGGCGCCCATATGGGATCCCGGCGCATTCAAGGCGAGGACTTTAGCCACTAGACCACGCTGCCGGGCCCACAAGTGGATATTTCTGAGCACATCTTGCGACTTGATCCAAAGTATCGTATCAGTCTCGATTGTGTGTAGGTGGCTTCGATCTTGGAAAGCTGCAGAGGCTGAATAGGTTGTCAAGGAGCTGCAAACTTAACAGATGTGTTCTTTTCCATCTGCAGGTTTTGGACCACACATGTTCCACCCAATGGGACCGCCGCCTCCTTTCATGAGGGCCCCAGGACCAATCCACTATCCTTCCCAGGACCCCCAGAGGATGGGCGCTCATGCCGGCAAACACAGCAGCCCCTAGCACATTCTCAACACTGTGGAAAGGGCGCTTACAAATCCCAGTAAATGAATCTTGAAATAAATATATTTCCCTTTCTTAAATAGTTTCCATGGTAGCTGAATGCGTTCAGATGTGGGCAACTGGAAAATGGCAGCCATGCTTTCCTACGCATATTCAGAGGCTCAGTGGACTTGAAATACTGAAATAAGCTGCCATGAACACATCTGGTTACCATTATAACATTACTAATACAACCTAATGTCTGCTGCCCTGGCCTGCACAGGGGACAAGCACATAGGTAAATTGGAATGTTTGACAGAGTTACTACTCTAATAATAGGTTTGTTTTGTATTTCAGGGGTGGGGGAGGGGTTGGACCGGTAGTGAGAAAACCTTTTGACCATTTTTATGTCCTTTGGATATTTTCCTTTTCATCATCTATAAAGAAAGATGACCAGTACTAATCACCGTAGTGTCGTGAGTGTGACTGAACTCTGAAGTTGCACCCTCAGAAAGTCGAGAGGAAGCCATTGCCCAGCACAGCACAGAGCCTTTGTTTCGTCTCCTTTGGAAACTTCATTTATTGCTAAAGGAATTTGATGGATAATTTTACTTATCTATGCGAGTGAAAATACAGAAGCAAAAATTACTTTTTATTCCTATCAATCAGATGGAAACAGATTTCACGAAGCTGTATGTTATTGAAGAAACCTGGTGTCTGGGACAAAATAATTTTACAGAACTTCCTGTAAAACACTCTGTTTCCCTAAATTGGAAAGCCTGGGACTGTTTCTAAAAGGAAGACTTGGCGACCTACAGCTGGAACTGCCCTTCCACATTGACCTGCGTGTGTCTTCAGTGTCGTGTGGTGGTCCCCTCCTCGGGGCAGGGGACTGTTTGCTCTTAGAATGTCTGGATAGATCTGAACTATAAACGGTAAGGGAAATTTGGTGTTATTTTGTGGGCGGGGGGGTTGTTTTTAAATAATTAAAACGGGTCACTTTTCCAAATACTGTGGTGGCTTATTTCTGCACTGCTGTTTTCCTTGTCCTTCGGTAGCTGAAGTTGAGGTCAGTGAGACTTAGAAACAAATTGTACATGAATGTGTGAATTTCTTAAATTGTGCTTTAGACTGTTCTGCTTTTCCCTTCATTGTCCATTCCCTTGGTAGTAGGAAGGCCCGGGCCTTTGTAGTGCTTGTCAGAGGTGATAAACACTAGTAATTTGTGAAAGGAAACAAGTGGGGTCAGCATTTTGGTGTAGTGGGTAAAGCCCACTGCCTGCTCTGCCAGCATCCCATAAAGGGGCCAGTTTGAGTCCTGGCTGACCCACTTCCGGTTCTGCTCTCCGCTAATGTACCTGGGAGGGCAGCAGAAGATGGCCTGTTTGGGCTGCTGCTACCCACAAGAGAAGCCTGGAAGAAGCTCTGGGATCCTGGGCCACTTTTATTCTTTTACTCACCTTTAACGCTGCTCAGGTCTACAATCTTTTTCCCTCTGATATGTAACGGGCACTTCTAGCTTAGTAGTTCTCTCTTTGGGTAGATCTAACATTAATCTTTTCATTATGATTATTTAAAAATAAGTGATTATTTTGGTAAACTAAAATGCATGCAGAAAATATCATAAAGCTCATATATGTCTAGCTTGAACATTATGAACAAGATCCCAGGTCTAGAAATAAGTCTTCTAATTTTCCTAGGAAAAATTGAATGCATCCCTTCACACTTAGAAACCATTCCCATCTCCCCAAATTAATACTGTTCTGGCTTTTATTGTCAGCATTTCCTTGCCTCAGGAAATGTGGGTGTGTTTCTTCGCTTTTCTTTGCTTATACTAGGTGTCTGAGAGTTGTTGCTTGAATCTGTAACTCATTCTTGTTCCTTGTTGCCATGTCTGACCGCAGGTTTCTCAACTTTGTGACTCTTTTTGGTCTTTTTCATTTCTTCATTCCCGTGATTTTATATTTATATATAAAGAATAAAAAAGGCCTTAAAAGTTGGGCTTTATGTGAAGGAAAAGAGCATGCTGCTTCCAGTGGTTATCCCTGCTGCACAGGACCAGGCAGATGCAGGAGAGTGAAAGGTATGTGTGTGTCTGTGGGCATAACCTTCACATTCTATTTGGCATTTATTACTTTTTATTTTTTTAAATAAGCATTCTTTTTTTTCTCCAACAACAGCAGAAGTCACAGTATCAGAAGCAGCAAAGATGCGGATCCACTTTGGGGTGCAGCAATCTCACTCTCTCTGACTCCCTTCTGTACCTGGCAGGGGCAGTTACCTCCCAGAACACTGTAGAACCAACCAGGGCAACCCAAGTCCTCGCTTCCCCTCTGTTTGTAAGACCTGGAATAGTTGGCCACCTGCTCATAAAAAGCTGGCAGCTCATAAATTCAGGAAAGAACATTAGCCATGCTAAGAGTTAGGCTGCTGGGCTTGGCAACCCAGAAGGAGAGTGCAGTGCTAAAACTAAAGGGAAATGCGTCAGCCACTGCCCTACCCAGCCTACACAACTGCTGGACTCCCAGCCCTTTCATCTCCCCAGAAAAGAGTCAGGCAAGAGGTAGGAGCAGTGCCTGCTCTAGTTCACACCCATCACGGTGGCAGTAGGCACCATCCACCCAGTTTGGCTCTGCAGCCTGTACTCTCAGCTTCCTGCGTGAGGGCAGGCACTACACTATGTTCAGGTGATTCCACAGTTCATGACCTTGGCTTAGCCCCCACTCACCCCACAGTGTGGTGGACACCCAGTATAGAAGAATTAGGCAGCCACAAGAATCGGGGAGAACCATTCTAACTCTGCCCCTGGACAGGTCGTTTCTTTCTTTTGAGCCTGTACAGCCACATCTATAAAAGTGGGACAGTCCCACCTTTCCCTCAGGGCTGTGCTGAGAATTAAATATAGCATATGTGCAGGACCCACTGTCAGCCCAGGTGCCGAGGCACTTGGTACACAGCTCTTGTTGTCATCATCTTCATTTCTTTCCCATTTGTCATCACCATCACCACCATCCTCACTGGAACTAAAGGACCTGCTGAGCATGGCAGATAGAAGTGTTCAGAAGTCTGCACTGTCCTGTAAGGTGTCCAGCAGGGTCTCCTTAACCATCCCCACGACCTCATCCCTTGCACATTTTCTAGCTCTAGCATTCTCCAGCTTATACCCTACATAGCAACCCATGGGGCCATCACGAAAACTTCCCCAGTTACTTAGAACAATCTAGCTCACCCTGGCCGTTAGCAACTCTTCTAAGGGCCTTCCTTTCTCCACAACCCCTGCACCTGCACCTGCGCTCAGCTCCACACTTTGGAACCTGCTGGTCTGTTTCTCAGGAGTGCCCTCCCCATCACACTCTCTCTCTTCCCTTGGTGGACTTCCACTCTGCCTCCAAGGTCCCACACCAGTCCTCTGGGAAACTTGCCACCTCAAACCCTTGTACTTTGCCTCTGCTCCATTAACACTTGGTGCTTTGGATGTTGTCAGCATGCTTTAGGGACAGTTAAGATGATATATTGCCATTAATCTGTCTCTGCTACTTTCTTTTCCTTCTTGAAGCCTGGAGTCTGCAGATCTTCTTACACACAGTAGGTGCTTAATGTTCAGATGAAAAAGCAACTGCCTCTGTGAAAAGGAAGACTTGCTGATCTTCAGAAGTATGCACAGGTTGAGGGACTGTCCTGTCAGTGGCGGAGAGAGTGAGCTGCTGTAGAAGGGAGGGGCCGAGGTGTGGCTGGTGCTTGCTAATGACACAACCCAGGAACCCACATGTCACACTGGAGCACTGGTCGCTAACAGCTGCCCCCATTCAGGGGAGGCTGAGGCTAGGAGGCTGGGGCAGACCAGAAATCTGGATTAGGACTGATGTCCCCAAGAAATTTTGAAGCATAGCTACATCTGGGGCCTGCAAGGCCTTGTGTGATCAGGTTTTACAGGTGCAGATTCTCCATAAATCGCCATGTACCATCTGCAAACTTTAGCGCCATAGGTTACCCAGTGCCCATGCCCAGGGCCATGGAAGCTCCAGGCTGGGGCTACAGCTCCTCGGACTCCGGGAGGTTGCGCACCCAACCCTGAGCCACTCGGTTGAAGCTGGGTCTGAGGCGGAGAAGCTCCAAGCCATTGAAGGGCTCTGGAATGAAAGGGGTGCCTGCCCTGGGGATGGCCTCCCCCACCAGGGGTCCTCCAAATGGCACAGGGGTCCTGGGAAAAAAGAGCAGCAGGAGACGTGAGCTACTTGAGATGAGGTGGCAGGACACTGCCCTTCAACCCAGCAAGGTTTTGTGCTTTGAGCAAAGGGCTTCCCCAACACTGCCCTTGGCACCCACAGCTTATTGCTTAGGCACTTGTGTGGAGTTGCCATTACTACATGGGCTTAGTCTAGAAAGTTGGAAGTGGGGTTTTCCTTTCACTTGTCACCCCTTCCCCCTCCACCCCACCTTGAAGAGTTAACCCAAAATCTGAACAAGAAGGGGGAATTGGCAGGGCCCTGAGTGACTAGCAAAATGTGATCATGATACTGGGGAGAAGTTTGACTCCTCGGCTGCGAATTGAAGCATCCATGGGTGCCACTGTGTTGGAGGACAAGTAGATTATCTGAAACTGCAGGAACTCTGCCTGCCAGCACCTTCACCTCCAAGCTTGTGATGTAGACAGGCACAGGTACCCAGGGCAGCAACCATGGATCGCACCATGTCAGAAACAACCCACAGGCTGCTGGCAGCAGAAGGGACAGGGAGGTAAAACAAAATCGATAGCATGGCAGAACACTCCAGGGCAGCTTATGGGCTGGAACTACACCTGCCTTTGCTAGTATGGCACCCACAGAAATGTGAAGTGGAAATAGCAAGCACACAAAACAACACCACACCTCCAGTAGCTGTGTCACTCGGGGGCCTCTGTGAAAAGGAAGTGACAGTGTCCTGGACACACTCACACACTCAGGGAGAGAACCAGGAGTGCAGGCTAGTGAACTTCATTTTATAAATGCTGATTTTTTTAAGGGAAAATATGCATACAGTTTAAGCAACATTTTTGTTTTTTAACTTTAAGAATGAAAGCATTGCTTGCTTAGTTTTCCTACAGTCAGGGACCAATATGGGAAGGGAGCAAGCCTCAGGTGCCAGGCCTAGGTTCCAGCCAGGGCAGCCTTGCTGCTGAGGCCACCCAAGCTTTGGTGGTGACAGCCAGGACCTGCGGGAACAGCCTGGCAGTGTCCACACTGAGTAGGTCTCAAGGGTGACAAGTCTTAACTGGAAGCTGAGAGCCAGGGAATCTGGTCCCAACATGGCTGTTTCTCTGCTGCGTGCCTTAGTGGCCCTTTGTGTCTCAGAAGAGAGACTGGGGGTCTGTTCCTCTCCATTGACAGCTGCTGCTGCTGGGAATGCAGAGCACCTCTCACACCTGCAGCCAGACACTGGTACAGAGGCAACCTGAGCTGGCACCAGCATAGGCTGCCTGGGGCTGCCTGTCTGCCAAAGGTAGATAGGGTCTGGCGGCCTGGGAGGGCAGACAGAAACCCCTGCCTTGTAGGAGCTGCAGAGGATCTGTCCAGAGCTCCTGGCTCACACAATGCCTTTCGGGTCCCAATCCTTCCTGACTATTCACTGTCTTGAGGCAGTCATTTCCCACCCAAACTGTGCCAAACCCTGCTCTGCCTCAGTTCCTTCAGCCCTTCCTTGTCAGGCCTGGTGTCCAGGCTTAGTCAGGGCCTGGTGCCCGTACATCTGTCTCTGTCAAGCAGACACGGTCTCTGCGTGTGGTCCAGGCAGGTGCCAGAAGAGCTGGACTGAGGCCTGCTCTCTGAGGACCCTTTTTCTTGCTTACTGTAGCCTAAAATAGCCTCAGCTGGAGGAAGCCAGCTGCAGCTGGAACATATCCCCAACCCAAGGCCTCCCTGTGACGTCCTCAGGCCCCAGGACAGATGCTCGGATGATCCCTTTCAAGTTCTCCCTTAGCTCTTTCAGTCATGACTTTAGCCTACACACAGGAACAGCAATAGCTACTGTGCATGAGAGCTGCTTTCTTACTGCAAACTTTGCCTCTGACTCTTCAAGACAGCCTCATAGCAATCTGATAACTTTCTAGAAAATCTCCCCTACAGCTGAGGCCCTATCAGAGTTGTCTTCCTGACATCCCTGAGCCTCCTTGGGTCCTTTCATTTGCAGGGCAGGTGGGGAATTAGAAATTAGCCTGTGTGTGCGTGTGAGGGACCTGGGGAGCATAAAGCTGCCGGGAAGTCCACCTAGAGGGCAGCCAAGTCCTGCCCAGCCCCTGACAGTTTTACAGATGGATCCAGCCTTCTCCCATAAGGCGCCCTAGAGCACTCTTTCACAGTGAGCAAATTCTTTGCCCAGGAGAAGATGGAGGAGGAAAAGGGCAAGTTTAATAGCAAGAACTGAGCCCCAGTGTCTCTCAGCATCTCCTGAGATGCCCGTCAGGCCTGTCAGGTGTATTCCCTCCATTACACCAGGAACCTTGCCTTCCCGGGGCTGAATGACCTGGCATTCTCAGATTCCACTCAGAGGGATGCCCGTTCCTTCGCACAGATAATTTACTCCAAGCAAACTGGCTGCCTCGCCTGCCACTCCTCACTATCAAACATCGCAATGCTTCTGGGGAGACAAGAACCAGCTCCACTAAGGTCAGTTAACAGCACCATCCTAAGCCTCCCGCCCCTCTTCCCCACCGGTGGCCCACCCTGCCTTACTTGTTGAAGTTACGGTAGCTGGTGGGGCTGGGGGCCAGACCCAGGCCGTCACTCCGGTAGTCTTGGTAGCTGATGAACTCCTCCCAAGGGCAGTGGTAGCCCTTGGGGATGGCGGTATGGTTGAACTTCTCCGGAGGGACACCCTTCAGGGGCTCAGCGTAGCCTGCAGGAGGAGCGGCCGCATGGGGGTGGCAGAAGGGGACCTTCTCTATCCTGCTGGGTCCTGGGCCCTCCCGCCCGCAGGATTTAAAGAAGTGGGGGGGCCTCCCGCCCCCAGGACTTAGAGGACCCGAGATGCAGCGCTAAAGCTGCTCCAGCTATGGGACCTCTCCCTGGACCGGCAGGGGTGGGATTAGCCATGTAACCTGGCTGTGGAGCATGTGAGGTGCTGGGGAAGAGGGAAGCTTGGAGGCTGTCTGGGAGCCCTTGCTGGGCACACACACTCGCCTGGAGCCAGGGCACTGGGGCTGCGGATGCTCTCGGCTGGGGTGGCTGTGCTGTGGGCATCTTCCGGGGCTCCTGGCGAGGCGGGGTAGATGTGCAGCTCTGAGTGGTAGTTACGCTCCTCAGGGCCATTGGCGACCTGGGCGCGGGGACCAGCGCTGGAGGAGGCTGCAACCTACCACCCGCTTCCCGACCCGCTGCCTCCTCCCTTCCCCAGAAGTCCTTTGGGTGGGGTCTTCCTTGGCACTCACCATCCCTGGCTCTGCTGTTCCAAGTACCTTCCTCCTGGCACTTCCAGCTAGGCTCTGTAAGGGGCACATAAACCATAGAGTGGATCAGCTTGGCAAGAAACCAAGATCCTCCTGCCACCAAAAGGAACCAAAAGGTCCGAGTCTTTCCCTTGGCAGTCAGATGAGATAATAACTTTATAGCACCAGGACGGAGGAAATATTGAATGCCAGGGTCCTTCCAAAAGTTACTGGGCAAACAGAGTTACAAGAGGTATTTATTTTGTTGTAAAATAACCTGAAATCCATGCATAGGTGTATCTCTATTTTGTTTTTGTAGTACCCATTTCCCATGAACGTTTTGAGGGCTCTGCCCCAACAGGCTGGCTGCTGTTGTAGCAAGTCTGGGTGAGCTTTTTCACGTCTCTGAGCCTTAGCTTTCTCCTCTACAAATGGGATGATGATGATGGTGGTGGTGGTGGTGATAGTGGATGGTGATAATGATGTCATTGGATTCCATGAGCATTGACTGAGATAAGCCAGCCCTGCTTAGGCACATAGCCGAGGGATGTGTGTTGCCAGGTTCGTTTTTTGTGCCACATCATTGCCTCTTGGTTGTTTACTATGTGGTGTCTAGTGGAGCCACCTATAGCTGCGAGACCCCTGTCTTCATTAGAAGTATCTGAAACTACCTTATCCTTTTAAAAAGTTTATCTTAAAAGCACAGTTGAAGAGAGAGAGAGAGAGCTTCTATCAGCAGCTTCTATCACTCCCCCTGTTTTACTGATCACAACAGCCAGGACTGGACTAGGCCAAAACCAGGAGCCGGGAGCTTCTTTCAGGTTTCTCATGTGTGCAGGGGCCCCAAAACTTAGGCCATCTTCTACTTTCTCAGATCATTAGCAGGGAGCTGGGTTGGAAATGGAGCAGCTGGGACTTGGACTTGAGCCTGTGTCCATACAGAATATCAACATCACAGGTGACAGTGGTGTCCACAATAGTGCTGACCTCTGCCTTCTCTCCTTTGAAGCCAGGGAGAAAAACATCCTTGCTTGCTTTTTCTACCAGAAGATTGTGCTATGGCTGCCTTCTTCCAATAGGAAGCAGGGAAAAGGTATCCTGTATTTTCCATCTTGGATCAAGCTCGAGGCTAAGTCCTGCCTGCTGCAGGTTTAGTCCAGACCTCGTGACTGTTCTTGGGCAATTTTGGTAACAACTAGAGTCCTGTTCCTCCGCAGTGCATCCCACCTGCTCTACCCTAGGCTTCCTATCTGTGGAAAGAGGCCCCACTGCCCAGAATCACCCAGTAAAGCAGCAGTTCCACCCAATGGGAACCTTACTGTCTTTCCCAGCCATAGCCACATCCTCAACTTGGCTTTAGGCTCACTGCTGGCTCTCTCTGGGCCTCAGTTTCCATCCCGCCCCTTCTCCCCAGGCATCATGCAGGCCAACTCACCACCCGCTGGCTGTCCGGAAGCTCAAAGGTGAACCGCTGCACGCGGCGCTGCCTCTTCTGGAAGAGGAGGGACCCACGATTGTTGCGGAGGGATAGTTCCTCTATCATCAGATCCTGGGGCACACTCAGCTTCTTACCCAGGTCCAGCAGGGGCACTGCGGCGAGAGGCCAGGGCTGGTCCTCACCACCAGCCCCATGGCACCCCAGGCCAGACCGACCCGGCATGGCTGTCCCTCCCCAGGCCTGCCACCCAGGCACTCATCTTTGAGACCTAGCCCACCTGCTGGGTGAAAACAACCCTCAAGGGTTTGACTGCTGGATAAGTCAACACTCAAAAATACACTTGTATTTCATCAATGAATTTCCTATGTGGTTGACATGCGGTGGCAGGAGCAATGAGCCATGCTCAGATCTGGGTGTTTTCTCAGGGTAAACCAGCAGCCAGAGGGTCAGGGGTGGAAGGGGACACTGCATGGTTTTGGGCTGGAACCCCTGGAAGAAGGGCACAGCCAGTTGCTGAGATGGGGACAGCTAAGGGGGAAAACATGTCTTGGGGAAATGAGGAGCTTGGTTTTCGATTTCAAATAGTCCTTTAATATTGCACAATCAGCAATATGTGCTCTGAGGATGGTTAGACAGTACAGATCCCAGAGGGCAGAAATGCCCTACCCCATCACCCTGACATCACCAATCAGGGCCTTCGCAGAAATGCTTTCCTGACTTTTTCTGTGCTATTTACCCTTGTGTGTGGGGGGGAGGGGTTAAGATTTATTTTGATTTGAAAGGCAAAATTAGAGAGGGAGACACATAGCCATCTTCTGCAGCTTCCCCAAGCATACTACCAAGGACCTGGAATGAAAGTGGAACAGCTAAGACATAAAAGCACACTTATAATATGATGCCAGCATCACCTACTGTGCCACAGTGCCGGCCTCTCAATGTGACTTTTGGCCCCAAATGAAGCCATGGCATTCTTGCTTTTGTCAGTTAAAGGGCACTGCATTTCCTGAGGGCCACATGTGTACTACATTGACTTTCTAGTCCATACCCAAACTCTCCTAATTGTCTCTAACCTGGAGCACGCTAATTTGGGGGAGCTTGCAGGCTTCCAGGTGGAAGTGCTGATGAGGAAGCTGCATGTATGAATGGAGTGTTCCCAAGAAAACCAACCTAGGGATAACAACCGGGCTGACTGAACTCACAGCAGGGTTCGAGGGTGATACTGTTCTCCACAGTGATACCTTTTTGTCTCATGATTAGGACTAAGTCACAGTCACTGTCGCAAGGACATTCAGGGCTCATATTTTGGTACCCATTGCTCATTGAAGTGTTTCCCCACTACAGTAAAGAGCAAACTTTCACCTGTGGCCAACAAAGAAGGCTTTGGAGGTGGGGTGACAGAGTGATGAGGACCATGCTGGGGCGGAGCTTGGTGCAGACAGCTGACCTGCATTGTCCGGCTCTGAAGTCAAAGACGCCAAGCTCATATCCCAGCTCCCTGGATGGTGTTCTGAGCCGGATGAGGTCCGCAAGAAATGGGAATGGATGAAAAAAGCTGCAGACTGAGCCCTGGGGTCCCCAGCTCTTAGATGGAGGAAATGAGGGGGAAATGGCCCCAGAGCCGGGGAGATAGGAGGAGACCTGAAGAGAGAAAAATCCTGGAACCCAAACCCTAATGGTGTGGGGGTGCTGGAACGGCCCAGCATGGAGGCTGATGCCACTGCTGGGCAGGGTAAGGTGCGAGCTGAAGTGGGATTGCCACGTTGAGTAGCGTGGGATCACTGAACTTCTCACAGTAGCAGTTTGTATGACACGTTTGGGTGTTGTGAGAGTCTGGTTGGAGAGGATTCAAAAGAAAAGGGACGGAAGAACCATTTCCACCAAACAGTGAAGGAAGACTGAGCCAAACCCAGGATGTGGAACACTCCACAGGGCAACTGGCCTGCTTTCCTCACACAAGGGAATGACATGGAACAAGGGAAGGGGAGGTGGTTTTAGATTAAAGGAGCTTTAAGAGAGATAGCAACCAGATACAAATGACAGCCCTCTTGGACTCTGATTAAAGCAATCTAGAAAATTTGAGGTAGCTAAGTGTAATGCTAGCTATTAGATGGTATTAAGTCTTTTTAGCTAGTTGTGTTCCCTGTGGTAAGGTTTTGTAGCATATGGGAAAATGTCCTTGTTCTCCTTGTTGATGCATTCTGAAGAATTTGGAGAGGATGAACAAGTGTGCCCTTTGGTATTTGGAATACGGGAGGAAAGACAGGAGGCAGGGAGGCTTGAGCTAGCTATTTTGGTGTGTGTTTAGAAAGTAATTTAATAATGTGTTAAAGAGATAGAGGATGGGAAGGAACATGTGGCTAATTGCTTTGAGGAGCTGGGTTGCAAATGACCATGACTGGAGGCAGCTATGGGATCTAGAGGGATTTACTTGTCTGTAATGACGGAGACATTGCAGCAGGTGTGTTAGCTGGTGGGAACATTTGATAGAGTGAGTGCCCAAAGAATGTCCTTGAAGACAAGAAGGGCTGGCACCAGACAGGTGTGAGAGGCCTCTGCCAACTTTTTCAGGAAGGAAAACCAAGAGCCTGGGTGCAGATGCCAGCTGTGGCAGATGGTGCTTGCAGATGTTCTCAGCCAGTCACTAGATTCTTCTCAACGAAACAAGAAGCAAGGTCATAAGTGCAAAGAGGAAATGCAGGTTCGAGGAAAGACGAGAGGGGTTGCCAGAGTCATGGGAGGGAGGATGGGGGGTGGACGGTGGCTTCCAGGCGGCACCACAGGCCACTCAGGACCTCTGAGTTATTCTATGCAGTGATGTCCTAAACAGTCATTAAAAAAAAAGGACTTTTTTTTCATTCTTTCAACAAATCTATAAAGAGCCCTTACTACATGCTAAGAACAGAAGGAAATCCATGATGGGTTAGATTGAGGGGGAAAGTACTTTCACAAGCATATGTATTCTAAGATCCTATGTAAGTTCATGCTCTGTATACATATGTAGGTATCTGTATATGCATTACAAACTGCAGCACATGTGGCAGCTGCTAGTGACTACTTATGGGATATAGGAATGGGGTGACTGGAAATGATTTACAGTAGTGTTCTTTTAACAAGTAAGTGGATTTCATGAGTACCAATATGAAAGATTATACCTAAGTACACCCGAGCCCTCTCCCCACTGCATGACCTCAAACAATATGGTCAGTATTAAAAACGTCTTTGAAAACAAAAAACAAAACCTGTTTGACTAAGTAGTTCTATTCCTAGGAGTGCATTCTCAGGGGATGGCGTTGAATACACATGTCCAAAGACATATATCCCAGCAGTGGGATTTGAATGTTGTGAAGTCCCAGGGATGGATTTTGTGCTGGATATTGTTCCGTGTCTGTTACCAGTGGCTCACAGCTCACAACTGCCACCTTCTACCAAGAACCACCCGGTTATGTGGGAGCAGCTGCAGCAGCTTGCCAGGGTGCGATGGGTTCTGTGATTCTGTGACTGAATTTGGACTATAGCTAAGCCCAGTTTTGCTGTACAGTTTCACCCCTGCCTTCACCTCCCTTCTGAAAGCACCTCCTCCATAAGGCACAGGCACAGGACCCCTGGGCTGAACTTACAAGGATCCCACTCAAGACTTCCTTGCCCCAGGAGATAGCTCTGCTGACCACCATTGCAAGGGGGTGGTCAGTCTGTATCGCAGGTGCCATAGGCAGAAACTGAATGTTTTGGGAGCAAAGTCTGTATGCAAGGCAGAGGTCAGCCAAAAGCTAAGTCAAAGCTGTCAGAGGCAGGTGCTGATCTTAACATTATGTTGGTCCATAGTTGGTGGGGCCAGTGCCCTAGGCAGCATATGTTCCTAGGGTATTTGGCCACAAGTTCTGCTCTCTCTGGGCCTGGGAGGACCTGAAGACTCCTGGCTGGGGCAGTGATGAGTCAGTAATCCAAAGCCCACAGGTGAATGAAGTTGATATTCAATCGGGTTCCCCAAGTGGATAAAAGCCTTGGACAGGCACTGAATTTTTCCTCTCTCTAAAAGGAACCCTCTGGCTCCCCACATAAACATTTTTTTTGTCTTGTATCTTTTCTCGCATGTATTGCTCCCCCATCTTCAAACTCTGGTTCATGCTGTGGGGGTTGCAGCAAGAGGAGCTAGAACAGGGACCCTTGCAGAGTCAGGATCGCACCAAAAGGGGAAAGGAGCCGTCAGACTAATGGTGCAAGAAACCAAGGCACAGGAATCAGGCGACTGTGAAAGCACAGAACATCCCTGGCTTGCAACCACCACTAGTTTTGTGAGCTTAGTTAGAATAATGGGCAGAAAATAACTAAATAATACTGTAAGCAACCTGCAAGGTATAGAAGCACAAAATGTGCTGGGGTTGGGACCACTGCAAGCTTAGTGAGTTTTGTTAGCTAGGATAACGGGCAGAATAAAAGAGAAAGATACTGTAGGCAGTTACTTAAAGGAAAGGGATCTGATAGTCCACAAAAAGATTAGTTCTTACCTAGAGAAGTTTCTGTGCACAAGTTTAAGATTTGTTTATTCTGTATTCATCAAAATATAGGTTAAGATTATAGAGCTCTCTGATGGTTTGCTACTGTCCTAAAGTGTATAAAGAGCTTTTGAGATCTTGATAAACCTCCTAAGAAATCAACATGATTCTCAAAAGTATAATTTCTTTTAAACAAAGCTTTGTTGGTACAGTGCTGAAGTGTCCTGTTTTTAGGTTTCAGTCCTTTGCCAAACTCTTGCATTTCAAAGTATTCTCTTACATTTGTGAGTTTGCTTTCCAGCACTCTGGTTAAATTGCCCAGGTCTAATTTCTTTAAACAAACAAACAAAAAACCAAGAACGCCCTGCAGCTGCCTCTTCACACACAAAACAGCCAGAGCTGTCAGCGCCCCCATACCAGAGCAACCACTGGGGTCCATTCTTGGGGGACAGGGAATGTCCCAAGTTGGATAAATGGACAGTTTGGCGAAGAACAGCTGATCATCACCTGTGACAAGTTTTTCTCAGCTACATGGAAAAACAAAGCGGGGGAGGTACTGTAGGCAGAAACTGGGTGTTTTGGGGATGGGCTCTGCACACAGGGCAGTGGTTGGCAAAAAGTCGGGGCCATCGGACGCAGGTGTTGCTCTTGAAATGGGTTGGATAATGCTGCACTGACAAGGTCCGCAGCTGACCAGGCCAGAGCCCCAGGTAGTGCACATTCCTAAGGTAATTGGCCACGTGCTCTGCTCTCCTCTGTGGGCGTGCAATGATCCACCTGAGGACCTTGTGGCTGGGGCAGTGAGGAGTCAGTAAACACAAGCCCCGCAAGTAAATGATATTGGTAGGAAATGTGGGTCTCTGAATGGATGAAAGCCTTGGACAGGCACTGGATTGCTCTTCTAAGAAGAACCCTGTGGCCTGCTGCTGCTTTCAGATGCTTCCTGTATCTGTTTCCATTACGGATTGCCCCTGGCTCATGCTGTGTGTGTTACAGCACCCAGATCTAATCAATGGGGTGCAGGGGAAGTCAGGGTGGGGGCAGGAGGCGGGCAGTAAGTACTATGGGATGGGCAGGTGTCGGCTGAGCTGTAGATGACCCAGAGGCAGCCTGAAACAGCCACCGTAGGATGTGGAACCCCCATATGTAACCATTATATAAATGTTTAAAATGGAACAGGGGAAGAACTGACACAAGCAGGTTGCTGTGGTTGTCTCCAGATGGGTTCACTACCCAGTTGTTCATGTCTGTTGTGTCTGGAGAGATTTTAGGTAAATGGCTTCTTTGTGTAACCTTACATTGAAGCCATGACTCCAAACACAGAGTCCTGGAATCTAGCCTTGGCTGTTCGATCCATCAGATGCGTGACCACATGCCTGCTCCTGCCATCGTGCCCCCTGGTACCCATGCCCCTTGTCTGTTTTGGGATCAGGGTGGCTAGGGGTGGTGGGAGGCGTGATGACCTCAGTGAGACTCACGGTTACAGTTAGCAAAGACAAGTGCAGGGAACTTGGAGAAGCAGCAGGGGCTGGCTCTGGGATCAGGGCCCTCAGAATTCCACTTGGCGCTGTCAGGCCTCTGTTGGGGTCACCACCAGGAGACTGTCTGGGTCACTCAGTCTTGCTCCTGGCTCTGTGGACACAGAACAAGGTCTTTCCCCAAGCCTCAGGAAGTTCCCCAGCCCTGGCTGCAGATCCCACAGACACTCGCACTGGGCTGGCCTCACACCTGTTTACTGGGCCTGGGGCCAGAGGGCCTGAGAGGCGAAAGACTGGGAACAAGAACAGAGTTTGGGAAAAGCACAAGGCCCACCTTACCTGGTTCAGAGAAGTCTCCCATGGCAGACACTGCTGGTCCCTTGTGGTCCTTGGGGATCATACTGTGGAGGGGCAATACCCACACATGCACCAGGCCGCCTCCTTCCCTCTCTCCCCCCCATCCTTTTCCAGTCCCTGGCCCACCCAGATCCAGTCCCTGAACAGCCTCAGCCCAGCCCAAAATTAGAAGCAAGAGCTGTCTGGGCTGGAAGGGCTTGGAGGTCTTTGTATAGAGGAGCCTGAGGCCCAGGGCATGCAAGGGAGAGGCAAGAGGCCACATAACAGGCTTCCATGTTGCTAGGGACACTCTCCAGGTCTGGCACCGTGATCAGAGGGCAGCAGGTGCTTGGGAAATGGGGTTGGGGAGGAGAGGAGCCTTGGCTGCTGCTGTCACCTGCCCGCCCAGGACAGCTTCCATCAGGATTGGAGGCTAAAATCAGGCAGAATGGGTACATAGGCTACAATGGGCTCTACAGAGCCTTCTCATCCTTTGAGGCTGGAGGGCATCGGCTGGCCCTTGTATCTCAAGGCACTTTCCAGGAATCTGGGAGATTCACCAAAAAACAATGTGCAGAGCCCAAAGACCCTTGAGTTGTGAGCAGAGTTGTCACTCTCCCTGGTCTTTGATCTAGTCTCCCCCATCCAACCTAATGTCTAGTAGCCTGGGGCATAGGGTTCCCCTTTTCCTAACTCAAAATCCATACCCCTCGAGGCCCCCAACTCCCCGGATCCTGTGCACGGTCCTGCCTCTGCTCAAGAGAGTGCTCTGGCCATAGGCTGGTCCCCTCTGCCACTTCTGCACAGTTCCCCTGGTCCCCCCGGATTCTGGTACCTGAGTGGCTGAGACCACGGTGGGCCAGAGGGAGTGTGAAGCCTCCAAGGTGACCACCTCTGTCAGGAGGCCTGGAGTTCTACCGTGGGTCGGTTGGTGGCTGTGTCGCAGTGACAGCCAGCGGACAGCAGGCAGCCTACTCTGGCTTCAGCTGCCGAGAATCACTCCTGTCTCGTCCTGGGTCACAGCCTTATTTCGGGCTGCAACAGGAGCCTGGGCCAGTTGCTGGGAGCACCCTAGGGAAGACAGGTGCCCAGGCAGCAGGCCCTTGACGACAGAAGGCTTGCAGGCGCGCATAAAAGTCGCCTGAAAATGCCAAGTGTCAGCTGCGGCTCATGCCTTGGTGGGTGTCTGATGGGAGCTTCATAGATACTTGGTGGGTGGACGGATGGATGGGTGAGTTCCCCCTCCCCCCAGTGTCTTTGCTTCACTTATCCTGCCTGTCTTCTTTATGTGTCTGCTCCCTCCCTCTTTCCACCTCCTCACATTCTCCGAGCTTCTCTGTGAACTGAAAATAAATGAGGCAGGGCTATGTCCTTAAGGAGCCCAACCAGATCAGTCAGATCCAGACCAGTAAACAAGCCTCTGAGGCATCATGGGAAATACTCGAGAGGGCCCAGGGGTGTCCACACATGTCAGCAGCTCAGCCAAGGGGATTGGGAAGGCTTCCCAGAGGAGAAGCATTCCAACTGGGCCTTGAAGGGTGAGCAGGGCCTCAGTGGGCAGAGAAGGGGCAGAGGGCATCACGGTCAATGATAGGCAGGTGGCAAGCAGGGCTGGAGCACTGGATGAGAGGAGGTGCTGAGAGATGGTGTCGGATGGGTGGGCCAGGGCCTGGTTTTTCACAAGAAGCTGTGCTTACGATGCACTGATGGGCTGGAGTGGTCAGAATGGCATTTCTCAAGGACATCATGTGAGAAATGGGTTCAGGGGGCTGACTGCAGGCAACAGGGGGATCCTGCAGCCAGGTGAGAGGGGTGGCTGGGCTGCAGCACAGGGGCCAAAGGGAGCGAAAATAGGAGTGTCTAGACAATCTCTAGGTCTTGGGCCCAATGTGGTAGCCTAGTGGCTAAATCCTTGCCTTGCATGTATCAAGATCCCATATTGGCCCCGGTTTGAATCCCAGCTGCTCCACTTCCCATCCAGCCACTTGCTTGTGCTCTGGGAAAGCAGTCGAGGACAACCCAAAGCCTTGGAATTCCCTGGCTTCGAGATAAGCTCGGCCCTGGCTGTGGCAGCCACTTGGGGGTGGGTTAGCAGATAGAAGATCTTTCTGTCTCTTCTTTTCTCTAAATCTGCCTTTCCAATAAAAATACATCTCTCCCCAGGTCTTGGGGAGAGATTTCTGTGGTGTGCCAAGGACGACTCCTCTGTTTCCATTGGAGGTGAATAACGGTGGGTTGCAGGGCAGACACTGAGCCTGCCTCTGGATGCACTGGCTGTGTTGAGCTCACCAGCCCATCACCAGGCTACTGAATACTGAGCTCTGGAGAGAGCCCGACTGTAGACACTGACAGTGCACATAGGTCACTGCCAGGGAAGGGTGCGTATAGCACAGGGGCAAAGGCTGTGCACTGTGTGAGGGCATACTGCTGAACTCTGTGTGATACTGTCACCTATACTCGATCCCCTGCCCCTTGAGTTCCTCTGCCCAGTCCCTGCGAGGCTTGAGCTTCTAGAAAGAAGGGGAGGGGGAGGTGCCAAAGGTGGGCTTGGCCTCACCTGAGAGTGGGACCACAGTGCCCCTCTCTGGGCAAAGGATGCCCTGGCAGGAGGAGAGGATGCCTGAGAGCTGAGTCCTGACCTGCTAGATTACCTACACTTGGATGTGACCTCTCGCCTTGATCTCCTGTCCTGCTAGGAGGAAGCAGGCCCTGGCCCCGGGCCTGACCCTGATCCAGCTTGACTCTGCCTATTGCAGCAGTAATGGTGCGCTGTGGTCAGAGCCTATGAAATACCTTCTCAAGATTTCTTAGCCCAGCTCTCCCTTTACACAGATGGGAAGGCTGAGGCCAATCCAGGGGTCTCTTTTGTGGCCTCAAGTTTTCCCTTTGTTCTCCATCCTTCCTACAGTTGTGCCCCAATCTCCCAGCTAGTGTGTCTCAAAGATTTCCATTGGCCTAGAATCCATGCCTGGGGAGATGAGGAAGGGTTTCCAACCCAGCCAAAAATGACACTGGAGGCAGAATAATGCAGGAAGCATTTATTGAGCGTCAGAACAGAATGCTACAGGAGGCAAGAGGCAGGATACTAGCAAGCTCTAGTGGGTTAGAGGGAAGACTGACAATAAGAGGGCCGAAGGCACAGCTTGCCAAGGCTGCCTCCTTCTGGCTATTACGGGAAATTCAGGTAGAGGTGGCCCCTCAGGCTACTTCATTCGCCCAGGCCTGGCAATGTCTCCTCCCTAAGAGGTCCTTAGCTCCAATCTCCACTGCTATAAGAGGTCCCTGCAGCAGGCAGGGGACAGATGTTTCAGCCAATGTGGCTGCCTTTCGTCTTCCTGCCAGCAGGGCCTAAGGCCCTGGACACCCTTTGGGACCACATCTTTATTCTAAAGCTCCCCCCCCAACTCTTCTTCCATCCTGACCCTGGCTCGCTTTCTCCACCCTCACTCAGGGGTTCCAGACCCAATATCGCCCTGAGGGGTAACTCCCGCCCTTATCCCATCCTTCCACCCCGCCCATCACACTCTCCTTCTTCTCTAGCTACATCCTGTCATCCTTCCACCCACACATACTGTTAATCCTGTCCCCTGGAGGAGTGAGGCTGCCAATGCCAGTCTCTAGAGGGCACCACTGTGCCAATTCAGCCAGGCACAGTACCTGGCTGAATCAGAAGCCACTGAAGTGTATGCAATGGTTGGAGCCACGAAAGTGTATGCAATGGTTGGCTGTTGTAGCAGCCAGCCCCCCCACCTCCACCACCAAGTCATGGGGAGTTGGGCATTAGCTGGGGAGGAGGCAGATCCCACTCTAACAGGTGTGAGACACACTGAGCGATGAGAGTGAGGAAGGGGCACGTTCTAGGGCGGTCAGAAACGCGGGCACAGTGTAGCCTCAGCCTCACCCCTCATTCATGCTCCCCTGCCCCACTGCCCTGTGTTCAGGCCCACAGGATCTCTACCTCCCTGCATTTACTGCTTCCTTATACCGTGAAGTACATTCCAGGCCTGGAGGGGCCCTGGGTCGTCCATCCCCGCCTTCGCTGTAGTGAGGGCTGCCTGCTTTCTTCCCCTGACTACAAACCCTTGGTCTCTGTCTCGGCAAGAGGTTATCCCCAACCCGTGAGTCACAGATAAAGCCTCGGGATCCCTCTGTGTCCCTCAGCTCTGCTTGGAATCCGGAACCCGTCATGTGTAGGCTCAGAAGGCTCGGGGCCCAGGCCTGGGGGGAGTTTGTGCCTTGGAACCTCTGAGGTGGGCTGTGACGGGAAGGGCGAGAGGCAGAGGCTGGGACACTCTTCCTGCCTCCCCAGAAGAGGCAGCCGGGCACCTTGAGCTGGCCTGGGACACTTCTCTAAAGGTCACCGGGTAAAAATAGCGGTTGTCTGGGAAGAGACGGAAAACAGCTGCTTCTGCCCAGGCGGTGGCGGTGCCAGGGAACTGGACGCGCAGGGCAGGGTCTGTGTGGGTCGTGGGGAGCCCAGGGGAGTTGGGGGTGGGGGAACGCGGCAAGCTGGGGGGCTCCTATCCTCAGGACACATGCTGGGGGGTTTGTCGCCTTGAAAGCTATGTTAAACAGGTGGGGCAGCCGAGGGTCAGAAAAACGAAGAGTCTTGCCCAACATGAGGCAAAAAGATAGCAGAACAAAGGCTAGAAACCAAGTTGGGGTCCCTGCCCCAGACCCAGCAGGGTCGCAGTGCAGGGGTCCCCCAAGCCCGGTCACTCTTCCTTCTGCAGCTCAGGCCGCGTGGGGTGGTTGTGGGCCGGAGCGGCGGGGGCTTTAGGTGGTGCAGGAGGCTTCTGTGGGGAGGCTGCCCCGCTTGAGCCGCAGGCTGCCCGTCCACCCGCGGGGGCAGATGTTGTAGCCAAGGATGCCGGGCGATTTGGCCCCGGAGTCCTCGGAGTCGAGGGACATGTCGGAGTCCGTGGGCGAGCGGCGATAGGGGAAGGGCCTGGGTGGCGTGGGCAGCGGGCTCCGGGGCCTGGCACAGGACGGGGCCCCGACTGGCAGCGGGCTCCGCAGGATCGGGGCGAACACGACCCCAGGCGCCGCCAGAGGGCCGGCCCGCGCGGGCTGCGGCGAGCGCATGCGCGGCGGCGGCGGCGGCGGCGGCGGCGGCGGCGCCCGGGGCGGGGAGAAGGCACGCAGGTTCTCGGCGCCCGCCGGCCGCGGGGAGGCGCTCTTGCGCCGGGCAGCGTTGATGATATTTCTCGCTAAAAGGGCCTGCAGCTGGCGGCTGGGAGGCCGCACCTCAGGCTCGGGGCGCAGCGGGGACTCGGAACGCTCGCTCCACGAGGGCGACATGGGCGGCGGCGGCGGCGGCAAGGGCGGGGGACTGCCCATGTTGCTCCCGCGGCCGGGCTCCCACGGCCCCGGGCTCACCCAGCCATCCAGGCTGCTAGGGGGCCGGGACGCGGCCGGCGTCCAGGGCGGGGAGGTGGGCAGGCTCTCGCGGCGGTCCTGAGGAGAAAGCAGAGAGGGCGGAGGCAGGCGTTAGTGTGGCGGCTTGGGGACCCGGCGTGTTTCGGGAAGAGCCTGTTGTCTGGGAACCTGAGGCAGGCAGCGAAGCACAGGTGGCCCTTGGCCGGGTGGCGCCTCTCCCCGCGTTTGTCCCCAGAGGAGGCAGAGGCCTGGCGGGACTCTTCGAGTGTCGTGGTTTCCTTTTCAAGGCCTCAGTAATTTATCCAGGGGCTAATAGTACCCATGTTGAGGTAAAAAAAAAAAAAAAAAAAAAAAAAGTGACAAGAGTCAGCCAGGTCGCCGGGGCGCTGGCGCCTCACCTACTGGCGGTCACCACAGAGAAACCCTTTTTGAGGGTCACAGATGAAATTACTCAGGTGGAGAGCACTGGGCCAGGGGACCCAGAGCACTCCGCCTCAGGGCAGCGGGCGAGGGCTCCCAATGTATTGCTTTCCACAGAAGCTTAAACCTGGGGACCCTTTGGGTGAAGTGACCTGAATTTTAGAAACACTCCTGTTGTTACTCAGATTTTTGAGGAAAGCCCTTTAACCTCCGTCCTGACGCTGTGCTCGGCTCCTCGTTTTCTCCTTGAATGCCAGAGCAGGAAAGAAGTGTTCAGTGGCAGACGAAAATACAAAAGGAAGTTGGTTTTGACCTGGACTGCTGGCCAAGCCGAGGGGGCAGGGTTGAGATTTCCAGAGCCTGGCTCTCCCCTCTGAGGACTTGGGAGTTTGGTAGCTTCATACTTAGCCGTTCTCTCTCATGAGCTCCTCAGGACAGACTGAGGGAACTGGCATATCACCCCTGTTTACAGTAAATGATGCCGGTGTAGGCTATCTCCTCAGGAAATTGTGTGTGTGTGTTTGTGAGAGAGAGAGAGAAAGAGAGAGACTGTTGCTGCTAAGTGCAGCCATGCTTGGTTTGAGGGTGGAAGGTTTAGGGATCCAGGGCCAGCACACAGCTCCTACACCTTCCCACCAGACGCCAGCATACCCAGTTTCCTCAGGCTACCAATCTGATCCAGTTCACCTGCAGTCCATTTTTCAGAGTTCAGGGCCAGCGGAGCCATCCAGTGCCCCCTACCTAAACCAAAATCTAGAACCAGCCCCAAAAGCCATTCTTTGCTCCAGTCAGTGATCAGCCATTGCCACGCCAGTCATCCTCTCACTCATCTAATCTCCTCCAATCGGGAACCTGGCCCCTCCCCAAAAGACACAGGTTGTGTGCGTTCTCCACACAGCAGGCAGCAGGAGCTGTTAGATGCAGACTAACAAGTTGGAGTCCTTGTACCTGAAGAGGAATGGGACACAGTGTCATTGTCATGGGATAGCAAAATGGGGGTGAGCCCTAGAGCCCTCCTGTGATCACACAGGCTCCCAGTCTTAGTTGAAGTTCAGTACAACCTACCCCTGCTACTCCTGTTTAGGTTCACACCCCTCTGGGAGTAGCAGAAGTGGGTTGTACTGAACAGGACATTTCCTGGGGGATTTCGGTCTGTCAGGCTAGCTTCAGGAAGCAGACTCCATTGCTCAGGGAGAGAAGCTAGGAGGGAGGGCTGAATCCCAGGACCAAATAGCAGGGAGGGGAGGCTAACTCCCCATCACAGTGCCATCTTGTACAGGGAGGTGGGACTAAGAGCTCATGGCCCTGGGCTGGCCAACAACCACCCTGACAGAGGCCAAAAAAGGCACAGACTGTGCACTGTGTGAGGGCATACTGCTGAACTCTGTGTGATACTGTCACCTATACTCGATCCCCTGCCCCTTGAGTTCCTCTGCCCAGTCCCTGCGAGGCTTGAGCTTCTAGAAAGAAGGGGAGGGGGAGGTGCCAAAGGTGGGCTTGGCCTCACCTGAGAGTGGGACCACAGTGCCCCTCTCTGGGCAAAGGATGCCCTGGCAGGAGGAGAGGATGCCTGAGAGCTGAGTCCTGACCTGCTAGATTACCTACACTTGGATGTGACCTCTCGCCTTGATCTCCTGTCCTGCTAGGAGGAAGCAGGCCCTGGCCCCGGGCCTGACCCTGATCCAGCTTGACTCTGCCTATTGCAGCAGTAATGGTGCGCTGTGGTCAGAGCCTATGAAATACCTTCTCAAGATTTCTTAGCCCAGCTCTCCCTTTACACAGATGGGAAGGCTGAGGCCAATCCAGGGGTCTCTTTTGTGGCCTCAAGTTTTCCCTTTGTTCTCCATCCTTCCTACAGTTGTGCCCCAATCTCCCAGCTAGTGTGTCTCAAAGATTTCCATTGGCCTAGAATCCATGCCTGGGGAGATGAGGAAGGGTTTCCAACCCAGCCAAAAATGACACTGGAGGCAGAATAATGCAGGAAGCATTTATTGAGCGTCAGAACAGAATGCTACAGGAGGCAAGAGGCAAGATACTAGCAAGCTCTAGTGGGTTAGAGGGAAGACTGACAATAAGAGGGCCGAAGGCACAGCTTGCCAAGGCTGCCTCCTTCTGGCTATTACGGGAAATTCAGGTAGAGGTGGCCCCTCAGGCTACTTCATTCGCCCAGGCCTGGCAATGTCTCCTCCCTAAGAGGTCCTTAGCTCCAATCTCCACTGCTATAAGAGGTCCCTGCAGCAGGCAGGGGACAGATGTTTCAGCCAATGTGGCTGCCTTTCGTCTTCCTGCCAGCAGGGCCTAAGGCCCTGGACACCATTTGGGACCACATCTTTATTCTAAAGCTCCCCCCCCAACTCTTCTTCCATCCTGACCCTGGCTCGCTTTCTCCACCCTCACTCAGGGGTTCCAGACCCAATATCGCCCTGAGGGGTAACTCCCGCCCTTATCCCATCCTTCCACCCCGCCCATCACACTCTCCTTCTTCTCTAGCTACATCCTGTCATCCTTCCACCCACACATACTGTTAATCCTGTCCCCTGGAGGAGTGAGGCTGCCAATGCCAGTCTCTAGAGGGCACCACTGTGCCAATTCAGCCAGGCACAGTACCTGGCTGAATCAGAAGCCACTGAAGTGTATGCAATGGTTGGAGCCACGAAAGTGTATGCAATGGTTGGCTGTTGTAGCAGCCAGCCCCCCCACCTCCACCACCAAGTCATGGGGAGTTGGGCATTAGCTGGGGAGGAGGCAGATCCCACTCTAACAGGTGTGAGACACACTGAGCGATGAGAGTGAGGAAGGGGCACGTTCTAGGGCGGTCAGAAACGCGGGCACAGTGTAGCCTCAGCCTCACCCCTCATTCATGCTCCCCTGCCCCACTGCCCTGTGTTCAGGCCCACAGGATCTCTACCTCCCTGCATTTACTGCTTCCTTATACCGTGAAGTACATTCCAGGCCTGGAGGGGCCCTGGGTCGTCCATCCCCGCCTTCGCTGTAGTGAGGGCTGCCTGCTTTCTTCCCCTGACTACAAACCCTTGGTCTCTGTCTCGGCAAGAGGTTATCCCCAACCCGTGAGTCACAGATAAAGCCTCGGGATCCCTCTGTGTCCCTCAGCTCTGCTTGGAATCCGGAACCCGTCATGTGTAGGCTCAGAAGGCTCGGGGCCCAGGCCTGGGGGGAGTTTGTGCCTTGGAACCTCTGAGGTGGGCTGTGACGGGAAGGGCGAGAGGCAGAGGCTGGGACACTCTTCCTGCCTCCCCAGAAGAGGCAGCCGGGCACCTTGAGCTGGCCTGGGACACTTCTCTAAAGGTCACCGGGTAAAAATAGCGGTTGTCTGGGAAGAGACGGAAAACAGCTGCTTCTGCCCAGGCGGTGGCGGTGCCAGGGAACTGGACGCGCAGGGCAGGGTCTGTGTGGGTCGTGGGGAGCCCAGGGGAGTTGGGGGTGGGGGAACGCGGCAAGCTGGGGGGCTCCTATCCTCAGGACACATGCTGGGGGGTTTGTCGCCTTGAAAGCTATGTTAAACAGGTGGGGCAGCCGAGGGTCAGAAAAACGAAGAGTCTTGCCCAACATGAGGCAAAAAGATAGCAGAACAAAGGCTAGAAACCAAGTTGGGGTCCCTGCCCCAGACCCAGCAGGGTCGCAGTGCAGGGGTCCCCCAAGCCCGGTCACTCTTCCTTCTGCAGCTCAGGCCGCGTGGGGTGGTTGTGGGCCGGAGCGGCGGGGGCTTTAGGTGGTGCAGGAGGCTTCTGTGGGGAGGCTGCCCCGCTTGAGCCGCAGGCTGCCCGTCCACCCGCGGGGGCAGATGTTGTAGCCAAGGATGCCGGGCGATTTGGCCCCGGAGTCCTCGGAGTCGAGGGACATGTCGGAGTCCGTGGGCGAGCGGCGATAGGGGAAGGGCCTGGGTGGCGTGGGCAGCGGGCTCCGGGGCCTGGCACAGGACGGGGCCCCGACTGGCAGCGGGCTCCGCAGGATCGGGGCGAACACG